>NC_091160.1:38570058-38692558 GCF_040958095.1 Procambarus clarkii | reverse complement strand
ACTAAAGATAATGAGCTTAGGCAATTGCTGGTAATTGGGAGGTAAAGTCACAAATCAAGGCAAGGCAGTAATTAAACACTAAGAAATGTAAGGATATGAGCCTTGACTAGAGTATCTGGAGAAGATTGTAAGTAAAGATCCTTGTTATGATTGTAGGCATGAGACTGTGACTCCAGATATAGTTGGTGTGTGTGTACATTATATATCAACTTTCATGCTTCACTTCTAAAACCATTTCCAGGAGAATAAACCTTTAAAACGTGGAAGCATAAAATAAAAATGCCGAGAAAAAGGCTCGGAAAAATTTACTCTTTTTGAAGGCATAGTACGATACAATATATAGGAATCCTCTCCGTATCAAAATCTCTTGTGAATTAATGAACCCTTTTACACCCAGTCTTATTCTAGCTTGTGATCGCTGCAAATGAACAGGATCAGAAATCGCCATTGAGGTCGATAACCTTAATTTACTATTAGCTCTGGCATTAGATAAGCTTCTTGAAGGTTTGTATACAAAATACACAGAAGAATAAGATCATCCGTAAAACAGCACTACCAATAAATGAAACCCCTCAACCACGCGGAAATTTCAAGGTACGTAATCATATTTACACTCCCAATAGTAATGAAGAATGGCATACACATGTGTCAAGGTTTTAGCAACTTGTCTTATTCCAGTAAAATAATTGTGTCTGACATATTTAATGACCTGTGAATGTATATTTAGATTAAATTTAAGATTTTTAATAATTAAACAAATATAAGAATAATATCACAATACATGCTAAACTGCTTCAGTGGTAGCTTAGCACAATGAATGGTTCCAGACCAAGGCTTGTCTCATTAATGCCATTTTGTGTGTGTGTATTTATAACCCAAAATAAGAGATTGAGAATAACAAAACTTTACAAGACTACTCATTATAAAAGACCATACTTGTTTTGTGAAGTGATTTACAAGCGTATACTTTTTAGCTTACATTAACATAAATTTTCAAACAATACCATCTCCCTCAACCCCAAATGTGTGCTTTTGAGAAAATGAGTTAGCTACTCTCACTTAAAACACAAGTACGGCCTCAGCAGGAATGTTACATCTTCTCACTTATGCTGGACCATCTATAGCCAACCTACTTTTGTCTCCAGTACAAAAGAGAGGTTACCTCTACACTACAGATGCGCATCGCCAATGTCGTCCTTTGTTAATGAGAGATGGTCCCAAATCTCATATGGCACTGAATGAATTTCCTTTCTTAACTGTAGCCTTAATGTCTTTTATTTTGTATAGAATATTTCCACACCATTTTTAAAGTGTTTGTTCTGCCATTCCCTTTTTAACTGGTCTCCAATATTGTACATATAGAGAGCAGTCAGCGTAAGATATTTAACTGTCCCCTATTAGTACCATAAATAAGGCCTTGACCAGGGTAAGGGAGCCAGCGAATGCAGTTTAGTGATGTGTGACGGTGGTCACTCATGACCTCAATGTCTCGGAGCAGCTGTAGGTGCCCTGCTTGCCCTCGGCCGTGGAACATGGGGTTGTCACACAGTTTGTAGATCTGAGCCACAACCTAAATGAAGATAAAACAATAAATTAACAAACAAACGCTGAAGATGCATTAAATGCCACATGTGAATTTAAATGAACTGACGTGATCAAAGATCATTTTTTAACATTGATACAATTTATGGAAAAATATATACTGTACTTACAGTATATGTCAACCTCTCAGCATACTGTATTGTTTTTAAGGCAGTGCTTCATCCAAATCCCATGATCACTGCATAATTTGACAAATTTCTCAGTATAATCTCTGTTATCCCCCCCCACCCTTACACACACACACTCCCTTTTCTGTCTCTGTCTCTACAGCCTTAACACCTTACTCCCCTCTCCCAGGAACTCATCAGGAAGTGGGCAAAGCACAAGTTTTTCCAGGAACTTCTGCTGTGGCCACCCTAATATTATTATTATTAATCAGACCTATTCTAACACACGTCTCTGAAAATTATTAAACACTAATAATATGGTACTATTTAAGCTTCCAACCTTTTGCTTAAGTCAATTAATTCTACAGCCTCATTGTGATGCCTGACATTATTATTTTACATTTATTAAACATTTGCCTTTATAACCATCACATAGCTTGCTAAAAACAAACCCCATTGCACAAAATATTGTAACAAAAATCTTTAACTGTAACTGTGCTTGATACTTCCTACCTCCCGGCCCAAACTCCATCCGATAAACAAATCCATCCGATACTGTCTGACTTCCCGCTCTTTCATTTATATCCCACAGCCACAATACCTGTTCTTCATCAAAGTGTCCAGTACATTCTGTAACTGCATCACAGAATTTTCTCACATGTGCTGGTATGCACAAGTGTAAAGTATCTGCGAGTGATACAGGCCCTAGCAACACACATTCCAATTTCTTGCACTAACTACAACATGGACTATTAAATCGTTCAAAGACGCCTACAAAATATCAAAATTGTGGTCCTTAAACTGCCATATCACACTACAGAAGCATAATAACAAAGAGTTCACGGTACGCAAATTCGTTTTACAAATATTCTACGATTATCTCAAAACAACCGGCACGTCAACCTTTCAATTTGTCCCCCGAAATAAGCCCTCTACTTACCTGTTTAGTATTATGATGCGCAACAAGCCGTGGCATGTGTGAAGCAAAGCCAACCACCAAATGTCTTGCCATCGGAGAGAGGCTGACGCAGATAGTGTTAGGCGCAAAGATGTAGCTGTAGAGCAGCTGGCCAAAAGAATGACCTTCCAAACTGTACACTCCTGCAAATATCCACAATCGTCATAATTTATGCCACATTTTTTCAACAACTGTAAATAGACTTCAATTATATATATGCATGAAATGCTATGACTGATTGTCAAATGGGAAGATGTATACATCAGCACTAAGCAAGACTACATTCAACAGTATGTAGGAGCATCCTGTCTTTGGGTCTAGTGTGCATATGCATATAGTGTATATATGATGCAATTGTTGATGGGAAGGTGTTTGTGAGCGCTCTATGATGCAACTGCTGATCGGAAGGTGTTTGTGAGTACTCTATGATGCAACTGTTAATGGGAAGGTGTTTGTGAGTGCTCTATGATGCAACTGTTGATGGGAAGGTGTTTGTGAGTGCTCTATGATGCAACTGTTGATGGGAAGGTGTTTGCGAGTGCTCTATGATGCAACTGTTGATGGGAAGGTGTTTGTGAGTGCTCTATGATGCAACTGTTGATGGGAAGGTGTTTGTGAGCGCTCTATGATGCAACTGTTGATGGGAAGGTGTTTGTGAGTCCTCTATGATGCAACTGTTAATGGGAAGGTGTTTATGTGAGCACCAGAAAGCAAGTGTAAATCAGTTTATGATGCAATACAAGTAGCCACAGTGTTTTCATGCATCATCCATATTTAAACCCAAGACAACATACAAAGTCAAGAAAATGTAAAATATCCCGACACTCACCAACCATAGTCATGGCTTGGCTCTCAGGGACCAAGGCAGCTAGCATGGTGCCATCAGAAGAAATATCAACACTGGCATCATTATGGATTTTGCATTTTCCCACAACCACATTTGCATTACCTGCAAGAAGACAAAATACACTTATCAGATAAGACTAATTTCCTCAAAAACACTTATAATGGATCATTAAGAGAAACAGTAGTAAAGTTAAAATGTTTCAATCTCTTACCATCAGAGATGTCTGGGATGCGGTAGTGGGCAAAGTCCCAAGCCTGGATGCGATGAGTGACCCCCGAGCCTGGGGAGCCTGCAATACAAGTCAAACATGATTAGTGATTTTTATGATTAATTTTTTTTCTTTATTAAATACCACTCAAATAGCTCTTATGAACAAATGAATACCTGAACACAAAGAAAACATGCAAGTTACAACTTCCCCTAGATGTACATCACTGCTTTAAGCAACTCATATAATGAAAAACCTATACTAGCATACCCAGTTTAAAGCTGAAACAAATTACTTAAGAACTTTTTCTTTAGTTAACAGATGGAATGTATTAGGCAGTGATGTGGTGGAGGCAGATGCCATACACAGTTTCAAACATAGTTATGATACAGCCCAGTAGGCTCAGGCATCTATACACCAGTTGATTGACAGTTGAGAGGTGGGACCAAAAAGCCGAAGCTCAACCCCCGCAAGCAGAACTAGACGAGTACACACACATACATACATACATGCACACACACACACACACATTAGTTTCAGTAGTTTCAAAGCGTTATATGACAAAGAGTGCTGGGAAGACGGGACACCACGAGCGTAGCTCTCATCCTGTAACTACACTTAGGTAATTACACTTAGGTAATTACACACACACACACACACACACACACACACACACCTAAAACTAAATACCAAATACTAAATACTGACTAAAACTGTCAGTAGTTTCAAAGAGTTATATGACAGAGTGCTGGATAGATGGGACACCACGTGTAGCTCTCATCCTGTAACTACACTTGTCGGAAAATCCGACACCATTTAATATATCATACAGACAGATAATAGCTGTATTGTATAAACAAGTTAACCCATAGAAAACGTAACTTGTAGTGGAATTACCGTCTATAGAAAACGGGATATCATCACCACATACTATTATAATTTCACCAGCTATTCTGCTGGGAATTATTCTTAAATACATTAGTCTTTGGACTTTACCATCATAAAAACATCTCATATAAATTAACTTAATTATCAATATTAAAGTAGAGTAAATGTGACCCTTCTATCACTTTCTGTCATCTGGACAATGTAAGCCAGGCGTCAGTGAGGAAGGAGGGGCAGCCATTGTTTGTACTAGACCAGAGGCTCACGGGAGCAAATTCGGCTCCTGTTAATTTTACTTGGATGTAGTGTTATGGAAACCAAAGGTGTACCATTATCAACACGCTGTCAACAAATCAAGTTAAGTGTTCTTCCGAAACCCATTATCTATCATTAGTGGCCATTAATGTCATTGGGTAGGGTTAGCCGGTTAGAGCACGAGATAGCCTCAAACTAAAGGTAATTAAGCCAGGTCTTCATTGTTCCATGTACAGTGTTTTCTCTGATATAGCTTGTCATATATAGAATTCTGGCTTCACAGTTAGCGCCCTTTTGACAGGTCAAGACGAGGAAGCATGCTTTGTGCATCAGTTACCAGGGTGATGGAAGCTACCTCAAAGAGGGAAAATGTGGTGTCTACACCCTAGTTATACCTGGTGGACTAAAGCCTGCTGTACTATAAGATAAGGAACCTCTTCAATGTTTAATAATGTGTAGTTAACACTTTCGCGCTCTCCGCAAAGGTCACTCAGCCAACCGAATGTGCGCGCTGCGTTTTTATCGCTTAAGCGTAAAAACAAAAATGTGTATACTCTTTTTACTCTTCTGACCTTAGTTCTCACGCTACGTATTTCATTTTGGTACCAACGTGTTCGCAATAAAATTCTCTAGAAGAACATTAGTAAAATAAGTCACGAAACATATAGGGATACCAGCACCAAATAAATAACTACGTAGATGACTCGCCGTGAGCGCCCATCAGCAACAAAATGTTTTTACTCTTGGGATTGTAATCACCTCCACACTTGTTCTACAGCGTTAATTTTGGTATCAATGGACTGGCAATGAAATTCCCAACACGGTGATATGAATATAAGCATAGAATAATGATGCAGCCGACCTGCAAGAGTGTGGGAAGTGGTGAAATTGTTACCCGGTATCGGTGACGGGACAACGCACGGCGCTTTGAAAGTTTATACTGATTTCATTCTCATGACATTAATTTTCTATGTACGTCATTCATTTTTATGTCAATGTGTTCACAATAGAATGTTCTATGTGCCCATAGGTAAAAAATATCAACAAAGCGTAAGTTAGAATAGCGACAAAAATAAAACAACGCTGGAACATATCAGTGAGCGTCAAACACACACGAAATATTTTTACTTTTGTTATGTTTGTCAAGATTATACTTGTTGCACACAGTTATTTTTGGTTGTATATTGATCAGAATAAAATTCCCTAAACAGACATACGCATCTAATACATGATATGGGGGAAGAATTACCAGTATAAACGGCTAAAGTCACCCACCTGCAACCCGTTTGGGACAAAATACCATTTGATCGAAGTTATCCACACCTTTCATGAACTTATTGTACCATGCAGCCTAGTGGTGAGAAAGAGAGCCTCATAGCGCGCAGTTTGAAACAAACCCAAAGTAAATCGGATAAAAATTGAATTTTATACAAATATTTTAAAAGTTGACATAACTTTATGTCCACTATGCGTTTACGTTAGACGAAACCGAACGCGCCGGCGCGTCCAGATAGCGCGAAAGTGTTAATACTGTAGTTTGATTGGCTGCATATATATTCAATTAATATAAACCCCCCCTAATGTGTAGAGGATCGATTTGTGAGATTATGAGATTATTGCAGAAATAGTCCACTTATCATTATACAAATTGCTATCGAAGTATATAAATTAACGTAAATATAAATTCATATAAATTAAATAAATATAAATCTCACAGGTCGGTTCCCACAACACTTAGGTAATTATACTTAGGTAATTACATCTCCTGTGCCAGATAAGTACGATTGGCTCACCATAGCCTGTGCTGCTTGGAGCGTTCTGTACCGAGTAGTTGAATATAAAACAACAACTACATCAAAATAGTTGGTAAATGGAATGCACTAGGAAGTGATGTGGTGGAGGCTGACTCCATACACAGTTTCAAATGTAGATATGATGGAGCTCGAGAAGCTCAGGAATCTGTACACCAGTAGATTGATGGTTGAGAGGCGGGACGAAAGAGCCAAAGTTCAATCCCTGCAGGCACAACTAGGTGAGTACATACATACATACTAGTAGATATATTGAAGATGAGCTACCATATACTATGAAACCGAAGTAAACATTTTCTATTTATTTTATCTGCTACACTCACCACCATTGGAGGTAGTGGCAGCTTGCCGCTCCTCACGCCAACGCTCAAAACTTTTTTTATCGTGAAAATTTCTTATTATTCACCATTCCTGTCATTAACAACTTGTGTACAGGCCTATATTTGTGGTTTCGTACTTTGTTTAGGGTATAGTATGGATGAGGTTGCTTATGAGTAAAGAATGAACAGAACAGATGGTGGTCTGCAGCGAGCGAGAGTAACCTGCTGCTGCTGCTGCTGCTGCCTCTCGCTCACCTCCAACCACCATCACTCTCACTCCACACAAAATGGTCCTCACAAATGGGGGTTTCCAAAGTTTTATTTATATATATATATATATATATATATATATATATATATATATATATATATATATATATATATATATATATATATATATATATATATATATATATAACACACAATTACCTCATTCATGAGATTTAACTGTCCTTTACCTGATATAGTTCTTGATGCTCCAAAATGTGGTGTAAAGTAAGGTCTACTAAAGAAGTTATCGGCTTCTCTTTCTGCTGCTCGGTCAGGCGGTGCACGCTGAAGATTGGGACGGAAAAGCATCTCTGAACCAGGACCTCTGGGAAGTCCTATATCATAAGGAGTTAAGTGACCTCTCCATGGAAATGGTGCATCTGGTGGATGACTTGGCCCATCCTGAACTCCATCTGGGGGACCAGGAGAATCTTCAGAGTCTGGACTTCGCCGATCAACAGCATACTGACGTCCAAGAAGCCGAAGAGGCACCCCTGACACTGACCTCGTGTTGAAATCTGCCTGGTCGTTGTGAGAAGGTCCAGGTGTGGAGCTGGATGGTGCACTTTCTTCTTCTACCTGGCTCTCACTCCCATTAGGGTCACTCAGTGTGATACGAGGAATGACAAGCTGAGGTCGTGGCGAGCTACTTCGGAACCCTGTGGTCCCAGTCCTCCCGGATTCTCCATTTGCACCCGGCTGTTGAGCCAAATTCCCTGACCGTCTCAAGAAATCTGTAAGTCGTCTTGGAACATTCGTGATGGGTCTTGTACTCTCTGGTGCAGGACTAGATTCCCCAGCACCATCTCCAACACTATCATTTCGCAGTTCTTCACTAGCCATGCGCACTGTTTCTAGTAGTGTAGTTAAATTATGAAGACCTGGTTCAAGATCCAATGCCATTGGAGGAGGAAAGTCTCCTCTTTCCCCATCTCCAGCACCACCTGTCTCTTCATCACGGAAGGGGTTTGGAAGGCGGGATATGGGTCGTTCTTCGTACGATCTTTAAAAAGGTGGAAAGAAAAACATTCACATCAACAAAAATCTTTCATCTAAAAACCGAGATTTTCTCATAAATAAAGCGGCATACTTCTATAGCTGACCTGACATGAAAACTGCGACTCTTGGCAAATATCATGCTTAATAGTCACTCTTGGCGAGATCCAAATTAAACTTACATATCAAGGTTCATGATTACACAAGATATTTATGCTATGCTGTTATTGTAACTTTAATGTACTGTAATATTTATGTAAACTTTCCCAATTATAAATGTACAACCATTCATGAATAAAGTTTCTGATTTGATTGATTTGATTGATTTACCTCTCCTCATGACTACCTGCTTCTAGGTGGCAGAATAGAGCACCAAGTGCTGACACTCATGTAGATGAAGTCCTTACAGGGCAAACATCATCTGCAATAAAATCTACTCTCTACTCTGTTTCTCTACAACAAGCCTACTTCTACACATGTGAATCCTTCACTACAAAAGCTGAAGATCTAAGGTCCAATTCTCCATCTATTTAACTCATTAAATAATGCATTTTGTTAACTTTTAGAGTACTTTACCTTACCTATCTCTCTATTTTTTTTTTACTTTACATCCAGTCATCCTCATTACTTTGCCACATAATTTTTGTGTATAAAGTAATGAGGAAGTAATTCTGCAGTCCTTTATTCTTATGTTCTTAAGTTCCAGAGCCCAGAATTGATCTTGTGACCGAGTTAAACTCCTAACTTTTACTAAGATGTTGCTTTCGAATTCAAGCATCTTGCCTAGAACAATGTCATCAAAGGAGCTACTGTAACAAACTACGCACGGTACTTAGTTACTGTGAAACTAAATATACAGTATGCTTAACAAAAAAGAGCATAACCTCAATGCACTTGTGTTACATGATAAGGTCTATACAGTTGAACTGTAAAAGGATAATGACAATTAATAGCTGATTGAGACTAAGACAAAATATAGTAAAGATTACCCAATAAGCTAGTGGGAAGGAGAAGAATGTGTGGAGGAGAGGAGAAGAATGCACGGAGGAGAGGAGAAGAATGCACGGAGGAGAGGTGAAGAATGCACGGAGGAGAGGTGAAGAATGCACGGAGGAGAGGAGAAGAATGCATGGAGGATAGGAGAAGGATGCATGGAGGAGAGGAGAATACATGGAGGAAAGGAATTAACTTAGTGAGAGAGATAGTAGCAGGGCTTGACCCAACTGCCTGTCGACTGGTCAGTGGTTGGAGAAGCAAGTACAGTACTCACAAAGGATGTGTCAACATCTGCTTAAAGTCAAGAGTTGTACAAAGTAGGCCCAACAAGTTTTATAAAGAGTTCTAGCCTTCAACCTAGCAACTCACATAATTGAATATTGGATCTCTAATCATTATACAAATAATGAAGCCAAACATACATATTCTGGTTGCAGATGAAATTTAGAAGCTGATATATAAGGTGAAGCGCCAGCCGAACCAATAACCGTAAATCTGAAGAAAATGAGAAAAATAAATGTTTATTCCTAATTTATGAATGAAATACCTGAAATTCCTTGTTAAGTCTGATTATTTCTTACATTTATGATGATGATTTATACATTTGGAACATAATATGATATTGAGTTAAAGCAAAATAATCTGTATTATACATATACTGTACAGTAATGTCATTTAAAAAAAAAACTTGTTATTTTCTTAATCTAAGAAAACATTTTTAATGAATTTTCATAGAACTGTATCTATGGAACAGCCTTGATTCTGCATACATATATTTGTTTTCTACAGTTTTTAAATTTGCATTTGTATTTTATGTATAGTACCTTATTCATTGTCGATAACTTCAGTTATCTCTAAAACTAGAATTTCAACTTTGAGTCAGCTTAAAAAAAATCCAGTTTCTGAAAGATGTTATCTTGAGGTTATCTTGAGATGATTTCGGGGCTTTAGTGTCCCCGCGGCCCGGTCCTCGACCAGGCCTCCACCCCCAGGAAGCAGCCCGTGACAGCTGACTAACACCCAGGTACCTATTTACTGCTAGGTAACAGAGTAGATGCTCACCTCTTTTATATATAGCAGCTGTCTCTTCTACAATCCTATTAGAATGACTTTTTCATAAACCCTAAACGTTTGAAGTTATACATTTTTTTGTCTAAATTTGCCGTATATTTCAAATCCCACATTGATGATTTTTTTTTTACAGTAAACTAAACTCAAAACCTCTATTCTAAATCTATGAAAATGAAGATCATAATGCTATTCTGAGAGCATAATAACACCAAATGAACAATTGGCAATATTTTATATTTTTGCAACTGATTTGAAAATCTGAAGTTTAAGGTGAACTACGGGAAGGAAAAGCTTTAAGCCTGTCAACAGACCCAAATTATACAATACAGGGATACCCCTGACCACTTATTGTTGAACAATTCTTAAAGCCAGAGAAAACAAGTCTGCATAACAGACTTGAATAAAAAAAAACTAGAATAACAATATATGTATGCAGAATTAAAGCTGGAGAGCAGAATTATGATTAACAGACTACCAGAAACTGAATGCACAGCCTGGAGTCCATTTTGAGTACACTTACTCAGCATATGGTTATCCATGGAGCTTCCACCAGCATCCGGCTCAGCCTCCGGGGCATCTGTTGCTTGCTGCTCTTGCTGCCTTTGTTGATGCTGGTGCTGGTGCTGGTGCTCTTGCTCCTGGTTAACCAGGCTGTTGAGGCGGTCTGCCATCCGCTGTAATATTTGCCTGAAAATGCCACATGACTATTATATACATTACCAAAGTAGCATACCTGTCCCCCAAAAACAAAACATTTAATAAATTATAAATTATAGATAGGTATACTAGATATATATAATTATTGTTATAAGGCCCAAGGAACACTAACACTTTGAAATTATCATTACAAACAATAACTGGCTACCAGGTGTGTGCACCCCACAAGTAAACAGAGCAGTAAGGAAGGTTTTAGGGAGGCTCAAGTACTGGTACCAAACATACCTGTAACGGTCTCGTCTCTCACGACGAAAGCCTTCCCTCATGAGTATTCTCTCAGCTGTAATACTTCGAGATCTTAGTGCTGCCATAGGAAACCGAACAGAATCCCTGGTGTTGCCAGGACTGCGACCAGCTACCATATCTCGCCGTGCATTCAAAATATCTTGTCTTAATCGATGTCTTGCACTGTGCCACTGACTAGAATTATCTGCAGAAGCAAAAATTAAAGACTGATAATCTACGTTTATGAAAAATAGAAACAAACAAACAAACAATGGGTAATTGTGCTTTGTTTTACCCTTTCCTCTTGAAGCCAATTCATATTAGAGAAGTCTCATTACAGTCTCTTGCACTTTCTTATGCTTGCTTTCCTTTACAACGTTCAGTATAATCTTATTTACTGGTGTATAATATTTTCTAAACCTATAGGTTATATATTTTATTTCCAAACATGTTCTCTGCATTCTTTCTCCTATATTTATTTCTAGTGAATAGAATATATTTAAATATACTCACAGGTCATTAAATTTTATACATGGTACTTTTCCAAGTACTGAAACAGGACAAAAATCTTTCAAATCTTACAGCCAAATTTATGTAACTATTAGTTAAATATTTTGACCATTGCACATGAATCTTGTTTGTGCCAAAGATAAAAATATCAAATGTTAGAAAACCTCTGCATGTCTCATTAAAATTAAAATGTGTTAAACTGCATATGCAAAACATCAATCTATGAATGTGACTGAATTTTATGGCATACAAAACTTACTATTAAAATCATTGCTCTGAGCCTCTGTGCCATCAAGCTGTGACAGGGTTGGAGGTGCTGTTGGCGGTGGCCCTGGAGGAGTTGGCCGTTGAGCAGGAGGTAAATCACACCACGGATTTGATGCAGTTGAAGCTCTTTCGTTTGGGGCATCAGGTAGTCTGTCAGCATTCCTTCCAAGGTTTCTTCCTTGCGGGCGATCAGAATGTCTTCCATGCAATCTGTCCGACCCTCTCCTTGACAAACGATCGGAATTTGGATCACACCATCTGTCTGATACTCTTCCATATGGCCTGTCAAACCACCTGCTGGAAGTTCTCAGTGAATTCCTCTCAAAAGGTCTGCTATATGGTCTGTCTAAAGGCCTCTGTGATGCTCTCTCTGGTGGTCTAATAGGTGTGTAATTTGAGGTCGTCTCTGTTCTGTTGCTCCCTGCATTAGTTTCTTGAGGCTCTGTTGTATAGAAAATAACATTATTTAAATTTATATTTATTCCTCTATTTTACAAATGTATCCCAAAATACTGTATTGTATATCAGAAAACAGTGTTGGGTGTGTAAGGTTCACCAGGATAAAAACCGCCAGATATCAACCGTTGGGTGTGCTGACCTACATGGCACCTCTCACCTTACAAAAGTTGATCGACGGTTCTACTTTGTGCAAATATTTAAGGTTGTGTATCTTTTATATATAAATTAGTGCAAAAACTGTGAGATAATACCCATGGCCAAGTGAGATAATACCCATGGTCACGTGAGATAATACCCATGGCCATGTGAGATAATACCCATGGCCACGTGAGATAATACCCATGGCCACGTGAGATAATACCCATGGCCACGTGAGATAATACCCATGGCCACATGAGATAATATTTTAGAATATTATTGCCACTTTGGCCACATTTTCAAAAAGAGTAGCCACTCTTGATACAGGTACTCGACATGTTATTTACAAAAAGAATGATGTGAACTCTGTCTTGGAACACACACACTATATTTTACCCAATGATCCTTAATCACCTACAAGGTATGAGCCTGCTTGGGGTGTTTTGAAGCAAATACCAAAGTATTCATGAGTCAACTACATATACAGGTGTGAGAAACAATGAGAACTAACACACAAATGATAGAAATAAGGATCATTCATACACAGGCAAGAAGGAATACCACATTATAAATAGGTGAAGAAACAGGAATATGACAAATAGCAAAAAGCCAGAGAGAGAAAACTGTCATAACTAGAAGTCATACTCAAAAAGAAAAAGTATGGCATCAACTTTATGCCAGCTGTCAAGAGCCTGACAGCTGAGTGGACAGTGCTCGGGATTCGTAGTCTTAAGGTTCCAGGGTCGATTCCCGGTGGAAGTGGAAACAAATGGGCAGAGTTTCTTTCACCCTGATGCCCCTGTTCACCTAGCAGTAAATAGGTACCTGGGAGTTAGACAGCTGCTACGGGCTGCTTCCTGGGGGGTGTGTAACAAAAAGGAGGCTTGGTCAAGGATCGGGCCACGGGGTCGCTAAGCCCCAAAATCATCTCAAGATAACTTGCATTGAGGTACGTATAAGCAGAACCAGAGAAAGGAACCACCATTACAATTAGTCAACCACCCTTCAACTCCCCTACACGAATACTTCCAACAGTGATCTATGCCAACCAATGCTACTTCTAATGCAGATACTAATTCCTAATACTTTTAAACTTTATCATAAGCATCCTTTTTTTTGTACTTGCCTGAGGTTGAGGTATTATTGGCTGCATTAGCTGATTGGTGCGCTATCATATTAGCAATTCTTGAGGCCAGCGACGTAGTTGGTGGCCCTGCACGTCGATAACGCTCTGTCAACAAATTTAGGATGGGGGTGAATAAGGTATTATAAATCAAATTTGCAAGCCGACAAAACATTTAGGATATCACATTTTAGTTACCACTTATCATCAAAATGAAATTTTTGCCAAAATATACTGCATAAAATTTATATTCTAAACAAAAAAATAACAAAAACTATGAATGTAAAGCAAGCTTAGGCTACAGGCTAGATGCCATGAATAGTGTGCCACAATTGTAGCATATAAGGTACCTCCTACACCGACCAAACATACTGCAATAAGAATTAATTTAATAAGATTGAAATGAGTCAATAAAACAGACAAATCGTATATGGAACATGGTGGTGGTGGTGAACCTGTGCCTCCTTCACACACCTGCATCACCAGGGAAGCAATTTGCTCACATCACTGATTCTGGCCCAAAT
Source organism: Procambarus clarkii (assembly GCF_040958095.1). Classification (NCBI taxonomy): domain Eukaryota; kingdom Metazoa; phylum Arthropoda; class Malacostraca; order Decapoda; family Cambaridae; genus Procambarus; species Procambarus clarkii. The sequence goes on along the minus strand of NC_091160.1, from coordinate 38,678,269 downwards.
TCTGAGTGCGCTTCAGAGATAAAATGTTATGCCAGATATCCTTGAACTCTACAGTTACTGTATTGTCAGAAGCAAATCAGTGACATCTATATGGATGTAATGGAGTAACCAAGACCCATGAAAAAGTTCTGCTATCCTTTTTTTATTGCTTACCATGTGATATGGTTATCATGTTAACTTAATCTCCTTACCAGGAGAAAATCACAATATGGTCTTTCCTGCTAGTGTTTGAATCTATTTCTGGACAACATTAACAAACAGAATATTAGCAAAGTAGTGAATGAGTTGCAAGACACTTCCTTTAAGCTGTGCAACAGAGAGATTTATGGACAATATAAGTGTGTATATTATGTTGTAGGGTTATACTGTATACAGGATTGTATGTATAAAATCTTGTCAAAAAACATTTCATGCTAAAGTTTACAATAACCTCAACCAAATTTACTAGTGTTATTACTAATTGTCATATTTCAATTAATATGTCTTACCTGGTGGACTTGGTGGATCTTCTTCACGATCTACAGAAGCCGATGAGGTACCAGATGATGTGCTGGAAGTGGGCGACGACGCGTTGAGGAAGCCACGAAGACGGCGCTCCTGCTGCTCCAGTGCCTCCTGTCTCTCCCGTAAACGCTCCTGAAGTCGTTCAAAGGAGTGACGTAACATCTGAGGACGCTATAATGAATTACCCAATAGCAGAGGTGGGTTACATGATCTTATGTGACTCTTTAATAAAAAATTAACCCATATGCTTTTATGTCAGCAATGAAAGTCAAGACATTGCCAAATGTGTATCAATATACTGTACAGTACTGTATATTAAATTTAGGCTAATATTAAGTATGTCATATCTCTATTCTAGGGACTAAATAACAGTATATATACAGCAGATTCTTAACCAATCACAATAATCATTACACCTCACACAATCCTCAATACCCAAATGAAGCTTGATACTACACCTTGCACAATCCTCCATACTAGAACGAAGCTTGAACTTTTTAACATGCCTAACAATAATTCTCCTCCATTGTGTTCCTCCGCCTTAAATAGTGTTCCTCCGCCTTAAATAGTGTTCCTCCGCCTTAAATAGTGTTCCTCCGCCTTAAATAGTGTTCCTCCGCCTTAAATAGTGTTCCTCCGCTTCAAATAGTGTTCCTCCGCTTCAAATAGTGTTCCTCCGCTTCAAATAGTGTTCCTCCGCTTCAAATAGTGTTCCTCCGCTTCAAATAGTGTTCCTCCGCCTCAAATAGTGTTCCTCCGCCTCAAATAGTGTTCCTCCGCCTCAAATAGTGTTCCTCCGCCTCAAATAGTGTTCCTCCGCCTCAAATAGTGTTCCTCCGCCTCAAATAGTGTTCCTCCGCCTCAAATAGTGTTCCTCCGCCTCAAATAGTGTTCCTCCGCCTCAAATAGTGTTCCTCCGCCTCAAATAGTGTTCCTCCGCCTTAAATAGTGTTCCTCCGCCTTAAATAGTGTTCCTCCGCCTTAAATAGTGTTCCTCCGCCTTAAATAGTGTTCCTCCGCCTTAAATAGTGTTCCTCCGCCTTAAATAGTGTTCCTCCGCCTTAAATAGTGTTCCTCCGCCTTAAATAGTGTTCCTCCGCCTTAAATAGTGTTCCTCCGCCTTAAATAGTGTTCCTCCGCCTTAAATAGTGTTCCTCCGCCTTAAATAGTGTTCCTCCGCCTTAAATAGTGTTCCTCCGCCTTAAATAGTGTTCCTCCACCTTAAATAGTGTTCCTCCACCTTAAATAGTGTTCCTCCACCTTAAATAGTGTTCCTCCACCTTAAATAGTGTTCCTCCACCTTAAATAGTGTTCCTCTGCACTTGCTAATATTTGACCACTTACCAATTTTGTTTCAAGTTTTGATCTATATCTGTGACACCTGCTTCTGATAGCTCTCCATCAGGTGGCGGCTACAGCAGTTTTCCGGGAGAGACAATCCTCCCATAAGCCCCTCACACATGCAAACTCTTTCACTCCTTCTTTAAAATGTTGTTCCACTCTCCTTTGCCAAATACTGTAATCCCATTATGTCACTCCTACATCCTTCTCATTTAACAACTCGAGCATTCTACCTACACGTTCACACCACGTAAGTATATTTTGCTTCAAGCCCTCCACGTATTATTTCCTCACTGTAATGAGTGTCATATCATCTCTCTCATATTTGTTCAGTGCTATGTCCGTCTACATACAGTACTCGCACTAGCTGGTTAACTAAAAAATAGAAAATTCCAATGTTTGTATTAGTACTTTATTATTTATCAGTCCTTTCTTAACTCCCATAGCTTTCTCTCATTCACATCATTATTCACCTTTCCAAGCCCTCTTCTCCCTGTCATTACTCTCTCTCTCTCTCTCTCTCATTTCATCTTCCATACATCTCATTTTAGCTATTCTACGCCTAAGTATTTACATCTTACTGCCTCTTCCAATGTCTCTATCTTTTATAAAGAGACTACGATACTGTAATTCATCGGTAAGCCTAACTTTCAGAATCCCCCTCACCCCTCTAGCAACCAAAACAATTCTTATATAGTAATGCCAGAATTTAAAATCTTTTAAATCAATTAAATTGTAATTATCAAGCCATATTTTGAAGTCAAACTTCTAGTTACTTAAGTTATTTTTCATAATTTGACTATTAAAGTATGATGCAGGTGAATTCAACTGGTTTGAATTCAGTCAACCATGTAACAAACTTTACCACGGGGATATTACACAACTTTCTCTCACTTCTATGCGTAGTTCAATGCTTTCATTCTTATAAGCTCAGTCAATCAATGCCACCTATAAATTACTTCACTTCACATGACAGAGTTCAGTATTATTCAGCTGTCATCTATAATTAAAATATTTGATGTAACAAACTTAAAGCCATCATGAAACATTCTTGTTCCTCCCTTGTCCTGTGCCGGCTCTTGCCACTCTCTCGGTTTATGTATACAGTATTGTTTTCCAATTTTACAAATATTCTGCCACTTCCCATTTCTATACAAATACTGTAATCCATACCTGTGTTTCATCGTTTAAAAACAATACAGTTTAGTTCCGATGTTTCACTACTGTTACACACGTGCACTTGAAAATATCAGTAAAAGCCACGAGGTAGATTCGAATCTGTGCTCTGGGTACTTACTCCAAAGCAAACACCTCTCGCCACTACACCATGGCATGGTCAAAAGCATTGCAATCTGGGATTCAACTAAATCCTCTAAGGTTCTACAAGCCAGAGTGCATGGGGGGCATTGTGTGAAACCCTGGTTAGGCTTCAGTGTAACCTCAGGAACCCTAGAGGATTCAGTTGAAGCTCAGGTTGCAATGCTTTTGACCATGTCGTGGTGTAATAGTCTAAGGCATTTGCTTAGAAGTAACCAGAGAAGAGGTTTAATCCTCCTCCTCATGGCTCCTCCTGATTTTCTCATTGATATATCACATTACTGTCATTTCTTTGTACACTTGCAATTGTATCATTTATTCTTTCATCTCTCCACTTAACTTTCTTGTTTGTTTCCAAATAAGGTTTATTTTCCATAGAGTGCCAATAATGTTTTCACACAAATTTAATCTTTAACCTCCTCCGTTCTGTTGGATTTGGTTCAGTTTTCATTCTGTATGTCGAGTCCATCTAAACTACTTCTTAACTTTGCCTGACAAATAATTCTTTCATAAGCTTTTCATGTCTTTGCTATAACCCCAAGTACACACAGTTTTACTGCTACTCTGCTAATTAAAATGTTCTTACTACATTTCTTTTGCTTTCACTCTATTTTCTTTAAAAAACAGCCACATCTCCATCTCACCATCAACAGCTTCTACTTTAATTAAGACAGTACTTTACAGGTTCACAATTTCAACACCTACCCATATCTTACGGCATACTGATCACTACCTAGACAACCCTTATTTATCTCCAAAATGCTCTTAACTACTATTGTACATTTTATTATTGTTGCTTTATAATTATATCTCTGAACATTAAGTAAACTTACAAGAACCTCGACCACCACCTTACCGTTCTTGTCTGTGTGCCATACTGATTGCCCGATACAATCCGCACAATATCTCTTGGCTGTTCCTCCGAATGTCCTTGATCTGGTGGTGGTGTTGGAAGTGGACCAATCACAGCTCCAGTCCCGGTGGTTGTAGTCGGGATTCCTGGTTCCAACAAGCCTCTTGTTGGAGACAATCGTCCTCCCAATGCTCCTCCTGTGGAGCTATTAGTTGCCTGCAGAGGAGCAGATAGCTCAGGAAGGTGGAGACGTGTGCGTATAGAACGACGCCGGGGAAGCCGACGAAAAACACTAGGCGACATCATGCATGACCTATGGACAAAGATAAATGTTTCTAGAAGTTTTTTAGTACAGGATAATTACTTTCATAAATTTGCAATGTATTAACATAGTTGACATCTTAAAATAAACAAATTTTGCTTGTAAACATCCAAGGCAAGCATCAACAAGCAGTCATTTCTCAGGACATGAAAAAATATATAATGAATACATACAGGGGTACAATAATTACAGGGTGCTATAATGAACAGAGGAAATAAAATGAGTTTAGACTGCTTTAAGAAGAGTGGGAGGATGTGGTAGTGGTGTTGTAGTGCTGTTCCAATGTTCTGTCAAATTTACTTGTGAAATTATGAAATGAAGCTTTCACAACTTCTGCTTGAAGCATGGTCAATTTGTTTACCACCTGCAATGATTACTAATATTTCCTTAGATGACAGGTAACTCTCCACCATCAGAGAAGCAAATATAGACATCTTACATCGACATATAGCCATTATATGTAAACATTGCAGTGATAGGACTGTGCCACTGGGTCTAGATCTAGTTTATAACTCTAGTTCAGAATGATCAGCTACATTAGAGGTTTCAATACTGATGATGCAGCCCATCCTCCTAAGGTTTTCCAACGTCAAGAAAACGGTCAGTTTAAAGTGTCCTCTCCTAACCTACCAGAGGACCCAAAACAGAAAATGGGACAGTACGTCATTTTTGCGAGTCGCTTCCATTTTTTTAGTACAACAATTTTTGGCCTTGTGTATACATACAAGCAAAAAACTACATTCTTTGTAGGAGGCCAAGTTGGATGATGACAATACAGTCACTTCAGAACAACCATCAAATGCTGGACTCAATCTTACTATGATCAATAAGTAATGGTGAAATGCTCTGTTCAACAAGATCTTAAATATGGGTATGTATATCAGATGGTGATTGCTGGATTGCAACTCTTCTATTAATTGTGCTTGCATGAATGCATTCATTAGTATTGGTATTGTTCATGAACCGATATATAACAAAATTAAAATAAATAAAGCTTAGCCTATACTGTTCATTAAATATTGATAGAATAAACTGACAAAAATATGCCACCAATTCTGGTACTTTAGCTGTCTGAGATTGTTTATGAAACTTGCTGAAACATTTAAACATTGCAAAATTGGTTATCATTTTATTTTTTATTTTTACCAGTTAACAAACTTAGTAGAACAAACTGACACTTAAAATTTCAATAGTATTACACCAATTTAAGCACCATAACAAACCTATGAGAGTGTCGAGATCGTGCTCTTGTCCCAAAAGGCCCTCTCTGTAATCGGGCAACTGATCTAGGACTAGTACGAGACCAATGGCGAATAAGAGGCAATGGTTGGGAGTTGACACTAGGTCCTAGGTGCGGGGATGGCACCTGGAGATCATCTTCCCCGACGCCTCCACTTCTGTTCAGCAATAAATACACTAACATTAGTCACACAATGGATAATGTTACATTGCGTTTCAATACAACCTAAAAATTATTCTACTTGCATGTAAATGCTGACCATGAAACAAATTTGATATGGATACCAATTACTGAAAATTTCATGTACAGTACTGTATTATATTAACACAAATTTCCTTGTTTCCAAATTACAATAATGTTTAAACTAAACAAAAAAAACAGCATTGAATATAATGAAACACCATTCTCTGGGCGAGTCCCGAGGTGCCTCGGAGCTATACAGGCTGATATGATTATCCCTATCTTTGGCACCAGTCGATGTGGGTGGAGTTCTAGGCCTACCTGGGACCACAAGCCAGAACCTGACCCCCTCAGAAAGGCACGAGGAGCAATGGCCTATAGAAATGCACATGTGATTTGGAGCATTCTATGTCTGCCATCGACCAGGTCAGGCCCCCAGAAAGGTAAACATCCCAAAACAAACCCCTATTCTGGTTGAAACTACTACTAAAAGTCAAACGAGTGGACAGAACCCCACAAAGAAAAACCAGCAAATGAGCATGACGTCACCACGTGCCGTGCCGCCATCTGTGCAACTCCTCCCCTTGCCTGGAAGGGGAAGAGGGAGCCCCAGAACCCTCGTACCAGCTACCCACACCCCAGTTCTGAGGCAGGATATCAAAAACACCCGCAAAAACCAAGCCTCCAAGTCTCATCCAGAAAATGGCGTTTCCTTACATTCAATGTTGGTTTTCTGGGCAAAAACCCCATCGGCTCCCCGGAGCTACTTACCAAAAGACGAAAACAAGAGGGACTTACCAGGGAGGTGGTCGGCACTCGCTCCTCAATGCTAAGTCAAGACAACTGGATGCAACCACCGACCCAAAGTGACACAGGCCCAACTAGGCCCTGGAACATTGACAAGGAAGCACACAGCTAGGACCCTGTTCGGCCACCAAATACCCCTGAACCCAAACAGTCAGCCCAAGACATGTTACCGAAGACGGCAAGAGCAGCAAACTGATGAACGTCAGTGGGCACGGGGATAGATCGCAGGCTGGCTAGACCGAATAACCCTGTGGACGACCTAGAAGACCCGAACCCTGGAACAGGGAAGAAGGAAACCGGATAAACCCAAAGCGCAGTCCCCGGACACAGAAGCCGTGGTGTGCAAATAACGGCGGAGAGCTGCAACCTGACACAACACATGCTGCACCCCTGGCCAGACCAACTAAGCTGTCAACCACACAAGGACCCTCCGGAAAACAGCCGTCTCATTCTTCGCCAGAAAAGGAGACGACGACTACAAACGAACAAACCTATCACCAGAGCTAAAAGAGCAGAAACCCCTTCACCGGAGGAAAGCATGAAGCTTCCCTGACCCGACCCCCAGAAGCCAATGCCAACAGGAAAAAAGCCTTGGGACCACAAGTCCTCAGTCACCAGTGCAGCCGAAAGGGAAGGAACCTGCACAGTGAAGCTGAACCACTGCCAGCATCCCTGCTGAAGGGCAGGGGCGAACAAACACGCATTGAAGGGCTCGAATTCGCCCCTAAGGTAAACCTAGAACCACTGTCAATGCCTCGTGCCACTCAAGCATGCGGGTAGGACAGATAGTAATCCAAGCATCCAACGACAACACAGGGCAGTCTGCTAGCCAGGACAACTACAGAACCTCATAACGAACCCAGTATGGAGACGAAGACCCAAACCTGAAAGAAGACAGATCTACTATAGAGGACACAATCCGGGTCGTGCAGGCGGTAAGCTGCAATGGCCACCCGCACTTCAGTAGGGGGAGACGTGGAAAGCCGAAAACCTTCGGAAGGACGGAACCGAACCCGGGGAGGAGCCGACACCAAATCCAAATTGTACGCAGAGGGGGGGTGGAAAAGAAAACCTCACTCCTTGTAGCAGTAAGCCCCGCTCGGAGGGTAGGACAAACCCAGGCGGGGTCCAAAGGAGCCCAAGGCCCCAAGTCAGCCCATCCCCAAACCCGGGAACCTCCACACCAAGACCCGGGGCCAAGTCATCTCCAAAGCCCCGGCCTTACAAGAAAAAACCGGGACAGCTGGAAAGACAGGAAGAAATGGGGCCCACTGGTCAGACCCCGTCGTCACAGCTGAGGAACCGACTCATATGCCTTCGTACAACCCCCTCCCAGAAAGGGCAACCCCTGAAACTGCCCGAGTCTCAAAACCATCTAAACCCTGCCCCAAGTCAGAAGCAGGGGGGGGAGGGGAACATAATGAACCACAGCAGAGGAAGAACGAAGGGGTGCGGACGAAACAAAAGCCAAAACGACCAACACCCCCAAGTCCGGATCCCTATAAGCAAAACAGGGCAGCCTCGGGGCTTCCTGGGTAGCAATCAACCTAGCGTGTTGCAGCAACCTAAATCTAGCATGCAACGCCTGAGTTGCCCTGCACCCTGATAAAGTCATCAGTGGACTGGGTGAATTGAGTCACATACAAGCAACAAATCTCACAGGACTCTGGGTCAAAGGTGTCACTGATCCAACAAGCAGCATGACGGAGGCAAAAACTAGTGAGATGTCACCCTGAGACAAGGGAACAGAGCAACCCTCAAACCCACACAAGGCGAGAGGGGACCCAGGGGTCACATCTATTGGACCCCCTTGCGCTCCCGCGAGGTTTTCCAGGGCCCCCTTAGACTGGTACCGCTAAGGGTAAGCCCAAGCAGGGATACTGCAAACCTGCGCCCTAAGTCTACCAATCAAACCACTAAAAGCTGAACCCCAGGGACGTGTCCACTCACAGGAGCCTAGCAGGGGGTACCACCCAGAAACAGAAATGTGTATCAAAATCTACAATATAGATAGGGATAATAAACCAAAGGATGGAATCCCCCCCCCCCCCACCAGGCAGGAAAACAAAAACAAAAGGAAAACTTCACAAGAGGACAACGTACCCAGGCAGAACAGAGCCGGCCGTCATTATAGGTGATAACTAGCTGTGTAGTACCCCGCACTCCTACCAGTGCAAACTACCTCTTACCCTAAGGTAAACAAGGAGGAGGAACTCCCCACCCCCCCAGCACACTCAGGGCAGCCAATTACTTAGCAGCAAAAGACCAACAGAGGATAGACCCCAAGGTAATTTGTAGAAGACAACCCTAAGCCCCAAGGGTGGTACTTACAGGGCCACTTAGGGAAGGGAACCCTAAGCGCAGGCAGCTCGAGTACCTGTGAAGATTACTCCCAGCTCATGCGCCACACTGAAGACAGTACTAAACACAAGGCACAGCACTGACACAAGAAAACAGGAGCTGGAGTCACACAACCAAGCCTCAAACATGTCAGCCGAGAACTGGGGTGTGGGTAGCCGGCGCTAGGGGTCTGGGGTTCCCCTTTTTTCCTCCCGGGAAGAGGGGAGCTGCGCAATTAACGGGATGGCACAGCACGTGGTGACGTCATGCTCATTTGCTTGTTTTTCTTTGGTGAGTTCTGTCCACTCAGTTTGACTTTCAGTAGTAGTTTCAACCAGAATACTGGTTTGTTTTAGGAAGCTTACCTTTCTGGGTGCCTGACCCAGTCAATGGCAGACATAGAATGCTCCAAATCACATATGCATTTCTATAGGTCACTGCTCCTCGTGCTTCTCTGAGGGGGCCAGGTTCTGGCTCATGGTCCCTGGTAGGCCTAAGAACTCCATTCACACTGAATGATGCCAAAGTCTAATAGTTCCATATCAGCGTAGGATAAGCTCTGGGGGAGCCAAAGGGGCTACCCCCAGTAAAATGTGTTGTTCAATCAGAAATAAAAGTTTCATAAAGAGAGAACTCAAGCAAAAAGTTAGAGTGAAAGAAAACACTTTTCACTGAGTTGCTTACAAGCAAAGGTTAAGATTAATGCCAACATTGGTATCTTCTCTTGTCACTTACATTACTACTATTGTATAATTAAAACATGTATTATCATAATCAAAATATATATCACAAATCATGAAAAAAACCAGTGTTGAATGTAATGAAATGCCATTTTCTGGGTGTGACCCGGAGGCTTCCCGGAGCTATACAGGCTGATATGCTAATACTATCAGACTTTGGCATCAGTCATGTGTATGGAGTTCTGTGGGCCTACCGGGGACCACGAACCAGAACCTGGCCCCCTCAGAGAGGCAAGGGCAGCAATGGCCTATAGAAACCCCCGTGTGGTTGGAAGCATTCTATGTCTGCCATCGACAGGGTCGGGCACCCAGAAAGGTAAGCATCCCAAAACAAACCCCTTCCCTATTCTGGTTAAAACTGCTACCTAACGTTGAACTAGTGGATAGAACTCCCCAATATGAAACGAGCAAACTAGCATGACATCACACTGTCAACGCACTGCTGTCTGCACAACTCCCCACTCCCCAAGAGGGGGAAGGGAGAGCCCCAGACCCCCCACGCCGGCGATCCACACCTCAATTCTGAGGCTGGATGTCAAGAAAATGCGAAAAACTGCTGACCGGAGGGAGGGAGGGATGCCAGGGGAGCCTCCGGATCACACCCAGAAAATGGCGTTTCATTACATTCAAAGCTGGTTTTCTGGGGGGAGCTAACTACCCACAGAGGAAAGTAGAGGGACTCATCCAAGAGGTGGTCGCTGCTTCGCTCCGCATCTCAAAACCGAGACAATTGGCTGCAAGCCGCCGACTCAAGGCGACACAGGCCCGACTAGGCCCAAGGGCGTGTATGAGATAACGAGTAGCCAGGACCCAGTTCGACCGCCAAAAAACCCCGCGCCCGAAAGTCAAACCAGGTCACGTTACCAAAGACGGCGGCAAGAGTCGCGAACTTACGAACGTCACGAGCTCGGGGATAGACTGCAGGCTGGCCGTAAGAATCCTGCAGATGACCTGGGAAACCTGCACCCGTGAACAGGGATGAAGGGAAACCGGAGCAACCCAAAATGCGTCCACGGACACAGAAGCCGAAGGCTCGCAAAGAACAGCGGAAGAACCGCCACGGGCCACAAAACACGATGCACCCCCGGCCTAACCAACCATGCATCAAAAATTCAAGGACCCCTCCAGAAAGCAGCAGTCTCAATCTTTGCCAGATAAGAAAGAGATGGCTGTAGATGAACAAACCTACCGCCCCGACCGAAGGAGCAGAAAACCAGAACCGGAGGGGCCACTATAAACTGAGAAGAAAGAAAAGAGCACTCTGTCCAATGACCAGGACGGCACAGGCAGCGCATGAGCAGGCCGGAAAAACGAACCAGCGCCTGAACGAAGGAGATGCCAGACCACAAACTCACCTGCAGAACATAGGCACGGAAGGGTCATGACAATGTTACTAGGTTGGTGCCACCAGAGGCGGCTAGGGTATTGTGCACCCGCAGCCGAGAAAACCGGGAGCACCACCCGTAGAAGCAGGCCACAGCTGCTCATGCAGGAGAAGAGGAGGGGAGAGGCGAAGAAGGCGCCCCCACCCAAAATGCAGGAAAAACCCGACGTCCTCCCCATAGCGGCACTCCAGAACACCCTCAGGAGAAACGGGGCATGGACTGGAGAATGAGAAGAGCGAGAGGCAAAGCACTCGAGAGGAAATGGACGGAGAACACCAGCACTTGTGCACAAGGCCCGAACCAAAACCAAAGCACAGGACACTAAAGAAAAGTAGCCCAACAGTTTGTATCCCGAGTGATTCGCTTAAGAGAAGAAACAGGCCAAAACACGGGAACAGAAGCCAAAAAGAAGTAAGCAACGACACACAGAGCCAGCTCATTTAATGAAAACAATGAACCGAATTGGAACCCAATTGGGCTACAAGCAGCCCAACCGGACCACAAGCAGCCCAACCGGACCACAAGCAGCCCAACCTGGCATCCCGAACCAGGAGTATGGAAGGAAAATGAGCAGTGCCGAGACACAGCAAGGAGAAAAGATACAAGAACAAAAGAACGAGACAGGGCCAAAAACCAAGAGGAAGCACGGAAGAGGACCAACAAGCCCTAGAAAGAACCGGAGGGAAGCCTCACCGAAAGATGACAGACATTCCAATAATACAGGAAGGAGCAAACACCATCCTGAACCTTCGAGAACACAGAAGCAAGCACAAATGACGAAGGCAGAGAAAGGCCCAGTCTCACCCAAGACCAAAAGTCATGCACAACCCCAAGAAGAGGGGAACATGATGGAGAAGTCCCATCCCAAGAAAAAGGGGTGAATAACGGAGAAGAGCACCCACCGACAGGACGGAACCAATGGGCGTAAGGGACAAGGAACTGAGCCCGGGGAGGGGCCGACGCCCAACAACTCGTGCGGAGAGTGGGGAAGGAAAACCCCCCACTCCGCACAACTGCAAGCCCCGCCCAGAGGGAAGAAAAAACCCTGACAGGGTCCAACAGGGCCTGAGGCCCCCCCAAGTCAACCCCTCCCCAGCCCCAGGAACCCACATGGCAGGCCCCGGGGCCGAGCCGTCCCCCAAAGCCCCAACCTCACAAGAAAAAACTGGAGCAGCCGTGAAAAGCACAAAGGATGGGAGCCCACTGGCAAACTCATACAACACGGCTGAAGGAACAGGCTCGAATGCCCCCGTCGCTACCCCGGAATTCCTATTCCGGGGTAGCGACGGGGTAGAATCCCGAGACCAACCGAGTCTCAAAACCCTGGAAGCCCCGCCCCGACCCCGAACTCACAGACGGTAAAGACCCGGATGCAGGGAGGAAGGGGGCGGGGTGACCCGACAAAACCACCAACCAAAACGCGGCAGCCTCGAGGCTTCCGGTGAGCAAACAACCTAGCACGTTGCCACCGAAGCTCAACGTGCATTGCCCGTGCTGCCTGCACCCACATAGTCAGCATAAGACTGGGTAACCGAGTCACAAACAAGCAACAAAACTCGCAGGACTCCGGACCGAAGGTGTCACCGACCCCACAGGCAGCAGACGGAGGCAAAACAGTGAGTCACCCTGAGACAAGGAAACAGAGCAACCCTCGAACTCGCACAAAGTGAGGGGGGACTCCGGGGCCACATCCATCGGGCTCACGCTCCCCCTAGGGGTTTCCCAGGGTCCAGAGCGTTTATTATAAAAGGACTCGCACTCAGGTAATCTCAGGCAGGGTACTGCTAACTGGCGCCCATGTCTACCAAACAACTTTCTAAGAATTGGGCCCCCCGGGACATGTACACTCACGGGGACCTAGCAGGGGAAACCACCAGAAGAAGGAAGAGTACTCAGTACAAAGGGGGAAAGAACCAAAGGCAGACCCCCCCACCAGGTAGACAAACAAAAAGAAAAAGAAAACCCTGCAAGAGTACAGCGTACCCAGGCGGAACAGAGCCGGCCGCTATGATTGGTGAAAACAAGCTGAGCAGTACCCTGCGCCCCTACCTGTGCAAACTGCCCCTCACCCTAAGGAGAACAAGGGATACAGAACCCCATATCACACAAAGGGAGGCCGAAAACCAAGCAGTAAATGGCCTAGCAGAAGCAGGACCCAAAGAACTTGTGGAAGGTAACCCCAAGCCCCAAGGGCAGTACTTACAGGGCACCTAGGGAAGGTAACCCTGGGCGCATGCAGCCTGAGTACTGGAGACTCACTCCCGGCTCACGCACCACCTAGAAGACAAACACCACACTCTAGTTACAGTGCTGAAACAACCACTGGAGCCGGAGCACACAACCAGTGCCTTTAGCATCAGCCGAAGAACTAGGGTGTGGATCGTCGGCATGGGGGTCCGAGGCTCCCCCTTCCCACTCCCGGGGAGGGGGGAGCTGCACAGACAGCGGCGCGTGATGTGTGATGTCATGCTAGTTTGCTCGTTTTGTTTTGGGGAGTTCTATCCACTAGTTCAGCGTTATGTAGCAAATTTAACCAGAATAGGGGTTTGTTTTGAGACGCTTATCTTTCTCGGTGCCCGATCCTGGTCGATGGCAGACATAGAATGCTTCCAACCACACGGGGGTTTCTATAGGCCATTGCTCCCCTTGCCTCTCTGAGGAGGCCAGGTTCTGGCTCATGGTCTCCGGTAGGCCCACAGAACTCCATACACATGACTGTTGCCAAAGTCTGACATTAGCATATCAGCCTGTATAGCTCTGGGGAGCCGACGGGGCTTCCCCCAGAAAATTACGGGAATATGAATTTTTTGGAGTAAATTTTTTGTTAAGACTGGCACAACAAGGCATAGTTAATTTTTCCTTGTAAAATATACCTTTCACCAAATGTGAAGTTACCTGTGGGTAGTTGAGGTATTGATTTCTGGTAGAGGTCCACTGAGGTCTTCCACCGATTGGTCTACCGACATACGTAAGGAATGGATTTGGTGCTGTATGTCATAGAGCATGGATCGGATCTGCTGTAACCGCATTATCTCATGTCTATGTCTAGTAATCTCTAAGTGTGCTCTGGAAATATATAAAATATTGCCTTAGGGACTCATATGTATACACTCAGCCATCTTATAAAGCTGGTTCCTATAATGTTAATTTGCACCAGCACAGATATTTTGACCACCAAAATTTAAAAAAAGGATGGATTGTGGTTTTAAACTATCCACAATCAAGTCAAATAAAGGTTACAGTGTGGGATAGTGGTACTACAGTACTTATGGTAATGGATACAACATTAGAGTCTATTACACTCTAATAGAATATAATAATAATAGTCTAATAATACTCTATTATTAGAGTTTATTTGTTCAACATTAGAGTGCTCTCACAATTCATCATGGGCACACACTGCACACATTCTGGATGTATAGTGCACTATACTCCATTCTTGCATCAATGTCAATTACCAAGCATTCTGCAAGTGTCCCATCTGCTCTGTTATATCACGCACTGGATAGTATTCAATGACTTGAGTATGGGTAGAGTGCACCATCATTTGGTTATATTATACAAATGAGTTTAGTTTATGCAAAATAAAGAAAGCAGAAGAGAGTTTAAGCTGTACCTCAGTCAGCGTATAATGTTGCATTCTCAACAGCTGCAAAGAGAATGTGAAAATAAGAAATTCACTTTGAAAAAAGGAAAAGATGCTGACTAGAAGGAAAACACTGAATCAAGAGAAGGAAGTGATTAGAGTAACACCAGCCATGTGAAAGCACTTAGGATGTAACAACACTTAACACTTTCGTTCAGTAACGACGCAGCATTGCGTCGTTTTTTTAGTAGACGCATTTCTGGTAACGATGCAGCATTGCGTCGTTCATTAAAATATTTGCCAAAAATGCGGGTTTTATCCGATTTTTGGGGACCGGTTTTAAATTGCGCGCCAATGTCTTCCCGTTTTGCTTGTTAGGCCTCGTGGCACTCAGGCGGCGCGGCACACGCCATAGGCCCATTGTTTTCGCTCCACTGTTGTGACCGGTGTCGCCTCCCTTCGCGTCTCAAACGTGTGAACATTTCGGCTATTTTCCGTGGCTATATTTCTTACTGTGGCTTTAGAAACTATCTGCGCTTACTCCACGATGGATAGTGATCATAAACAGAGCCATTCCAGGAAGAGACGCGAAAGAAAGGCATGAAAAGGAGTCTTCATGTCTTCACCCCACATACTGTACCATCATGTCTTCACCCCACATACTGTACCATCATGTCTTCACCCCACATACTGTACCATCATGTCTTCACCCCACATACTGTACCATCATGTCTTCACCCCACATACTGTACCATCATGTCTTCACCTCACATACTGTACCATCATGTCCTCACCACACATACTGTACCATCATGTCTTCACCCCACATACTGTACCATCATGTCTTCACCTCACATACTGTACCATCATGTCCTCACTCCACATACTGTACCATCATGTCTTCACCCCACATACTGTACCATCATGTCTTCACCTCACATACTGTACCATCATGTCCTCACCCCACATACTGTACCATCATGTCCTCACTCCAAAAAAGCCTTTTACCTTAATTCATTCTTAACAGATAAAAACACTTCATTATTAACAGATATAAACACTTACCTGCATATTCTTTGCATATTTTCAATGTGCCGACTAAGAAGCTGCACCCCAAACTGAGGATCAAGAGTGGAGGAAGTGGGATAGCGTGAAGATGATGTGAGAGAAGACATCCGGGACCGAGATGCTCCCGAAAGACCAGAAGGTCCGGGAATTGCGAGATCTTCGTTGGGGTCACTATGAGGAACTTGTGTGCTGGGTGATATCGGAGGAATGGGAGGCAGGGGTGGAAGGTCTCTCTGGTTATTCTGGGACTCACGAGGAACATTAATTCTTTCATGCTCCATCTCCCTTGATTGTGAATCTCTCACTGTGTTAGTTTGGGTTGCATCTAATTCACTAGGGCGTATTTCACTACTTCCTGTACTATCCTGAGCACCATTATTCTGGGTGCCCTCGGGTCTAATGCCACCACTACCACCAGCATTATCACTATCCACCTCACTACTTTGACTACTTCCTAAACCAGGCTCACTTCTACTTTGTGTTAATCTACTACGTCCAAAGTGAATAACAGGATAGTAGTCCACTTGTAACCCTGCACGCTCCGACTGAGACCCTATCGAGCGCAGACTGGGCGCTCCTTGATTAGGTGCATCTTCATCATCACTAGCCCTCTCCTCTGTCCCTCGATAATTTCTCCGTTCAGTAAGATTACCGTCACTTCTTCTTGTCCCAGACACTCCATCACCTGCCACTGGTGCCCTGTGGTCCCCAGACCCACCTAGCGCACCAGTATCACCTAAACTGTGAACACTTGATGCCTCTCCAGCACTGTCGGAATCTTGACCAGGTCGCTGAAGCCTCGACTCCCACAACAATGAAAGGCGCGTATTTCTCTCAGACACACCACTCGCTCCACTGGTGGCCGATGAACTAGAATCAAGACTGGAAGAAGAGGCACTGTCATCACTAATAATTTGCCGCAAAGTCCGAACAGCACTTAAGCCATAATCCTCTTCCAGTCTTAGATTCAGCTCGGTGGAGGCTTGAGAATCACGACCTCCCTGGATGTCAGGAGCCCAAGTTGACCGTCCTCTGGAATTCTCACCATGAGATGAATCCTGGGGTAAATGGAAGATTTGTTATATCAATTAAAATATAGCATACATTATGTAACTAAGGGCTTTGTATTAACACCTATGTAGTGTCAAATAAATACAATACCAAATGATAAGTAAATACAGAACAAACAATTTAGATCAACCTTTCACCATGTGGATGAATTTTAACTCATGTTGATATACATCTATTTTCTTTAAACATTTTACACTGCAATTCACTTTCACCACAAAATCTTTCACAATTAGCAGATTTCATTCATGCCTTAATAGTTACAGCAGTGTGTTCCTTAATGACTATGCACTCAACGTCACGTGACTTCCTGTTGGGGTACACAATGTCACGTGACTTCCTGTTGGGGTACACAATGTCACGTGACTTCCTGTTGGGGTACACAATGTCACGTGACTTCCTGTTGGGGTACACAATGCACAACAACCACATGTGAAAAAATGCACTGAATCTTGGGGTTCTAACAAAGAAAATGGCAATTGCATCATATTGCAAAAACAAACTGAACAATTCAAAATATTAATATTTCTCAATGCTAAATCCATGAAAACATTTTACTGTTCAGATCTGAAGGCGTGCATATAATTTGAGCTCGGCATCACTTGACCTCCAGCACAATATTTTTGCATGTGATTTATATACTGAAATATGAATTAATGTAGTATATCCAAACCCCCTATTGACCACTCTACTGCTCTCAAACCTCTGCTGGAAATTCAACATTTTCCTAAAGATCAACACATATTCACCATCAGAGCATATTTTGATTTATTCTAACATTTCCTAACATACTTCTCTCAAGACTTTCATATCCCTCTTAAATTCCTTATTTCTTTTAAAACTGCATAAATTACCGATTCCAAGGACTTCTTATGTATCCAGTCCATCTCGATTCACTGAACTATATGGAACCAAACCATTTGTTGCATCTGCAGATTCATTACAACTAGAGATGCATTCAAGAGGCATTTTATTTAGACCTAAGAAAAACATCAGCATTGAATGTAACGGCAAACCTCTTTCTGGGAGGTTTGACTCTTGGTTTAGAAACCAAGGCACAGAGGAAGCCATAGAGGCTCCCTAAAGCTATCCCACTGAAGTGACATGCCGTCCTACTTTGTTACATCAGCCATAGGAGTCCTGTATGGCCTACAGGAGACCAGAGCCAGAACTTAGCCCCCCCCCCCTCACAGAGGCACATGGAGCAGGAGATTGTTACAATCACCCTGAAAAAATATCCAGAAAGTAAGTGATGCAATACAGACAACTGCAAAGTTCACAGAAAAATTAAGCAATGAAACAGCCAATGACTCCACAAACTACTGTACAGGTATTTGCTCAGAAATGTGCTTAAGCTTCCCCCCCCCCCCTCCCCCACCCTAGTTACGACTGGCCACCATCAGCTGGCAACTCCACCGGGAAATCCCGGCTTCCATACCATCTTGGCCTCAGTCCAAAGCTGACAGATCATGAACTAGTGCTCCTGGTGGGGGAGGAAGGGGTCTATATTAGGGAGTCAATGAAACCCTACCTGAGAGATGCATTTCATTACATTCAATGCTGGTTTCCCAGAGGTCCTGAATGATGGCAGAATGATGACAGAAGAAAATGTATATATGCTGGTTAGCTTTGTAATGTGTGGCTATGTCTGTGGTAGAATGTAATACAATAATAAAATAAAAACGAGATGCTGGGATGGGAACCCTGACTTAGTGCAACACAAGCCCCACAAGGACTAGGAACTTTGATCAGATAATGAGCCACCAGGACCCTGTTAAACCTCCAAAACCCAACCCAAACATCATCCCACAACATGTTAAGAGAACACAGCAGCCAAAACTGCAAGCTCGTAAACATCACGGGCCCGAGGGTAGATAGATCGTAGGCTAGCTAGGCTAAATGATACTGCAGACAACATAGGAAAAACAAGCTTTGGAACAGAAAACCAAGGAAACTGGAGCAGCAGTGTATCCACCGAAGCATAGTTGATGATGCAAAGGAAGCGATGAACTGCAGTGAGCAGACACCTCAAATGATGTATCCTCAGCCAGCCAAAGGTCTCCTCTGGAAGCCAACCATCTCGTTCTTATCCAGAAGAGGAAAAGCTGCAAATGAAGAAACTGACCACCTGGGCTGAAAGAATAGACCTCAAACCTCTGGAGGAGAGCATGAAGCTCCCCCACCCAACAACCAAAAGTGAGGGCCAACAAAAACAGTCTTCAGGAAAGTTATCCTGGACTGAAGGGGCAACAGAAAATTAAGGGAAGGAAGGCTCAGGAAAAGCACGAGACAGCCAGATATAAGACAATACACAAGATAACTTGTAAAATGGCATTGAATACTGAATGCCAACAAGAGCAGCTCCTCCAAAACTGACCAATAGGAGGTGACAGTATTAGGCATACAATACTGCTCAACAAACAAGACAAAAAGTACAAAACTACCAGCACAGACAAAGAAACACAATGAAGAGAGACAAAGAGGTAAAAGGAGTGTCAAAATACTTCCTACTGTTACTGCAATGAAAACTGTAGTTGGGATTCCAACAATTCAGCCTCCTGGTCACCATACAAATAGTGTTTGACCAGCATCAGAAAATCCATACATGTAACTGAACTGGGGTTAAGAGATAGAGATATCCCACTTCAACTAGTCTAGTCAAAAGTCATTCACCACGAGAGCCTCACAATCAGGTAATGGAGACACATAGGTGGAACACCTCTAATTCCACGCCGATAGAGGAACCAGAGGAACTAATACTACACACCTGGAGCCAAATCCTACACTTATCTTGAAAATAAGTGGGACTCAGTTACAAGTGATGACTCAAGGAGGCCTGAATTGAAGAACATCAGTAACAGAAGTGAAGCCAATATGAATTAAAGCTAGGCGCTCCTGTTAGTGCCGCCACCTACTGGTGGCCAGCCATAACTAATGGGGTTCAACCAAATTTCTGAATCTTATGTGGAGTCGTTTGGCTGCTTCAGCACTTAAATTTTTTTAACCTTACAATTGTCTGTATTGCTTCGCTGACTTTCTGGATGTTTTCTTGGTAAGGATGATGGTATAATTCCCTCTCCCTGTGTGTCTCTGTAAGGGGGACCAGGCTCTGGCTTTGGTTTCCAGTAGGCCATACATGACTTCTATGGCTGATGTGACTTTCAATAGGGGGAAGCTACCTTGGTGAACAAGCCACTGTTCGGTCCCCAGTCAAGAAAAATTGCAGTGTGTTATAAAAACACAAGACAGCATACAAATTAAAATAACTCAAGACTAAAATTGCCTGGAGGGTAAAAAATACTTTAGAAATCTGTAGTAGATATAATGATTAAACCCCTCAAGAGTACATCATATCTGTCTTCTTAAGGTTTATGGACTATACCTGATTCTGAGTGGCCCCTCTTCTTTCTTCAGTCACTTGTCGAGCAAACTGTCGAGCTTGATTCAGCAATGCTTGTTGTCCTAAGGTTGCCGGTGGAGGTTCAATAGGATCGGTACCTCTGTCAATCTATAAAATATTAATGAACTAAAATTATGAAACTGCATTAGTCTTTATGACTTCTTTTTCAAAAACTATAGCAACAGTCTGTAGAACATTGAGATAAAGACAACTTACCATTAACATCAACTTACCATTAAACTCAACAAAAATTATAAACTTTTAGGCAAATGACCTGTCACACCACAGCATTCTTAAGACCATTGTGTGATACTCAATATATAATCAATTTATGAATATTTTACAGATTCATTTATTTAAAGCGAACTTTCAGGTCCTGGTAAACTTGGAAGATATTCGACTGGAACTGACACTGCCTGACAAATAGGAATTTAGGGCGTAGCGAGAAGAATCAGGATGTAGAGAAGTGGCAAGTGGGGTTCAACAAGCATGGGTAATTGAACAACTACTTTTCCTGATTAATGTAAATGAGGTGGATCATGCATGTTAATGTTTGTAATTAATGTTAAACTGACAAGAAGACTAGGACTGTAAAATGTTACAGGAATCAGTTAACAAATGAGGACTGGAAGACGGAAGAGAAAACTAGAAAACCATTACAATTTACAAGTTAGGGAACTGTAAGAATCAAAAAGAGAATAGAACCTGGGAGTAGATTAAGTCATCCTTAATGGCAGAAATGCACATTAACAGAACATTAGAGAACATATGTAAGACTATCAAGCATAAGGATGGCTTTCAGGAATACAACCAGGGAGTCATCAGAATATTATACGCTCTTACTTCAATACACACACAAATCACATTAACAAATCAAAGAACAAATCCACTGGAGCCTTGATGAGGGGTTCTAACCTATGTGCTGTGTGTTCCCAGACGCACTCTAGTCAACTGTACCACGACATGGTCAAAAGAATTGCAACCTGGAGTCCTACTGCACCCACGAGGGTCCCTAAATCCTGTTAATGTGATTTCTCTGTACTGAAGTACTACTGGTAGTCATAGTCATAGGTGGTACTACTGGTTGACTGAGCAAGAGTGCATGGGGGACTCGAGTGAAACCTCGGTAAGGCTTCAGTGGAAGCCTGGGTGCAGAAGCACTCCAAGTTGCAATTCTTTTGACCATGTTGTGGTACAGTTGACTAGAGCGCGTCTGGGAACACCCCTCATCAAGGCTCCTGTAGATCTGTTCTTTGATATAGCACTGTTAATGTGATTATTGATATGTTACTCTACTCTCATTGTACCACAAGCAGTTACTTGCTCTTTTCTACCTTTCATTACTTGCAGTGTAGCATGTATATTTATGTATATCCTGATGTTTAAAGTGTGCAAATAATATACAGTATATCATTCTTTCAAAACTCAAATCTTAAAATCTACAGCTGTGGTTATCTTGAGGTTCTCTTGAGATGATTTCGGGGCTTTTTTAGTGTCCCTGCGGCCCGGTCCTTGACCAGGCCTCCACCCCCAGGAAGCAGCCCGTGACAGCTGACACCCAGGTACCTGTTTTACTGCTAGGTAACAGGGGCATAGGGTGAAAGAAACTCTGCCCATTGTTTCTCGCCGGCACCTGGGATCGAACCCAAGGACCACAGGATCACAAGTCCCGCGTGCTGTCTGCTCGGCCGACCGGCTCCCCATTTATTCCAAAAACGGCTCCCCCAAATGGACCACTCCCAGTGGTCCATTTATTCCCAGTATACTATTTATACCCCATGACATACTTCACACAGCTAATTCCTATCATTTCCACTCTCATAATTATTCTGTAACTCTATGGTATAATACTCATCTCTTTCTCTGTAGTTCCCAAAAATCTCCTATTTAATCCTTACTTCTGGCATCAAATGAAACTTATGCAATCACAAAAGCCACTTTGACCAAACCACACACT
This sequence comes from Procambarus clarkii, assembly GCF_040958095.1. Lineage (NCBI taxonomy): Eukaryota > Metazoa > Arthropoda > Malacostraca > Decapoda > Cambaridae > Procambarus > Procambarus clarkii. The sequence goes on along the minus strand of NC_091160.1, from coordinate 38,656,161 downwards.
AGAAGGTGAAGGGACGACGATGTTTCGGTCCGTCCTGGACCATTCTCAAGTCACAATCGACTTGAGAATGGTCCAGGACGGGCCGAAACGTCATCGTAACTTCACCTTCTAGTGTGTGGTCTGGTCAAACTACTTCAGCCACGTTATTGTCACTCATCGCCTGCACAAAAGCCACCTTTATTTGCAAGAAAACCATTAATAAAGCAATTGTATTAGCAGTAGAGACATGTATTGCACCACATAATACATTTTACACCTAAAAGAAAATCTCAGCATTTAAAAATGACTCACTCTGCTTGCAGCTGCTCGAGACACATTACTGAAGGCTCTGCTGGTAAGAGCTTCATATCTTGACATGAGGTTGAGGTACTGGTTTGACAATTGATTGTAACGATGAGAGAGTTGCTGCTCTCTCTCCACTAATTCGGACTGAGAGAGAAATGGTCCACCGGTCGATCCCCCAAGTCTGCAGGAACCTTGTGTTGGTCGGTCGTGATGAGAGTTGGCAATGCCAGTAATCAACTTGTGGCCAAGAGGGTCAAACTTCACATACCTTTCATCAAGTACAAAAAAATTATATTAAGTTAAAAAAAAATACACAAATTTACAAATATTTTGTATACTAGTTTAATAATAGATATAAGGGAAAATATAATACAGCCCATTAATGTGGGATATAAGATAAGGATTATCATCATTATCAGTGTTCATCTACTACTTGAGGGTTAGTTCATCTCTCCCATTCCAACGCACTGCACCAGAAATTAAAAATAAAGACAAAATACAGATCGGATTGTTGTTCTTTTGTGTCTAGCTTTTCAATGCACTCATACTTAGGAAGTTGACTTTCTTACACGTATCATTAAACCAAGTCATTTAAACCAGGCATTACATTGTTCTTTCATTTGAAAGAGACAACGAGCTCGATGACCATTTTTCAGCACTGCCAAGGGAAAACTCTATTATGTCTTTCCCGAATTCTTTATCGTGTGGTATTGTGTCCCATGTTATTCCAGAGTGAAATTCTCTATTCCTTCATAACCTTCCCTTCAGTATGCCAGCCTTCTGTCTCCTGATCACCTTCCTAAACAGTTCATTCCTACTGTCACCAGACTCTCAAATGCCAGCAAATAGTGACTGCTCACTTGCGAGGGGAGCTCAAAGTTGACTTCCCTTGTATCGGATTCATTCTGAGTGAACATTAGCTCACGTTTGGCTGATTTATCATTACCTCTTATTTTTATGGGTTAGAAATTTCTAATTGCTACTTCCATTAGTTAGTTCTCCTTGTTGACCATCTGCAACCCCATAAGGTTCTCCATTCTCAAACATACCTTGCCGTGATTGACAGTACCCCACATGTTTAATAATCATGAGGTACTTCCTCGAGTGTCTTTTCTCACCTTTTATTTGTCGTATTCCTTAGATTATACCCCTGTGTGTGTTTGATCAACTATGTCCTAAGTTGTTATATCCGATACTCGAGCACTTGCTCATCTTTTGAAACACAGCTAGGTAATGGAGAGGTGATGACCATCTCAAGTCTTCACTGTCCTAAAGTTTTCTTCCCTGTTTGGTTCACATTTTGTTTCTCATTATTCTGTTTTTGTGTTTTTTTTTTTACTTTATGTTTTTAACTGGGCACTAACATGCAACTTCCTTTCATCGCCTGACATCAATCTAACTTGGCATCAAATTCATAATGTTTATGATTCGGTGCTATCTTTCTTACACAACTTTTTACGTTGTTCTTTAAAGAATGTAATACCTTCTATACCGTACTTTTCACAAGAGAAGAAGCAGCTGACCTTTCCATATTAGGTTTTATACTAACCTTTTCAGCAAGATAAGTTTTTATACTGTCCTTTACAACGTTAATATATTCTACAATGCCCTTTCAAATAGGTAATAGCTTAATACTACCCTTACCTATTATAATAACTTTTGCATTGTCCACCCCCCAAAAAATGATATGCTGCCCTATCACAGTACTGTAGGTAGTGGGTCCTTCCCACCAACATTTCTATCCCATCATTCCTAATCCTTGTCCCACACTTCTACAACCTCCTCACAACCCTCTCATACATTAATCGCTTCTACATCTTCACGTCAGCCAAACAGATTTATCCTAACACACACATCCCAAAATGCAATATTATAATATTTCATATTCTTGAAGCAGGCATACATGCAATCAATTTTCTTACCTTACTTTTTCTTTCTCATCTGCAGTACATATCTTTGCAAAAGGCTGAGGTTGGAACCAGTCCCAAAAATAAATCTCATTGAATGTTGCAATGACAAGAACTTGGTCAGTTGGATGAAAGGCCAAGGAGGCAATGACTGTGTTCTTCTCAGTAGTCCATACTTCACTGCCACCCTGTTCCAAAAATGCAAGTATAGTAAATACAAACAAAAATTAAGTTCCAGAAGCTATTCACTAATGCAATTGTTGGGCTGCATCAAGTTAAAAATATAAATCAAAATATAAACTGCATCGACTTAATTTGAGGTGGCGAGTAAATCTTATCCAACATGAACTGCATCAGCGTGAGAAGGGGTATTCACTCATTCATAATGTACTATGTACTATGAGTGAAGCCTACCAGTACTAACTATCCTGTACACATACGAGATACATTAAGTCACCGAGACAATCTGTTAGCTCAAAGGCTATACGCAATACGAATATCTAATGAGCAAGAAAAGTTGCCACGTACAGTACAGCATTTAAAAATATCAATTATATAAAGCTCATAGAAACTTCTTTTTCAAAATACTTAATATCTATGTTGGACTAAGGAACACTGGCCCCGACAGGTTAGGTCGGGGACAGGTTAGGTTAGTGACCTATCAGTCACTACAGGGATATGTGATTAGCTTTTTATGCCATGCCTCCTTGTCTTTTATACTTGGTCCACTTATTACATCTCTTTCATACTCAAAGTTTTATCATATTAGATCTTCAACTGGTGTATGAAAGTGGTTTCGACAGCTTCTTCTTTCAAGGCACTTCACTCGCCAGCCACCCATAAGAGGCACTAAAATATACTTATACTTTATCTCTACAACACAATAGAATATCCACCTTCCTCCAGTGTCCTTTTGACCTACCTTCTCTCAATTAAATTAGGCTTTTCTTGTCTGCCTTGTATATTTCCACCAGAATCTTATATCATATTCCCTCTGTTCCTTGTCTTCTCTAAGACTATAAGAGGGAATACCTTAATACCTTTAACCTGTTCTCAGTGCTGATCCGGTCAATTCTGGTAGTAATCTAGTTACAAACCTCTGTGCTTTCTCAAGTTTTCTTTTGTGTGTTTCCCCTGACATCATGGAGTTAGTGAAGAAATTTTGGTTCAGCAATCTTGAGGTTATCTTGAGATGATTTCGGGGTTTTAGTGTCCCCGCGGCCCGATCCTCAACCAGGCCTCCACCCCCAGGAAGCAGCCCGTGACAGCTGACTAACACCCAGGTACCTATTTTACTGCTAGGTAACAGGGGCATAGGGTGAAAGAAACTCTGCCCATTGTTTCTCGCCAGCGCCCGGGATCGAACCCGGGACCACAGGATCACAAGTCCAGTGTGCTGTCTGCTCGGCTGACCGGCAATATTTACTCACTATTGCTCAAGAGCTAGACGATACACAATGACGTAAAAAGCTTCTAAAATCATGGCTCACTAATGACAGGAACATTCCTTGCACCATCATACACAAGATTGTTAAAGTTTACAACCAATACACACATTTTCCAGATTCTAAATAATTAATTGCTTAAAACAATAAATTATATCTATAAGAAATAACTAATTAAAAAGGCTGTAAACATCAATAATATCAAGTGCCTGATAACAAGCTGCAGTATACTCCATATTTGTTTCATTTAGTGATCACTGCTCGAGCACTCGCACAAGAATACGTAATAAACAATACTGGCACCAGCATTTGTCATCTATTCTTTACTATTGTACACGAGTCTTACAATGGATTAAATTTTTAAATGCAGAAGCTGAACCAATAATGAGTACCTCGAGATGTTTAAAAGCTGGTCAAACCACTACAATCTTATGTTATCTCCTTAACGACTTGAATCCAAGACACGTTCACAAAGGTAACAGTGAGGCTGTACAACTAGTGACATTCAAGTGACATACAATATGAGATACATTAACATTCATCTAATTCTAAATTTAAAGCACTGTATGTAGAATAAATTCCACTCCAATATGATATACAAATTGATAAAAGGGTGAATCACCAACCTTAAGATCCCACACCCGGACTTCTCCTCCAAGGCAGCCTGAAGCTATAATCTCATTAGACGCAGGATGGAAGGCCACACACCAGGGGGTTCTAGGGTGACCCTCCAGGGTGCATATACAATGACCAGTCTTCACTTCACTCACATAAATGTTATGGTCTCCATGGGTTGAGGCAACTTTGGATCTATGTATAACAGAGAAAATGAAAAATGATTTCTAAAGTTTGCAAACACGATGCAGTACTCCTCTAAGGAGTACAGAATATTGTAAACAAAACTACAGTACTTTCCTGTGATCACTTTGCTTAAGAACATTCATTCATATACAGTACACACAGTAAAGTCAATGTCCTATGGACAAATTCTATTGCACTATGTTCCATGAACAAGAAACAAAACTAGTTTTAAACAGCAGTAATGAATATAAATAAGACTTACCCATCAGGACTAAACACCATCAAGAATGTAGACTTGGGTGCCCCGGGAAGTTGACATGACAACTGAGAATGCTGCCGATATACCAAGGTCTCTTCTGTCACGCGATGTAGTTGACTAATAGTTGCCCGTGGATACCTGGTTGGCACTTCCCTCCGGGCAAGAAGAACGGCCGTGGGCACTAGAAGTGGGTCTTGGTACCGTACTCCCCCTCCTGTCTCCCCCCCAACTTCTAGTTTCATATCTGTGTCTGGGTCATCCATCCTATATGGTAAAAAATGTGTAGTTCAGTACTATTATAAAAATAAAAAAAACTAATTACAAATCATCAGTATGAATTATAACGTCCACCCGTGACAACTAATTTATTGAGTATACCAAAGCCCACTTCTTCAGTGTGAAGGTGCTTAAAGATTACAGAGGGCAACACAGTCTAAGGCCCCCGGACACACCGCCCGAGGCCCCCGGACACACCGCCCGAGGCCCCCGGACACACCGCCCGAGGCCCCCGGACACACCGCCCGAGGCCCCCGGACACACCGCCCGAGGCCCCCGGACACACCGCCCGAGGCCCCCGGACACACCGCCCGAGGCCCCCGGACACACCGCCCGAGGCCCCTGGACACACCTCCTGATGCACCTCAACACACTAAACATTTAAATTTTTAGAATTGATTACTTACTAGAAAATTAAGCTATAGAGATAGCATTATTCCATGAATTTTATGTTATAATTGGAATATTTTCCAGCACAGGGAAACTGGAACAAGTGCCTGAGGGATCCACCCATGACTGGTCAACCCTTTCTGTCTCAACTGATATATAGCCATCAATTATTTTTAGGTAACAGTGTGATATTGAAGCTAGATGATTATTATTATTATTATTATTATTATTATTATTATTATTATTATTATTATTATTATTATAACTGGTATCATTATGTGCCAAAAAGGAGAGAAAAGAAAGGGAACTTGATGGATGACAAGGGCAGAAAAAAAGCTTTTATAAGTAAGCAAAACCTCTGGAAAAGCTATCAATCCACAAACACCACAGATTATTAGATATACAGTACTAAAGGGCATTAAATTCAGCCACCTAAGAATTCAGATCAGCCAAAAGAAACTAAAGAGAAAACTTGTAGTTTTCAAACAAAGAAAGACAGTCATTCTATGCCTATACAAGTCAAACCAGAACAAAAGACTTGGTAGGACCTTTAATAGATGAAACCAACCAAGTTATAATTGACGATAAAAAGGCACCTACACTCTAAATAAATACTTTACATCAGTGTTCACACGAGAAGGTTCAGACAACATCTCAATACCCACACAAAAGTCTCAAGCAGGTGAAGAAAATGAATTAAGGGATATTCCCATAACATGCTATATAATTAGGAAAAATACTGTATACAAATATCACCCCATATCATTTTGAAAAAAGCAGAAAGAGCTCAGCAGGAAATTACTCTGATCAGCCTGATCTCGCATCTCTGCAAGCTCATGACGAGAATCCTAAGGGAGGGAATCATTCACCATTTTATAGTGCACAAAACAGTAAAATTAGTGCAATATGGTTTTGTTAAAAATATATCCTGCCTTACAAACCTGCTCATATTTCTGGAAACAGTAACCAGCTATTCAGACAAGAGGACTTCCAGTAGATGACGTATACATGGATTTCTTTTTAGGACTTTTGATAAGGTATTGCCTGAAAGACTGGCAAGAAAATTACAAACACATGAAACAAATATTAGCATACTTGAATGAATAAAATAATGGTTAAAATAAAGAAAGCAAAGGGTCATCCTAAATGGAAATGACTGAAGAAATGTGGCGAGTGAGGGTACCACACTTCCAGATTGGGGCCCCAACTCTTATATGTCATATACATCAATGACATAGATGAAATATTACAAACCACATAATCAAATTTATGGACAACAGTAAGAGTAATGATAAGGAAATGAAAATTAATTGAGGCCTTACTAAGAGATTTACTCTACGTGAACTCCACAAATGGTCAGAAGACTGGCAAATGCCTCTTAATATCGATAAATGCAAGTGTTTGCATGTAGTGCATAACACTGCTTATCACAACTACCAAATGAACAGCCTTACCCTGCAGCAGACTGATGAAGAAAAAGATTCTTAGACTCAAAATCTACACATCATTGAAAGCTGCAGTACAAGTGGGAACTGAAGTAAAAATAAAGCCAACCAAACTCTAGGAATAGTCAAATGAACCTTTGACTTCAAAAGAAAAGAAGAAGCTATTCAATTGTATAAATCTCTGGTGTGCCCACATTTGAACTACTGTATCCAATAATTGAGAATTATCTTCAGAAGAACATGTCTGATTTGTAGAAAGTTCAATACTGGATAACAAAAATCATCCCAGAACTATGTCATGATGAAGGCCAAAGAACTAACAACATTGCAAACCAGACATGACAAGGTTGAGCTCATTGAAACTTAAATAATTCTGAGGAATTTGGAGGATACTGATCCAGACCAGTTCTACAAAAGGTCAAATATAACACATACAAAGAGCAATGGCTTTAAGCTCAACAAGCCAAGTTGTAGAACAGAAAACATGAGATTCTTTTTCACCCATAACATTTTAAACCCATGTACCGCCTGCCTGTCAAAGCTGTAAATACCAAAACATTAGCGTAGATTAAAATCAAGCTGGATAAATCATTAGAAAAATTGTATGATCACTGACAAGCTGCTGGCTTCCTGTCCTCATTGAGGCCATGAAGGAGGTGGTTTCCCCTCGGGCAAATACAGGTAAATTTTGGTTTTATGAATCTGCTTGCTGTACATTGCTGTACCACAGCATAAGGAAAGAAATTCAATTGCAGCCACTTCCTTCACTGAAGTACAAGGTTGCAATGCAGCAGATATTGAGGCAGTTTACAGCAGCAAATTAGTTAACCTAAATTTTGATACAGAATAATGCAAAAATGTAACCCTGCCAACAGCACTCGAAGCTTCAGAAATTTATGACAAAAAATTATAGGGAAGCTGGGATATAATTTCATAGCTCTTATCCTGTACATTTAACCAAATACCAGGGAAAACAAGCATGAAATATATAAACTTATGCCAAGTCTATGTTAACCTAATACTGTACAGGACTGTGTGAAGAGTATACAAGTACAGTGCACTGATCAAATACCTCCATTAGGCTAAGTTTGTTAGATTAGTTCAGTTACTTTCTATTTCTAAAAACTAAATAGGGCCTGATGGCAGGGGCTTTTGTATAGGCCCCAATAAGAATTATGGAACATTGGTTTTGCACTTTTAAGTACTGCATGTACTTAAATAACATTTACTGGGTGCAGTACCACTGTAGTTATCATAAGAAATGGGAATACAGAAAATGGTCAGCAGCTGTATCATCAATTTGTGTAATCACTATAATTAATATTGTCTACATGAAGAAAATACTTAAAATATGCCTGAAATTATAAAGCATCGTGAAAAATGAATCAGTCTTAGGAGCCAAATGCTTTGGGGCTAGATTCACGAGAGCACTTACGCAAGCACTTACGAACGTGTACATCTTTCCTCAATCTTTTGACGGCTTTGGTTACATTTATTAAACAGTTTACATGCATGAAAACTTCCCATTCAACTGTTGTTATTGTTAAAAACAGCCTCCTGGTGCTTCAGAGCTCATTAACTGTTTAATAATTGGAAACAAAGCCACCAAAGATTGAGAAAAGTTCGTAAGTGTTCTCGTGAATCTGGCCATCACTAATCCATCACTAATAAACAAAAATATCACTGGATATTTTTGAGGGTGGGGGGGGACCTATTCAGAGGTTAGGTTTATTGGAGCAGGCTTAACAACTTCCAACTCAACTAATAAATGATACTGGCTGCACATCTTATTTCAGACACTAATTTAATCACAAATGAAAACACAAATTTTACATAATTATAAAAATGGTACAGTACTTCCATGATCCGACAATTATGATAACATTATTTATTAGCAGTCCCAGTGGCATAGTGGTAACACACCCGCCCGGCGACTGTACGAGCGCTTTGGCCTGGGTTCGCATTCTAGCCGGGGAGGATTAACTAGGCGCCAATAGTTAACTGTAGCCTTTGTTCACCAAGTAGTGAATGGGCACCTGGTTGTTAAACGATTTGGCGGGTCTTATTCCGGGGAAAATTAGGATTAAGAACTTGCCCGAAACGCTATACGTGCTAGTGGCTGTACAAGAATGTAAGAACTCTTGTATTAAACAAAAAAAAATAACCAGAGTATGGTCACACTGGTTGGTTCAGAAATTGAAATTAAAAGTGAAGCAATAGTTTTTATTTTGTAACTTTTGTACACCCACATGATACAATGCTTCAAACATTATCATACCTTACCTTACATTTACCTTGTGTTGGCTCTGAAGATGAACATCCCTGCAGCCTGGTCTCTGACCATGCCTCCTAGTTGGTAGTCTGGTCAACCAGGCTGTTGGACACAGCTCCCTGTAGCCTTTAGTATCAATTGGAGGCGTTTCTCAAATTCTCTTTTGAACACCCTGAGAGGTCAGCTAGGTATGTCCTTTATGCTTAACACTTTCTGCGGATCAGGACTCCTCCCGGCGTCCTGTTTCGCCTACCCGCTCCCGCTAAGTGGACATAAATTTATGTCCTCTTTTAAAATATTTGTATAAAATTCAATTTTTATCCGATTTACTTTGGGTTTGTTTCAAACTGCGTGCCATGAGGCTCTCTTTCTCACCAATAGGTTGCATGGTACAATAAGTTCATGAAAAGTTCACAAACATAACAAAAGTAAAAACATTTCGTGTGTGTTTGACTCTCACTGATATGTTCCAGCGTTATTTTATATTTGGCGCTATTCTATCTTACGCTTTGTTGATCTTTTTTACATACGGGCTCATAGAACATTCTATTGCGAACACATTGACACAAAAATGAATGACGTACATAGAATAATAATGTCATGAGTGAAATAAGTATAAACTTTCAAAGCGCCGTGCGTCGTCCCGTCACCGATACCGGGTAACAATTTCACCACTTCCCACACTCTTGCAGGCGGGCCATAATCATTATTCTACGCTTATATTCATATCACCGTGTTGGGAATTTCATTGCGAGTCCATTGATACCAAAATTAACACTGTAGGACAAGTGTGGAGGTGATAACAATCCCAAGAGTAAAAACATTTTGTTGCTGTTGGGCGCTCACGGAGAGTCATCTTCGTAGTTATTTATTTGGTGCTGGTATCCCTATACGTTTCGTGACTTTTTTACTGATATTCTTCTAGAGAATTTTATTGCGAACACGTTGGTACCAAAATGAAATACGTAGCTCGAGAACTAAGGTCAGGAGAGTAAAAAGAGTATACACATTTTTGTTTTTACGCTTACGCGGCAAAACGCCGGGAGCACATACGTTTTTTTTTTTACCTTCGCCGGGAGGCTGAAAGTGTTAATAAAAGTGAGTATTAATGTCTTGGGCTCTTGATATTGATAGAATTCTCTCTCAGCATATTTATTGCACATCTGTATTTCAACATAGCTACTTTGCACTTCCTGCCATACCTCACAGTTGCGTGTGGAGTTATTTTAGTGTGCAGGTTTAGAACCAGTTCCTTTTATATTTTCAAGTGTAAATTATGTATTTCTCCCGCCAACACTCTAGAAATACAGATTTTAAAAATTTAAGCAGTCCCAATAATTTAGATGTTTTATTGAGTTGATTCTAGCAGTGAAAACCTTTGCACATTCTCCACGTCAATAATTTCTCCAGCTTTGAATAAGGTTGTTATTGTGCAACATTCCACCATGAGTGTCTTGAAAAGTATCTCACTGGTCTGGCATCTCTTGTTGGATTCATGTTTTGGGTTAAGATAGGTTTATAAATCAGAAGGCCTATGCAAACCACCTCGAGTCTATGTATGAAGTGACCTATATACTTGATAATCTTAGATGCTGCTCAATATATAAACAACATAAATATTATCCTTCACGAGATGAAAATAACTCTTAAGTGATGCATTAAGACAAGAGCACAAGCCGCAGGGCCGATGTGTTTCCTTGACGGCTGCTGGTCATACATCATTAACGACGCACGCCATGTCAAAACCCCACACAGGTGGCCACCCAGATATTACCTGTGGCCCCCAGAGTGTGGCCAGGAGGCTGGGAGTGTGGCCAGGGCACAGCCTCACCCCCGCACACCCTACACATCCCTCCACCCACCATGTAAACACACACAAGAACCTACCCACTCTCCTTATTCCTGGCCAACTACAGGTTTCATCCACCCCCCTCGTCAGCAACGAGGCTCTGGTGCACCCACGCCACCACCTCATTACCTCTACTATCCCAAAATACACGAAATATTGCATTTTACCCGTTCAAGTAGACGACGCCATTACTCCGCAAGCCATCGCCGTCCACTCCCTTGTTTATGTCAGCTGGCGTGACGTCACACGCGCGAGATTTAAAGTAATTAAATGCCACGAAATAATACATAATGTATTACACAATATAAACCAGTTACAGCGACCGCTGCATTATCATCCTAGAGTATATAATGGGAACAAAGGAGTTGGTTAGGCCAAGAAACACGCTGAGGAAGAAGAGAGATTACAAAAACCAAGCCAAGACAATCTACTATGAAAATAGAGGTAACATAAAAAAAAAAAAATGGTACACTATTTCTCGGATATTAGGATCAAACATTCCCTCCTTTCAATGAATGAATGATTCCCTCCCTTAGGATTCTCTCCATTAGCTTGCAGATTTGTGATATCAAGGTGACCGGAAGGTAGTTTTCTGTTAAAAGAAGAATCCTAAGGGAAGGAATCCATCTCACAGCGAGCATGGGTTTGTTAAAAAACAGATCCTGCCTTACAAACATGCTCACATTTTTTAAAACGGTAACAGCTACTCAGACAAATGACTTCCGGTGGATATAGTTTAAGAACATAAGAATGAAGGTAACTGCAGAAGGCCTATATGCACATACGAGGCAGCTCCTACTTATAACAACCCAATCTCATTCATATATATATATCTAACCTACGCTTGAAACAATCAAGGGATCCAACTTATATTATGTTACTCAGTAATTGGTTCCACAAATCAACAACCATGTTCAAGTTCAAGTACGTTTATTGAGACAATAAAATACATCTCAAAAGGATAGAGTAGCTTAGGCTATTTCTACTCTCCTCTACTTCAAGTCCCTCAAGGGGCGCACAATTCCAGTGAGTACAAATCCACAAATCCCAGTACAAGAATCACATTTAACATTGCAGGTTAATATAGTAAACATAGCATATACGTGCTACACTCTTCCTTCTTCGTAACTCTTCCTTGACAGATGTAATACACCCATAATCTTTTTATCAAGATTGCATCAACAGCACTTTATCATAATCAAAGCTTTTGATACAGTGCCACATGAAAGACTGATTAAAAAGATAGAGGCTCATGGTATTGGAGGTACTATATTAAGTTGGATTAGGGCATGGCCATTTACCAAAGGAAACATAGAGCTAATATAAATGGGTTTAAGTCAGACTGGGAAAATGTTGTAAGTGGAGTGCCTCAAGGCTCTGTCCTGGGACCTCTGTTGTTTATAATATATATAAATGATTTAGATTCAGGTTCGAGTAGCAACATTTTGTAAATTTGCCGATGATACAAAAATCGGCAGAGATATAAACACGGAAAAAGACTCATTATCACTTCAAGCCGATCTAAATAGGGGTTTGAAATGGTCAAAAGATTGGCAGATGCAGTTTAATGCTGATAAATGTTTTGAGGTTAAGTAATGGTGATAGAGTTACAAGATACGAGCTAGATAGTGTTGAGATTGTGAAAAGGATCTAGTAAGGGAACTATCAGGGGAAAGCGCCAAGCCGTTACGAGTATATAGCACTTTGAAGGGGATCAGGATAAGGATTTGGGATGGAACGGGGGAAAGGAACGGTGTCCAACCACTTAGACGGTCGGGGATTGAACGCCGACCTGCATTAAGCGAGATGTCATTACTTCTTTCCTTATTCCTATACTTATCAATACTATAGTAGGCATCTTTCAGTCTCGGGAGACTATGGAGATGCGCTCTGGTTGTCAAGGCTGGAGTGTCCTCTCCAGGGCGCAAAACTTGGGTAGGTAGATATGGAGGAGAAGCTGTTACCCATGCAGCAGGTCCCCTCTCTCCACGTTGCTGAAATTATCCAATGGAAAGGCAAAGGCCAATACACATGGTTCCAGCACCGTCGCAGGAGCTGCCAGAACGAGGTCGAAGTCAACAACGAACTGCCTTAGGGGCTCCAACTCCGGATTTTTCCTCGAGGTTGTCTCCTGAAGCCTTTCCCAAAAAAAGGGTATGGCCGCAAGGCAGCGGAGGTTTAAAATAAGGGTTTCCCTTCCCCAAGATGGGCTGCCTTCCCAGGCTATCGAGTCCCATCTACCCGGAGCAGCTGGTTTTAAGGCGCCAGAGGCACGTCCTCGCCCCTTCAAGTCCGCATATATACACCTGTCAGTAAAAGCAGTTCCGCCGGACTTAAAGACTAATCCACCCGTGCAGGCCAGGAGTTGGACTTGGTTGTCAGAGGCTATTTGAGACGCACGCCGTATGGGAGCTTTTTATAGGTCATGGGAGCTTGTCCCCTATTACCACCCCTTGGAACCAACTTATCTTATCAATAAGTTGACAGTAATACATAATTATCTAAGGTGTAGGCGTGCGGCATGCTTCATAATTTACACTTCTTATCTTTTTCACTAACATCAACACCGTATCGCCAGATATATTTGGATCCTCCTCTCTTAATATCTTGTAAATTGAATCCTTCCAAGTAAACTTTTCTGTCCGAGGCTCACTTCGCTTATCTCATCACCCGCCTCATTCATCAGTGTTCCCACATGTGAAGGGATTCACATGAATCTTGCTTTATACCCATTTTTCCTAATGTCTTAACATTCTCTCTACACTCAATCGTAATATTCTCGTATACTGATCGTCTGCTATCTAAAGACTCCAACGCTCCTCTATTGTCCATAAAGAAACGGGTATTTTTTTTTTACCAGATTTGACTACTTCCTGTAATCCTGTTAATACACCTCGATTAGGGCATGGCTATACCAAAGAAAACAGAGAGTTAGTATAAATGGGTTAGTTATATATAAATGATTTAGATTCAGGTTTGAGTAGCAACATTTGCAAATTTGCCGATGATACAAAAATCGGTAGGAAAATTAACACAGAAGAAGACTCACTGTCACTTCTAGTCGATCTAAATAGGGTTTTGAGATGGTCAAAAGATTGGCAGATGCAGTTTAATGCTGATAAATATAAACTTTTGAGGCTAGGTAATGATGATAGAGTTACAAGATACGAACTAAATGTGTTGAGATTGCGAAGTCGGATTGCGAAAGGGATCTGGGAGTTATGATAAGTAAGAATTTAAAACCAAAGGATCAATGCATGAATATTCGTAATAAGGCAAATAGGACACTGGGATTTATTAATCGACGTGTTAGTAACAAGACACCTGGTGTGGTTCTTCAGCTATATCTTGCTCTGGTTAGGCCCCATTTAGATTATGCAGTTCAGTTTTGGTCGCCGTATTATAGAATGGATATAAATTCACTTGAACGTGTCCAGCGTAGGATGACTAAGTTAATTCCCCCAAATTAGAAACCTGTCATATGAAGAGAGATTAACAAAGTTTAAATTGTATTCACTGGAAAGGCGAAGAGTTAGGGGTGACATGATAGAAGTTTACAAGTGGATGTTGTTGTTGTTGTTGTTATAGATTCAGCTACTCGGAACAAGCTCCAAGTAGCACGGGCTATGGTGAGCCCGTAGTGGACTTACCTGGCACAGGAGCGATGCGTGATGATCAAAACAAGTGGATGAATGGACATAACAAAGCGAATATTAATAGGGTATTAAAAGTATCAACGCAAGACAGAACACGGAACAATGGGTATAAATTGGATAAGTTTAGATTTAGGAAAGACTTGGGTAAATACTGGTTCGGTAACAGGGTTGTTGATTTGTGGAACCAATTACCGCGTAACGTGGTGGAGGTGGGGTCCCTCGATTGTTTCAAACGTGGGTTGGACATGTTGGGACTGGAGTGGGAGTGGGTGGTTACAAATAGGAGCTGCCTCGTATAGGCCAATAGGCCTCTTGCAGTTACCTTTGTTCTTATGTTCTTATTACAACCTCTGAAGGAATGGCATGCTGTGGAAAGTATTTTTTTTATTATTATTATTTTCTACCACAGAGGTAGCCACACATTTACAATGTTAACCACCATACATACATTTTCTTCTGTCCTCCATGGACAGGGTGAGAGTCCATGTGCTACTGGCTCCCGTAGTAGTCTGATGGCAGATTTTTATTGGGTGATGATGGGCTTGAGGTTGCAGTGGTAGAACCCCAAGCATGCACAGATACCGTATGTAAGATAGGGGATAGATTAGCGTGTAGTATCACGAGAGGAGAGCAGAGTTTGGAACATAATATGTGATTTTAGAAAGTATACCGATAGTTTGTTAAACTTTTTTGGTTATGTGTTGTATATGGGTGCTGAAGTTGAGTCTCTTGTCTATGTATAGGCCAAGGAACTTTCCATCATTTTTATTGCTGACGTTAACATTGTCTATCTGAAGCTGAATTTTATTTTCATTAATGGTATATTTAAGAGCTACAAGCATTTTACCCCAAGAGTGTAACACTTATATGCTGTGTTTACTATATTAACCTGCTATATGAAATGTGATTCTTGTACTGGGATTTGTGGATTTGTACTCACTGGATTTGTGCGCCCCTTGAGGGACTTGAAGTAGAGGAAAGCAGAAATAGCCTAAGTTACTCTATCCCTTTGAGATGTATTTTATTGTCTCAATAAACGTACTTGAACTTGAACCTTGGGTTTTGGTAAAATGAGAATGAATCTGATTGGAGAAATGAGGTGACTGAGGCACCACAGGGGTCCATTTTGGGACCAATTACTTTTGTCATAACCATCAATGATATAAATGAGAATATTACAAACTACATCGTCAAATTTCCAGATGACGCTAAGATTTATGGTAAAGTGGGAAATTAAAATGCTATTGAAACCTTATAAAAATCTACATGAACACCACAAATGGTCGGCAGACTGGCAAATGTTTTTTAATATCGAAAAATGCAAGACTTTGCATGTGGGGCATAACATTCCACGTCACAATTACCAAATTAATAAGATTATCCTCCAGCAGATTGATGAAGAAAAGAACCTTGAAGACAAAATCCACCATTCAATGAAAATTACACAACAGGTAGGATCAGCAGTTAAAAAAAACTAACCAAACTATAGGAATAATCAAGCGTGCCTTTGACTTTAAGGAAAAAGAAGGTAGTGATTTAACTGGAGTTTAAACAAAAACAGAGAATCATTTTACCTACCTAATAAATTCCATGTAATTAACCTACCTTACAATCTAAATGTCAACCCATGTCTTGCTATTTTCAAACAATACTGGTTGTTGACCAAACGCTGTGCGTATTAGTGGCTTTAGGTATTTATTGTATGTGATAGCTCTATCTATAGTGAGTTAGTTTAGTTCATTTATTATGCACCCCATACCCATCTAGTGGGCGGTAGTGGAAAGGGTTACAGAGGCACATAATGGGCTCAGGGACTGAACCCCACAATTTATTTAGCTAAGCAAGTTACAATCTTGATGAGATTTGTGTGTACGTCTGATACCATACTACTTGTGAAGGAGGAAATGTATATAAACATATACATACCTCTCAGAATGTTTGGTAATATGTTTATTTGTGATGTGTGTCTATGTATATATTAACACGTTGTACTGAATGGGGTGAGAATAGCTTGAGCTACCTTATCCCTTTGTGTGTATTTTACCTCAATAAACTTATTTCAATTTCAATTTCAATCTTGATGAGCTAGTTACAAAATTCAGTATAAGTCGTCACATCAACAATGGGTTCGAGATTTATAAATCCAATGTTATGTTTGTAACTCATCTACCATGTATATACTTTTTCTTGAATAAACATTTTGATTTTTCGTTTAATTAGTTTTTTTTGCTAGACAAGGGATAGTGGGCCGTGACACTTGTGAGGATGTTATTGTTTACATTTTCAGTGTAGTGTGAGGAGTGTTGGTGGAGCCTCGGGCGGCACAGGTTGGCACTCACAGGCACGGTAATGTTGTGGGCTGTGTGGGGGGAGGGGGCGATTTAGGAATGTATTAAACATTAGTGATTATTAAAAACAAAAAGTATCCCGATTATACCTGAATGGTAAATTCAGTATCCTTGGATTTACAGTATATCAAAGATTCGATATTATGCATTAGTATCCAGGGCTTTTGTATTATTATTATTATTTATATATACAAGAGTTCTTACATTCTTGTACAGCCACCAGCTCGCATAGTGTTTTGGAGAAAGTCCTTAATCCTAATTTTCCTCGGAATACGACCCACTAAATAGTTTAACATCCAGGTACCCAGGGTCCGTCTAATTACCACAAGCTACCACAAGCTTCAGAAAGCTTCCTGGCAATACGTTAGTAATGAATAAATATGATATGTTAGGTTAGGCTAATCTAACCTAACCTAACCTAACCTATCCTATCCTAACGTATCCTAACCTAACCTAACCTAACTTAACCAAACCAAACCTAACCTAACCTAACCGACGCTTGGATCGTCGACTTGATTTGGCGTCACCAGCTTTTTATTTTCGCCTAATTTCTTAATAAAAAGATACTTTTTCAGATTAAAATTATGTTTTTTCGTGTTGTACATTCAGCACCAACATTATAATGAGTAAATATATCATATTTATTCATTACTAACGTATTGCCAGGAAGCTTTCTGAAGCTTGTGTAGCTTGTGGTAATTAGACGGACCGGGTACCCATTGTACTGTTGGGTGAACAGAGGCTACACTTAAGGACTGGCGTCCAGTACATCCTCCCCGGCCAGGATACGAAGCCAGGCCAAAGCGCTCGCAAAGTGCCAGGTGAGTGCTTTACCACTGCGCCACGGGAACTAAATACAGAGCTGGCTTCTTGTGTTCATCATGGCCACTAGAAAGATGATGGCCCTTAGGTAAATTCAGGTAATTTTTTTTCTCTATTAACTAGGGTCCTGACAGCACAGTGGTCTTCGTCACTGGCTCACGACAGAGAAAAATTTCATTTTCGCAGCAGCAAAGAAACATTTCCGCAGCAGCAAAGAAACATTTCCGCAGCAGCAAAGAAACATTTCCGCAGCAGCAAAGAAACATGTTTCGAAACATGTTTCGAAACATTGTTTTGAAGCATGAAACATGTTTTTGAAACATGAAATGTTTAAAAAATGAAAGATTTCATTTCACCGGATGACTCTTTTTACCTAGCAGTAAAATAGGTACCTGGGAGTTAGACAACTGTTGGAGTGGCTTGTACAGGCTTTCGGTTCCAGAGAACTGGGGAACCATTAGGTTAGGTAAGGATGAGATAGAATTGGCTTGGCTTACACAAAGAGTAGTGATGATGTAGTACTGTACTACAATATAGTTCCCGTTGGTTTTTTTCACACTTTATTACATATATAGCCGTTACTTTTGGGAATGGACTGAAAGTCACAGGAATCATACAAGATAAATAAATTCAATTACTAGGGGGCATAAATCCAATAATGTGAAATGAGATTAAAAGTAACATGAGAGTTGGGAACCTAGCAGATCAAGTGATTAAAGTCACAGACTCTGTGCTAATCTAGTGATATTTCACTAGTGAGAGCCATGCCAGGGGTTCAACGATAACTACCTCAGCCACAGCTACCCTCCTCATGCCCTTCATATCCCAGCATAGGTCAGCAATGATTTTACTGCATTATTGATATGCAAAAGACCTTCAATTTATTCTTGCAATGTGCACCTTTTTTACCACTTACAGCACTGCACCTATAATAACAGTAATAATAATAATAATAATAATAATAATAATAATAATAATAATAATAATAATAATACTGTAATACAGCATAATATTTTTGTTTTAAAAATACAATACCAGTACTGTACAGTGTTTATGTTGAGTATATACACTGGAAAATATATATACTGTATGTAACTATTTATATTTATCTGAATTTACCTAAGGGCCGCTATCTCTAGAAACCTTGATGGGGACAGGAAGCCGATACCTATCAATGGTCCTGCTTTGTTCCTGAGGATTTTTTCCAACTGGATTTTGAACTATAGTAATGTCTTGGTATTTAATTCTTGGTTGGAACTGTAGTAATGACTTGGTATTGTTAGTGTGTTAATTTTTTACAAGGCAACTAATTATGCAACGTAACTTTTGCAAGTCTTATAAACTAACACATAGGTTTACATAGTAACAATAGTTGACATTGAGCTAGAACAGAGGGAAAGATCACATGGCAAGGGTATAGATAGTGTCAGTAGTATTGGACCACCCACAGAAAGTCATATACACACACTGTATTGTTCCATTAATACATGTACAGTATTCTAAAACATGAATAAATATATATTTTTCAAATAATATTTATTAAAAAATGCATATTTAAAATACTGGAAGAATAAAGGTTTGAATAGAGATAAAACACTACGTCCCCATGGTGCAGTGGTAAAAACACTAGCTCGGAGCTTTGAGAACACTTTGGCCTGGGTTCGTATCAATCCTGGAGGATTGACTGGGTGCCAATCCTTAACTGTAGCCTCTGTTCACCCAGCAGTAAATGGGTACTGGGTTGTTAAACAATTTGGCGGGTCGTATTCCAGGGAAAATTAAGATTAAGGACCTGCCCAAAATGCTATGCATGCTAGTGGCTTTACAAGAATACAGGAATACAGCTTTACAAGAACTCTTGTATACAGTATATAAATAAATAAATAAAAAACTACTGTCTTGAGCAAGAAGCTTAATTGGTCCCTTTATCAATACTGTACCTCAGTCTCATGTTCGCTCTCAATAGGTGTATGTTTCTAATTGACAGTAAAGCTCATCCTGGATTCCCTGGACACTGCTGCATCACTTATGTGATTCCCACTTTGAGATGTGATTCACAAAGGACCACGTGCAAAAGGACTCAGCCTATGTCACCAAGTCAAAGGAGTCAAAGTATTAAGAAACTGTTGTTCCCTGGGTGCAGATATGCCAGCTCATCCCGTGTATGCTATTGGGGGTCTGTATCCCAGACGTCGTCAGCAAGCCTGGAAAGACCATGACAAAAACCTCATGTCTGGGGTAAGTGTCATTTTAGCTCATTTTAGCTTTAGTACTAGGCCTGATTAGTGGGTGTTGACAAGGCAGGCAGGGAGATATGTTGCCTTTAGGCCTACATTGCCTTTTTGTCAATGACTTATTTTATTGTACAACACTTGCAACAGTAAATACCCTCTTCTTGACCTAATCATTACATGAAATACACCATATACCTCTCAGTTGCTCATACCTACTCATCTATGCTAACATGAGGTGGTGGATGGGTATGATATCATACCTATTGTATGAAGTGTACGCCATTCATGACATCATTCTTTAGGCTTTTGTAGTATTTTGCTGTTGTATTGATTTAATCAGAGCTTGTTACTAAACCAATTCTTAAGAGATATCTAGTCTAACTACTGTAGTGTATAGTACAGTGCATAATGCAAATGTTACCGAATTTAAACAACAAATATTAATGTTATGGCATTCATTTGATATCTAATGCAGATCATCTGGCTATAAATATTGGATACACAAATGTTAGTCTAGGACTCTTGGTTTGCTGATGTTTTAAAAGATAACAAATAATCTTTGAAATCTTACACACATGGTAAATGTCTTACTGTACAGGTAGTGAGCACTGTGGTGATAGTGGTTGTGTGCGCGTGTATGAGCCAGCCACAGTGGTTCTGGCTCGATGGTGGGGGCTGCAGTACTCACAACATTGGCCTGTATATCTTCTTCCACTGCAGGACATTTCCAGCCGGTTGAAGGGAAGGACGTCACCTCATCCATGTCACATGTCATATATTACACAAATGGTGAAGGTATGCTTGTGCGCGCTATATTTTTAGAAATTAAAATTTGTCTCGTACTGACAACCATGTGTTTGATTTTTTTGTTCCATTATAATAATAATTGTATTATTTACAAAACACCGTACCAGATACAGTATGTAAATAATTTGTGCATAATAAACAGTAATGTATCTCTAAATTAACATAAAATAATAAATAATTTTGTTACAGTATTTTCACTCAGTATAATATTAGTTATGTAGATTTAAAATAAAAAATGACTTACTAGTCATTATACATTATTTATCAATTAACTGATGATAACTTGTATACAGTATAATATGTACAGTTTATGGAATTGTGCTCATGACATATCAGTACAGTAATTAGCCAGGCTCTTATGGCTGCTCTTTGAGCTAGAGACTAAATGGTCCACTCAGGTCTTAATTCACTTGTCAGGCTTTAGTTGTCTGTGACAGGTACTAAACCCTTTATTATGGCTTTGTGACATAGTTGAGCAGGGTAGACAGTGGACAGTAACTCGGTTCACCACTCAGCAACTGCTTATTAAAAGACAGTCATGAAACAAATCATCCAAGAATTCACTCTAGTACAAGATTTAATTGGAATTCTTAGGATACCTAGTTATCACTGCAAAGTATGGTACAGTACTGATGTACTGTAGCGGGTACCAGTAGCTACCTGGATACCACTAGATGGCAGCAACAGTTATCAAAACTGAGTCAGTGAATAAGATTAGTAGCCTCCATTGGGACAGGAAGCTGCCAAAGGTCCCCTCCATTTGTCAAAGTAAGCTTGTCAAAGGTCCCTCCATTTGTCCTGATGATTTTTTCTAGCTGGATTTTAAAATTCAACACGGTTTTGGCATTTACAGCGTCTGCTGGTATTCAATTCATTGGGTTTATAACCATCTCCTATTTTTCAGTCCTACATGGTGGCTTGTTCGGGAGCCTGCAGCTCTCACTTTTCTGGCGGTCGTTGTTGTTTTAGATTCAGCTACCCGAAACAAAAAGTTTCAAGTAGCACGGACTATGGTGAGCCAGAAGTGGACTGTACTGGCAATCTTTCCATCTTTCTTTCAGTTTTCTGGCTTTCACTAGCTGGTTCGTGTGTGACGTCAGCAAGGGTGATAAGGGAAGTTTTGATGGCATCTTTTCTTCTACAAGATTTGGCGGTTCAGTTGTATTTGGAGTTAGATGAGACTACAACATACTGGTAATATAATGTACTTTTTGAGAGGATATTTTTGAGGTTCATATTCCAGCCCTTTTGGTCTTGTGTTGCCCAAGCTTGCTGTGGTAGCCTGGGCTACAAGTGTTGACTGCCATCTCCTCTGACTGTTGTGGTGGCCAGTGTTGCTATCTGTCTGGTGGCATCAAAGTAGCAGCTAGGTACTAATCAGTAGATTGCAGAGCGATAATTGGGTATCCTGGTGAGTCAATTATTGCTTGTAGGGGGTTCTTAGTGACTTTCTTTTTTTAATAAACGTTTGCTCGGTGGTTGATTGAGTTACATTCACTGTCCATTCTGCAACATGTAGCAAGTCTGCATGATACAGTAATTTGAAAAGTTATTGTCATGGTGGGACAACAAGTCACCTAGTCACATTTTTAAATTTCTAATTTCTTTTCAGAACTAAAGTTTTGTGTGACACCAGAAATTGTGGCACTGATGCGTATTGTCATAGGCCTGATATTTGTGATCATTTGCTCTTCGCTGGTCCAGATGTTGCTTGATATCAGTGGCCCCTCGGGTAGTATCTTGAAGTGCTTCAGAAAAAATGCTGTAGCAGGCATATTTTCTGGTAAGGGTTGTTATAGATCAAGATCTATCTTTTGAATTATATATATATCCAGCATTTATATTTCCATGAGGAGCCATATTTCTGGCAATTGGTGGCAATCTTTTATAATGATTTCCATGAATGTACAGTACTTTTTGATGGAAGATTGTTGTATTATTATACAGTATTGTTGTATGTGTTAGAGTGTTACTTCATTACAGCCTTGATTGATTACAGTGTTGGTTTGTGTTGTGTGTGTTGGAGTGTGTTACTACATCACAACCTTGATTGAGACACAGCAAGAAGCCACTAAACCTGTCATTGGCCCTTTGGCTGTGGCCCGTGTACAGGTCAAGTTGGACGTGGGATTTTATCTTCTCATATTTGCAGGTATGATGCCATGAATGAATATTTAATCTTTGACACCTGTTATTTGCAAGTTTACTTAAGACCTTCTTTAAGAGTATTTAATGGACTAAGATGAAACGCTAGTAGTACAGTGGAACCTCGAGTAACGAATTTAATCCGTTCCGGTGCCGTGATCGTCATGTGAAACGGACGTCATACAAAACGACTGTCCCCATTGACAATAACGGAAATCAAATTAATCTGTTCTACCACCGAAAAACATCAATATGATAT
Source organism: Procambarus clarkii (assembly GCF_040958095.1). Classification (NCBI taxonomy): domain Eukaryota; kingdom Metazoa; phylum Arthropoda; class Malacostraca; order Decapoda; family Cambaridae; genus Procambarus; species Procambarus clarkii. Next base: position 38,632,961 of record NC_091160.1, on the reverse strand, counting down.
TTGATGTTTTAAATAATGTAGAAGCCAACCTTACATACACTGAACAAACCTTTATGACATTTTTCTTTCTTCAAATTTGTTCAAATTTTTTTTTTCAGGTGTCTTATAGCAAAAGGTTCGTTCGGTGTTTGGCAGGTAGGCTGCTCCATGTTTCTTAAATAAAAAAAAAAAAAAAAAAAAACAGTTGAAACAATTTAAAAAATGGATAAATGCCATAAAGGTTCATTCAGTGTTTGTCGGGTAGGCTGCTTCATTATGACAATCTTTCTTTGTTTCAAATGTGTTCCATTTGTTTTGTATTTTTCATTTACGTCTCAATCATGGAGCAGCCTACCCGACAAACACTGAATGAACCTTTATGGCATTTGTCCATTTTTCAAATTGTTTCAACTATTTTTTATTTATTTTTTTAATTTAAGAAACATGGAGCAGCCTACCTGCCGAACACAGAATGAACCTTTTTGACATTTGTTGTATTTCAAAAAATTTCATTTCTTTTTTCTACAAAAAAGTCATTGCTTTGGAACCTCTTAGCAGTCACCCCTTTATATCCCAGCATCATTAGCATCTTTAAACAAAAACAACTGAATATATTTGCATTGTCGGAGGCGTCTGAGAATGTACGAGAAGCAGCGCGATCCCACCGTGTGGTCTTGTCGTCATTCAAATGAGTGGTCGCCATACGAGACGAATTGTCGGCTATCTGGGCGATCGTTACCCAAAATGCTCGCCATTTGAGGCGATCGTCACTCGAGGTTCTACTGTGCCTAATTTTTCCTTGGGCACCACCAGTATTTCAAGGGGTTGTCAGGGGGGAGGGGGGGTGTAAAATGCAAGAATGTGAACTAAAAAGTGCACACTACACTCCTTTTAGAAAAATCAGAAAAGCACCCATAGCAAATATTGCATTTTAGCTTTGAAAAAAGTTTGTGAATCCATAAATTCTTACAAACTAAACCTGGGAAAAGTAAGGGTTTATTGTATAAATTAAAAAATGATTCTTAACTTCATGATTGTATCCATTGGTGATTGCTATAGGGTACCACATTGCTACCGGCATTCAGTCAATTCATGCGTGGTGGACCAGTGGTACAATCCTTTGATCTAGATGGTAAATGACATTTCTGTTTGATAATCTTTTCCTAAAACTTGCCATTTCCAAGATCATTTGCCTTGAGAAAACATTAAGCATTAAGTATGGGTACAGGAGTGTGTAACCCAAAAATGGTTGTGTAAAATTAAAAATATTCTTAATATAAATTTGACAAAACCTGTAGTATAAACAATGTCTTATATCTGGGAACTGATTTACGAATGTTTTGGAATTTGAAGAGTAACAAAGCATACATTTAATATTTGAATCTCTAATTATTGTTGCACTCTCCTGCAGATGTATTAGTGAGCCATATTACACAAGAACACAAGATATTACACAAGAACACAAGAAAATGTAATAAGCAGTCAATCAGCCAAGTAGCTGAATGATAGCTTATTCTAGTCAGCACACATTCATATGAACATACAATTTAACTACTTTACCATTATCTTAAGGTTATCTTGAGATGATTTCGGGACTTAGCGTCCTCGACCAGGCCTTCTGTTTGTTACACACTCTCAGGAAGCAGCCTGTAGAAGCTGTCTAATTCCCAGGTACCTATATAATGCTATGTGAACAGGAGCATCAGGGTGAAACAAACTCTGCCATTTGTTTCCGCCTCCACTGGAGATCAAACTCGGAATCTTGGGACTACGAATCCCGAGCGCTGTCCACTCAGCTGTCAGGCCTCCAGCTTAAATCATTACTACAGTTAAGGTGCACTGCTATTTCTAACTCAGAATGTCAACTTAATTTTCCTTGCTTGCTCACCGGTATTAGAGTACTGTACCATTTTGTGAACTGAATGACTGCAATTCGATCCAACAACAGACTTGGTCAAGAAGCTGGAAATCTAAATACTGTAGCATCTTTTTCGTAAAATTTGACAGTGAAACAAATTAAGTTGATTCACTGTTGTGTATTTTTTAAATTTAATATTAAATATATTTAAGCACTAATGTCTTTTTACATGATTTTCTTAGGTGGTATGTCAGTTCTAGCTGTGGGTTGTAGCTGGCTCCGCCCAGCACATCTGTTCCCTGAAGCAGATTCTGCTCCTTTGATGGAAGACTGGGGAGGCCTTGAAGGATTAGAAACTTTCTCAGTCCCACCTGGCAGTTCATTGTCTTCTCACATTCCATACTTAAGTGACCTCGAGCCTCCACCACCTGTGGAGGGGCATCCTCCTCCTCCGTACACTCCATAATTGACTTGCGACTTGTACTGAAGAATGTGTTTATATTGAGAGTAGAAGGGTATAGCATATTAGCATACTGTAAACAAACCATTATACCAGCCTTAATGAAAATGCAATATATAATGTACATAGTAACAGAACATGTAACACAAACTACTATGAATGAGCACGCTGTGATTTTAAGGATATTTCTTGCTTCCTATAAGTGACACTAGTTCTTAAATATTAGCATGTGAAGATCAATAACTAGCATATGCTTGCATGCAAGTATTGTGGTCATTGCAGATTTCAAGGTGTTACAGCAAGCATAATATTTTATTTAAAACAAATAGACTAATCACTGAAATTTCATGATTGTACGTCTTTCTCACTGTTATCACTTTTATTATATTCCAGGAATTGATTTTCCATCTCAAGATGTTCATCTGTTATTTTTATTTAAAGAGATTTCTTTTGATATCTAGCTATATGTATGTATGCTTCTGTATATGCACGCATGTATTTGTATATGTGTGTGAGAGAATGAGGCCGAGAAAGTCCAAGAGTAAGGCCAAGAAACTGCATGAGAGGGGCAGAGAAAGTGCACGAGAGGGGCAGAGAAAGTGCACGAGAGGGGCAGAGAAAGTGCACAAGAGGGGCAGAGAAAGTGCACGAGAGGGGCAGAGAAAGTGCACGAGAGGGGCAGAGAAAGTGCACGAGAGGGGCAGAGAAAGTGCACGAGAGGGGCAGAGAAAGTGCACGAGAGGCAGAGAAAGTGCACAAATGGCAGAGAAAGTGTACGAGAGGGGCAGAGAAAGTGTGAGAGAGGCAGAGAAAGTGTGAGAGGCAGAGAAAGTGCACAAGAGGCAGAGAAAGTGCACAAATGGCAGAGAAAGTGCATGAGAGGGGGCAGAGAAAGTGCACGAGAGGGGCAGAGAAAGTGCGTGAGAGAGGCAGAGAAAGTGCACAAGTAGCACCTATGCTTGTTAAAAATTGCTAGATATTTTGCCTTCCTTGCTACTTTTTGTTTAAGTGGACTTAAGTGCAATGGAACTGACAACGAGGCCTTCATGAATATAAACCATGTTGTGTGTTCATATGGATGCATGGCAGTAGACAACTGTTTGAGGGTGAGGATTTGTAAGACAAATATCAGTAATAATTCATTGTGTTGAGGGGCAGGCAGCCAGAATGAATGAATGAATGTATGTATGTATGTATGTTAGGCTTATATTGAGGTCCCCTTCCCTCAAGGTTGAACTACTGACCCTCCCCAGAATGCAACCCCATAACAAGCCGACTGACTTCTGGGTACAGTACCTATTACTGCTATGTGAACAGGTGCATTAGGTGATAGGAAATGCACCCAACCATTTCTGTCCCTCCTGGGATTTGAACCCAGAATTCCCGATTGTGATTCAAGAATGAACCTGACTGTATAAATGTTTACATTGTAGTTTCAGAAAGTGAAGATTTGAGACCAGATTAATGGAAATGCTAGTCCTTGAGGGTGAAAATTTGCAAGACTAAATTATGTTGTCAAATTCAGATGACAATACTTTTGTTTCATGCATATAAATACAGTACATATCTCTCTAGGTTCATTTTCACATCCTCTATGCTTCTGGAGCTTTATTTCTTTCATGGGTGGCCTCAGAGAGAGACTCTTAACCACTCCAGAAAGACTGCAGTTCCATCATGAGACAAAAGTTATTACATTAGCTACCATTCCAGTAAATACTCGGAGCTTTATACAGTGGAACCTCGTATTACGAATGCCCCCTTTTTATGAACTTTTCGGGTTACGAGTCCAATTTCTTCGTAAAATCCGAATTGGGTTACAAACTTTGCCTCGGGTAACGGAGTTTGTTGATAAGCATATGGCCGACCTAGCGCGTGGTGGCACGGCGACTGCGCCTCAGTTTACCAGTGTCTCCTGCCTAGACAATCATGCTTGAATTCTTTGTAAAGAATTTCAGTTTTTTTTTTTTATTTTTGGGTATTTGAACATAAAAATTATTATTATATATCTCGCCATGGGTCCCAAGAAAGCCAGTGGTAAAGTTCAAGCCAAGAAAACACATGTGAGAATGACCATAGAGGAGAAACAAGAGATCATTCGTAAATGTGAAAATGGTACACGGGTTGTTGAATTAGCTAGGCAGTACAACAAATCTGTCAACGATATGTACTGTAATTGCTAAGAAAAAGGACATTATGAGTACTAAAGTGGTAAAAGGTGTACAGTATCAACAATCACGAAACAAAGAACACAAACACTTGAAGATGTTGAAAAGTTATTATTAATTTGCATACACGACAAGGAGTTAGGAGGTGATAGCGTTTCAGAGGCCATCATTTGTGAGAAAGCAAGGCAATGGCATGAAGACCTTTTAAAGAAAACCCCTGGAATGAGTGATGCAGATACGAAAGAGTTTAAGGCGAGCAGGGGATGGTTTGAGAAATTGAGAAAAAGGAGTGGCATTCATAATGTTGTGAGTGTTGTGTATTATGAGCTGGTGGATGAACACAGCGAAGAACTGACCACCGAAGAACTCCTAGCCTTTCACAAGAAGTAGCAACAAGAGGCAGCTGAGGAAATTTCTTCAGGGGAGGAAGAGGCAGTACATAATGGCCCTTCCTCAGCAATTAAGAAGTACTGTAGTGTAGACTATGGGAAGAAATGCAAACTTTTGATTAAATGACTCGTCCAGAGTAAGCTGTAGTAGGCCGCTGCCTTAACCTTTTTAATGACACAAGTTCAAGTTCAAGTATGTTTATTGAGACAAGAAAGAAATACATCTCAAAGGGATAGAGTAGCTTAGGCTATTTCTACCACCCAATTTAATGACACTGTGATGCCTCACTACAGACAAGTGTTACAACGTATGGAAAAACAAGTCTCTGTGGAAAGATTTTTAGTAAGAAAAACAAGCAGCGAGCCACAAGCAGGTCCTAGTAGTATGCAGGCAAAATGTGGGAGAGTACCCCAGAGAAGTCATCACTGCCTGATGTTATAATGGAAGGGGACTCCCCCTTCCAAACATTAACACCTTTTCCCCCCCACCATCTTTCATATGCCAACAAGTCATCGATAAAGGTAATTAATAACTTGTACATACTTTAGTACGAAAGATTTTGATGAATTAGGTATAAAATTACGTTGAGATTAATATTTTTGGGTGTGTGGAACGGATTAATTCAATTTACATCATTTCTTATGGGAAAATTCTCTTCAAGTTATGAACCGTCTCTGGGAACGGATTAAATTCGTAAGTTGAGGTACCACTGTACAGTGTTGCATTTTTTATTATACACGAAAACATTGTAATAAATTTTTCAATGAAGATAAATTCAGCTTTGATATATATTGTGTATATCAAAAGGCATTTTGAAAAATGTTGAGACTAATACTTGTTTAGTCTTTGTATTGTAACTTGTGTGTACAATGTTACCTTCCTTGTCTATTAAGTTTCATGATTATCAAGTCATACTTCTGTAATTTTGATGCTTTGTTCTCATTAGAAACTTATGTTTTAATTTCTGTTAAAAGTGTGATGGAGTACAAAATATTTGCTAAGTGATGTAACATTATGGCTGGGCTTGACACCTGCACTCACTTGTACTAGAGAAACACTCATGTAGGGGAAAGTTAAATATTGCTTGGATATTACCTTGGAAAATCTGTGTGCAAGCCATCCAACAGGACGTGGCTGATGGATCCCTCTTGGATGTGCAGGGACTATTAAAAACCATAAGGAGAGTCCTGGCACCAACAGTCAAATTACTGCTTAAGAGTATGACAATGTGGCACTTGCTCATGTTATTGTGAGCAAGCTCCACCTTTGAGAAGTCTGTGGTGTTACTGTTATCCCTGGAAACACAAACCGAAACTCTCTATTTTCCGCTTGTTACAACTTGTAATAAAGTTGTTACATCTTGGCTTAACGTGTTTATGACGTATTAGAACGTTACAACTTGCTATATTGTTTGTTATAACTGGTTAGGTGGTGTTAAAACTTGTTCGAACGTTGTACCAACGTCATAGTTTTGGTGTGTGTTTGGCGGGATTACATTCATTTCATGAATGAGAGGACCTAAGCTTACATCTTGGGCAGCATGAGAGAATTGGACACCATTCCTTTACTCTTGTGTACAAAGCTCATAAGTGCAGATCTTGATGTATAACTTCAGTATTGGTGGATCGTGTTCTGGGTGAAAATATGGTTCACAATAACCTAACTGGTTGCAGTACCCAACCTGAATCTCAACATTAAAAAATCACATTAAAGTGTCATAGTAAAAGCGCAAGGTCAACAAATAAATAGATGATAAACCCTGAAACAATGTCACAGATACTATGAAGTGCTAACAAATCACCAAAATATGTCACAGTGCTACTGTAATCATGGTTGACCATGTAACTATGGTTAAGAATTTTGTTAACTATTTTCCCCCATTCTATCAATTAAAGGGATTTATTTTGTATGCATAGGGGGTACATGTCTACAAATTATTTTGGCAGTGCAGAGCTCTCCTGAATAACCCAAAAATATACTGTATATACACTGTATAATATCTACCAAAAGTATTAATGTTCATTGGAAATTCAGTTAAATATATTGTAATGTTTCAATGTATGATCTTGTTGCTGTTGTAGCTTTAGCACAGGTAGCTTTGATTTATTGCATGTCATTTTTGTAACATGGAAGCATTGGGATTTATTTGACACTGAACAAAATTGTAAGTTTTGTTGATATTCAGAGGTAATAGGCGGAAGTTTGTTGTGTAACTCGGGATATACATGATGTATGGTTACTGCAGTAAGTATTGATTAAAATGGAACATTGATTTATTAATGCCTTAGTAACGGTTATTTTTTCATTGTCAAACAACTGGAACAAATGTATAAGTCAGCACTAATGGCATCATAGTACTGTAGGTTTGTGACCTGTGTTCAATTTGTGAAACACAGTACTGTACTGTACAGCATAAGTACCGGGGTATCTATTCTAAACAAAATATGTAGCATACAAAATCACTTACTGTAATTACGTATTATAATTTTGTATATATTGTATATTCATGAATACAGTATATATATATATATATATATATAGGTAAAATTTATTAGAAGAGAATTTTATACATTCCATATTCTACAAATAATTATGATAAGGGGATTTAGCTGGAGGATTAAATTCAAGATACAATAGTAATATATTACCACATGTATATCTTATGTTTATTAAAATTATTTAGATTGCCATTTTTTTTTGCTTATACACTAGTGCACTTAACTGTAACAATGTATCAATACACTGTCATTTAAATGAGTGGATTATACACAGTGGGCACAATATTTACCTGAATTTGCCTGATGGCCACCATCTCTCTCTCTAGTGACCTTGATGAGAACTGGAAGCTGGCAACTTGTCAAAGGTTTCCACCATTTGCCCTAATTATTTTATCCAGCTGGATTTCTAACCACAGCAACATTTTGGCATTTATGGCTTTAGCTGATGGGCAGTTCCATGAGCTTATTACCCTATAGGTGAAAAAGCATCTCATGTTATGTCCTGCATTGTGACTTGTTGAGCTTGAAGTTGTTGCTCCTTATATGTGTTACATTTGACCTTTAAAATGTCGTAAAAATGGATCAATATCCTTCAAATTGTTCAGTATTTTAAGAGTTTCTATAAGGTCAGTCCTGTCATGTCTGTCTTGCAGTGTTGTTATCCTTGTGGTCCTCAACTGATCCTGGTATGAGACAACTTAGTTATCAAATTTTTGTTACCTGTTGTTGAACTTTCTCTTGAAGCAGACATGTCCTTCTGAAGATGAGTACAGTAATGCTAATTCAAACTGAATCAACAGTATCAATGTCCCTTCAATACTGAATTAATGTTACACTTGAGATAGACTAACCAAGTGAAAGCAAATACCTAGAAGACAGTCTGGTTGAACAGTTTTAATTATATTCTGTAGTTTAAGACTACAGTCCTGCATTTGACTTTTATCAGATACAGGCAGTTCATCGAGTTTATAACTCTATAGGTGAAAAAGCATCTAGTGTCAAAAAGTGTGCATTTTTATGCAGATATAATTAATACTGTATGTATGGTATTACATGTAAACAGGCTTGGTTCAAGCAGGCATTTCAGAGAATAGTATCCCTATCTGTCTCTGGGCTGCCGTTCAAACTCTATCTTGTGGAGGTTCGGGGGATCAAAGGCCCCATGGCATCAAAGGCAAACCAGGCCTCCCGGTTTGTTGTCTGATCAGACTGTGGTCCAGGCTGTTGGAAGTGGCTTCATGTAGCCTGACGCATGAATCGTATTATGATGTGATTAGGCATGTATTAATCCTCCTGTGGTTACCTATATTATTATTTTTTTTTTGTATGCCTGAGGTTGTCCCACATGCTTGTACCTCCCTTTGTTAAGCTCCGTGGTAGGTGGAGGTGCAGAGTAGTAGAATGTACTGTTTTAAATGTTACCTTTTCATTGCCTCTCAGGCTTGTGGTGGTGGTCATCCAGGGCCCCTCTCGAATTGGCTGAACCTGGAAGATTGGTTCCCCCTCTGCTGTTGGGGGTTCAATGGTATCTTATGCACCCCATCCCCATTGCTCCTACCTCATTGACTTATTTGGTCCACCTACACAGGACAAGTATTATCGTCTGGTATATTCTCATACTTGCACTATCCGCGATTACTTTAGAAGGCATTGCCACCTCGCTAAGGTAATTGACCCCATTGTCACTATCCATCCCAACAAGTCTGGAAGGAGCCTCCAACACACACCAAAGTCACTGCTGACTTTTTGGCTCTCCTCTTGTTTATTGGCCAGCATTGGCAGTTGTTGGACTAGGGACCTTCGAGATTGTCAGACATCTAGGCCATCGTGGAGTTCCAGGGCCAATCTGTTCTCCAAGTAAATTCATTCACAAGACTTCCCTTGTGGTAGACATCACATTCGATGGTCATGCCTTCCTGTCCTGGGCAATGAAAAGTACAATGCGAAGGAATACATTCCCTATCAGCATATGCAGCATGTTCTTCAAGTATGACATGGGGCTGCTGCAACTTGTAGTGAAGTGTTCCTTTACTCACTAGTGAATTCAGCCAAAGTAAGTCAATGTTAGATGAGAAAATCAGTAGGAGCCATGAGGATTCAAACCCACTCTCTTGGTATTTCCAAGCTAGCAATTAGTGTTTGATGATTCTCACACTAAAAAGTGATGCCCACCCTGTCTATTTTTGCTCGTGTGAATTTAAGTGCGAATAGGCCATCACCAGCCTTCAACAGACAATGTATCCTTCCGAAAGGTGATACCCACCTGGTCTGTCACCATGGCTTCTTCAGCTTACTGGAACTAATCAGGACTTTCCGTTGGAATACCTTAGGGACAAAATAAGGACACACATTTCAAACGTGCAGAGCAATGGGCCTGCATACATGCGATTCTTGAAAGGAAAGACTGTAAAGTAGAAGACTTAAGAGACCACTAATGGAACACTGGTAAAAAGTGTATGGGAATTTTGGAGGGCTTCCACATATAAACTAGGTTGTGGAAGAATTAAAGAGAGACTCCCAGGCTGGATCACAAGCCAGTGTGATGTAAAGAACAAAGATGACAGAGTCAAGGTGAAGCTGATAAGTACAGTACATGGGGACATTTTTTTATTGGTATTAAAGTAATCTTAAAATAAAAATAAAAAAGGCACTTGCCATTGCACTACCACCACCATAGCAGATCAATGGCAATTATCATTACATTCTATAACAAGACTTTCAGGTAAATATAAAAAAGCAATTTAATATTGTGTGGATTTATTTCTCAAACAGGATAATCAACTGCACCACATCTTTCATATAGGCAAGGTACACATAAGGTAAAAATTCATCTGCATATAAAGCTATACCGTACCTCCTATAAAACACAAATTGCCACCACAGCAAAGGCAGCCTTCCATATCCATTGAAATGTACAAAGCATAATGTGCAAAATAACAGCATTTAACAGTTATACACATCACTGTTTAACATTCCACCATTCTGAAGGTATTTCACAGCATTATCAAATACCGGTAAGTGTTGAGAATATATACGAGCTTGATACAAGCAAATGTTTGATAAAAACCAAGGACAGGATAGTAGAAATTCTGCAATGAGAATGAGCATTATGAGCCAATAATGTGTGCATTAGCAATGCTGTTAACTTTTCTACACAATCCAACTGATACCTTCCTCTGCTCTTGATTCAAGGCAGGAAAATACTGATATTCAATCCCATGGGGCAAAATAAAATATTTTAATCTTTAATACTTTTGATGTGATGACATTATGATACTGTATATGAAATGGATTTAATGATGCAACAAACTGTACAAAGTATATGGGGTTTACTTCCACATGACCGAGAAGACCAGTTAAATAATGCACTGTAATAAAAGCAGCATTAAAACATTTATAGCTCCTTTCACACAGTGAAATACCAGTCTATTCAAAGCCCGAGGGAGTCCTAAATATGCACAATGCTATCCTCGTTGCTACTCTAACACTACGTTATTTTATTGTTAACGAGTTCACAACATTTGCATCAAGTTATACAAGTAAATTACAACTATGTATTGACTTTCAAGGAAAAATTTAGGGGTTAAACATACCTATTTTCACTGAAAATGAATTCTAAAGCTTACGTATTTATTCAAGTGTGCTTCTCTTTATTTTCCAGCTATTGTATCATTTACCGTTTCAGAGTATCCAAGGTAACTGTTTGGGTACGAGTCTCACTTTGAGACCTTTGACTTTGTTTGACGCCAAACATTAAAGCTTAAACTGGATAAAACTGATGCAATGTGGACAGATTTTTACGCGAAAACCACAAAGCATCTGCACTAACCATCTGTCGGAGAACACACGAGTGAAATATCAAATCAACAGCAACTTTTACCTTCACACAATTAGAATGGTAAGGAAGTTCCCCTCCCCCAAAGACCCTGCATGTTTTCCTGAAAAATATATCACATTTAACCTTATACCAAATGTTCATCATATCACTGATGTTAGAAATATAATTGTCAAATATTTTTTGTAAGGGTTCGTCACTGAGGACTTCAGGAAAATGAATACCAGAGATCAAATGTTGTGCTCAGCACCTATGTATTACTAAATATTTGAAGTGTTTTACTTAAGTTACTTAGATTGTAGATAAGAAATCTTTAGAACTTGCTCAGATGCCGATACATACATCAATATATATATATATATATATATATATATATATATATATATATATATATATATATATATATATATAATATATATATATATATATATATATATATATATATATATATATATATATATATATATATATATATATATATATATATAAATTAGAAATGCTTGCAGTGTGTGTGTGTGTGTACAAACGAATAAACTATGTAAAGCAGAAGATATTAATACAATTTGTTAAAGTGTAAAATAATAATGTTAGGAGGAGTGTGTGTCAACCCATGAGATTAAACCTGGTGAAAGTATTGGGTAGATGCATTATAATCTTAATAAGCTAACTACCCAGTATAGTACACATGTTTAAACTAATTTAGGTAAACAGATGGACTGATAGATAGTTATGCCATTGTTAAATGTGGCACTAAGCTTAGGATCCATTCTAGTTTATATCACCAAAACAATTTAGTTTCTTAATTTTGTAAGGTTCTGTAAAGGAATAATTGTATTATGCCAATAATGGGCCTATATTCAGCCAAAAAAGATGTGGCTCAACTTGTACCCTGATGTTAATCACTTCTAGGAGACTGTCATATCTTCCAGTTGTTCATCTAACTCGTCAAGGTCTTCGTCGTCGCCATCAAATAACTCTTCGTCTATGTCTATATCCACATCCGCCGTGTCTCCTCCAACTGCACCATCCACTACTCCTCCAGCAGCTCCTGCATCCACTGCTGCAGTTTCCAGCAACAGTCTTGGCTAATGGGCAAGAATGTTTATTGTTATTTTTGTCTATATTGTGAAGTACAAGACAATATATGTCTGGGACATTTCCAGAAAACTTAGCTACATATATATGTTTTAGGACTTTTACTTTTACTCTAATCCTACTTAACTGGCAGAAGATTCAAGTTGAAAATAATATAGACTGATAGTTGTATACATTTACCCTCTTAATCATAGCCCAATTGTGTGGAATTGGTCAAAAGTTTGTAATTATTTCCTCAAAAGTCATCAAGCCTGAAAGTAGCCAGGTTGTCAGGAGGAGATTCTACATGTGACCACTCACTCGAGGAAAGCTTCCAGAAAAAACATGGCAGTACAGTAATGTGAGAAATTCAGTCAGATATAAATCTCTTTATTAAGTCTACTGTCCATGGAAGGACAAAGATGGACATCTTACCTGCATCTAACGCTATCTCATCTTGGAGCTGCTGCAGTCTATCAGGATTGGCTATGGATACATTGGACGACTCAACTTCCTGGTACTCGGACAGTAAATCATTAATATTGATTTCCCGGTACTGGAAAGTGAAAAAAAAGTAAGAAATTTAGTCTAGACATTAATAAGAAACTAGAAAATAATGATCAAGTACTAAATTAAGCAGTTCCATGTAAATGCTTGGTCCATTAAGTAGCAATGAATATTTTGAACATCCAACTTCAGCAAAATGTGCATTAAATAAATAACAATTACTCAAGACTAACCGACTCGCTCACTTTGACACGTTTTAAAATGTGAACTAATCATAAGCCCCTTTAGAATGTAACTATTGTCCCACCATTGCAATTTATTCTTAAACAGATTTAATTAATCATAAAGATCACACCTAATTAATTTAACCCATCAGATATTCTTATCCTGTATCTTTACGTAAATATATTTCTAGTTAAGGGTTTCTAGGAACAAATGAACTAAAGTATAATTATTGAGGACTTGTACTAAAAACATGATGCACTGAATGTATTCGCATAAATGATTCAAAACTAAACTTCAATAAACTGTCCACCTAACTTTGTAAATATAGGTGCAGATGCTAACATAGACAGCAATGAAAACTAATCGTGTAACTGTACTCATGACTTCTCTCTCATGCTGAGGCTATTCACAAGCACAACACATTCTTGCACATTTAAAATACACAAGTTATGTTTGTTACCAATAACAAGCAGTGGTAAAATAATATATTTTATCTAAAAAATATATATATATAAGTAAATAACCAATTAATCTTAATTTGGTAAGATGGTGTCATAAAATTGCAATAATTTGTACTTGTTTACATTTTTTAGTATGTGTTCAGACTTAATATCCATGAGAAATAGTAAACAAAAATGAAATTCATAAATAAATCTACTCTTTACCTCAATTTCTTGTTGATCATCCTCAGGATCTTTTCCCAAATTCCGTACATCAAATGACTCGTCACCTTCTTCAATATCATCTCCACCTTCAGTTGCCAAGTTGGGATTAAATGTAAACATTTCACGACCTGACAACTGAAAAAGAACAAATGGTTTTAATTAATACTGCGAATATCAAATAATATATGGCCAAACATGTCACTTCTGTATCAACTAATATATATATATATATATATATATATATATATATATACTATAGAGCAAGCTGAACCAATTGAAGAGCTGAGAGGCATATTTCTTGAGTTATCTTGAGATGATTTCGGGGCTTTTTAGTGTCCCCGCGGCCCGGTCCTCGACCAGGCCTCCACCCCCAGGAAGCAGCCCGTGACAGCTGACTAACACCCAGGTACCTATTTTACTGCTAGGTAACAGGGGCATAGGGTGAAAGAAACTCTGCCCAATGTTTCTTGCCGGCGCCTGGGATTGAACCCAGGACCACAGGATCACAAGTCCAGCGTGCTGTCCACTCGGCCGACCGACACCATGATATTGTATATCGATATTAAATAAGAGTGCTTTAATGATCACAAGGTGTGTGTGGTTATGAGCAGCTGCATGGAGTACAATGAACATTGGGATCCAAATGGGTGGCAGCTCGTGCAACGAGCACACACACTAGTGGCGGTGGGAAGAGGGGTTGGCGTTGGCAAAATAATGACGCGTTTTAATGACAGTGATGCATTTAGTTGTCAGTGTTAGTATTACTATTAGTGACTAAGGTAAGTCAGGTTAAGTTCTTTATGCACCATCACATTATTTATGAAATTAATTAAACAAGGATTTCAAATCAATATGCACTTTCCCAAAGCTGAAAGTTAAAAGAAATAAAAGGAGATATGATCACTACATACAAAATAGTAAGTGGAATTTATAACACTGACGAAGAGCTCTTGAAAACTACAACCTCGAGAACAAGACATAATTCAAGCCAACGAAACAAAGAGGATAAAAAATTATTACAAAGTTCTCCTTTGCAAACAGTAGTAGATGGTTGTTACAAGGGAAGAAGGCAGTGGATGACAAAACTGGCAGTAGTTTCAAACTACAGTACTGTATATGACAGTTCTGGAAAGACGGGACACCACGAGTATAGATCTCATCCTGTAACTACACTTAGGTAATTACAGGTTGGTAATGACATTGCCTGTGCAAGACCTTTACTTGAGTATGCAGTACCAGCATGGAATCCACACCTTGGTTAGCATAAAAGAAAGTTGAGAAAATTCAGAATTTGCAACTAGATTAGTATCAGAATTAAGAGTGCTCGGGTATATAAGGAGAGTCTGAGGGAACTCGCCCTCACAACCTTGAGGAGAAGAAACAGTGGGGATATTGACCACTGCATACAAAACCCTGAGGGTAAATAGACATATTGAACAAAGAAAGCCTATTTAAATTAGGCGGTGGTAGAACAAGGGGACATCACTGGAAGCTATAAACAATAATTGTAGAGATGTAAGGAAGTTCTCCTTCCCTGTATGAATGGAATGCATTGAAGGAAGAGGTTGATGGAAGCTAATTCCAATGTTAATGTTGAGAGAGGTAATTAGCATGCCAGGTAAGAACAGCTAGGAGGCAGGGGAACAAAGAGCTAGAGCTCCCTCCCCTTACAATAATTGATTATAAATTACAAAATAAATTACAAAAGTTTTTGTACCCAGTGCATTTTTAAATCTTCAAGATTTGTGTTCTCTGATACATAATTACTTTTGATGTTATGAATGGAGGTCACATATCATGGTACACTGAAATAACCGAGTTAGAATCATCTGCGGGAACAAGAATTCTCCCAAATGATTCCCAGAGAATCTGCAACTGACAAAAAATTGCTAATAACTCTCATACAGAGATGGCTCAGCAATTGTAGATTGCATCAGCACAACACTCATCAACAAAATGATTGGTATTGTATATATGTGGGTAATGCAACTGGTGCACCATAAGATTTAAGGGGACAAGAGGATAGATCCTAAAAAGTTCTTCAATGTCAACCAATATTTTTTGACTAGTTTATATGAAAAGGGCTGCAATTGTTCCAAGTTTCAGTACTGCAGTCTAAACAGAAAGGGAGATTTAATTTTTTTTTCAACGAATATTACACATTTTCAAATGAGTTGATACCTTTCACCTTTTCAGATATAATCATTCTATGACACTTTTCTGACACATTAGCATATAATAAAGGATCTGTAGGAAGGGATGTTCCAAAACACCTTTAGTTTTCCTAATACAAATAGTCAAAGTCCCCCCCCCCCCAAAAAAAAATATGCAAATATATCATGTTTATTGTTATTTATAAAATCAATAAATAAACTTAGGAAAAAACACTTCCTACACTTTTTAGAGACAAACATTACATAAATGTAAGTTTCATGTAAAATGGATAAAAATGAGAGTACCAACTCGTTTAAACTTGAAAAATAAATCATTAAATGAATTAAAGTCTAAGGTGCTGCCATCTGTGACTGCGGTTGACAAACCAATTTCCTCCAAAATTGGCACCCTTACAGATAGGCTTACGTGTAGTCAGGTGTATAAGTTTCATGCAAATCGTCCGATAAACATAAGAAAAAAAAAATGGAAAAAACAAAAAAAAAAAAAAATTAATAAAACTAATTATATATATATATTTTTTAATATATGCTATTGTGATAGCAGTCATAGACATGATTTCAGTTGACACTTAGCTCAATAATTTAAGAATGTTTATGCAGATGGTGAATCACAATAATGTGGCTGAAGATATGATGACCAAACCACAATTTTCTTATATTAATGAAGAATGTTTACTTCCTGTGACATGTAATGATAAGCCATCTTTCTCCTCCTTCCCCACCCCACCTCTCATTTCTTGGTCCCAATCTCCCTCGTATTCCCCTCTCCCCATTTCACACCTCTCTCCCCTCTTCAAACATCTCTTTTCCTTCCCTCTCCCTCTTCTCTCCTTATATGTCTACCTTCCTCCTCACCTATCCAGCTTCTCTGCATACCATTCTCTGTCTATCAGTGGGAAAATGTTACAAGTGGAGTGCCTCATGGCTCTGTCCTGGGACCTAAGTTATTCATAATATATATATAAATGATTTAGATTCAGGTTTGAGCACCAGTATATGCAAAATTGCTGATATGAAAAATCAGAAGGGAGATAAACATGGAAAAAGACTCGCTATCACCAAGACACTAAATAGGGTTTTGAAATGGTCAAGATTGGCAGACGCAGTTTAATGCTGATAAATGCAAGGTTTTGAGGCTAGGTAATGACGATAAGAGTTACATGATACGAGCTAGATGACATTGAGATTGCGAAGTAGGATTGCGAAAGGGATCTGGGAGTTATGATTAGGAAGAATTTAAAACAAAAAATCAATGCATAAGTGTCATAAGGCAAATAGGACACGGTTTTATTTATCGAAGCATTAGTTATAAAACACCTGGTGTTATTCTTCACTATATCTTGCTCTTGTTAGGCCCATTTAGATTATGCAGTTCAGTTTTGATCGCCGTACTATAGAATGGATACAAAGTCACTAGAACGCATCCAGCGTAGGATGACAGAGTTAATTCAGCAAATTTGAAACGATGTCATATGAAGAAAGATTGACAAAGTTTAATTTATATTCTCTAGAATGTAAAAATTAGGCGAGATAAGCCCCAAGCATCTGGCCTTCAAGCTTCAACAGATTGACAACCATTCTATTAAATGTAGATATCTGATCCACTCACAAAGGGAAGGGGATACCATGATGATAAATAATTTCTGTCTTAGAATGGTAGCAGCAAAATACAGTCATTTACACATGGCTTTAGATACATAAAACCACAAAAAAAGCAGTGTCCAATATACAATACTTACCCCAAAGTCTTTGCCAGAATGGAAGTCCTTTTTCCTTTTATCCGATTCCCTTTTCTCCTGTTCTTCCCTTTCTTTTAGTTTTCTCTTTTTCCATGCTAAGAATGTTTCTAAAGTGACTCTTGTTGTATTGTGGCCTAATGCAGCTCGCTCACGCTCCACAAGGTCTTCAAGGCTAATTTCTTCTTTCTGCTTATCCATTTTCTTGCGATCCTGATAAAAATATTTAATGGCTTCATAATAAAGACCTTTTATTATTTACACAAGTATTTTATCCGACACCATACAATTTCTTTTTCAATTCAAGAAAAGTGTTACAGTTAAGAATGCACAGCAGTTTGGCCTACAATAATAGGCTCAATTTTTCAAGGAAATTGAGGAAGTTGGGTTAAAGTTCATTAAGAAGGAATTTTATATTTAGAAATTTGTAATTCTCTTAGAAAGTGACAAACAATATACATACTGTACATTAAAGGAAACAATAATTGAAACAGTACAATATCCTTTTTATAGCTCAAATACCCCCACACTGCTAAAGAACCTGAGCCCACAATCTGATGAATTCAAATACAGCATAACTTACCTTCTTGAGTACAAAGCCTGGGGGCAAGGCATGACGATAAATACACACGCCTCCATTAGGACACTCCCAAAACCAACCATATTTGCCATTCTCCACAGCATCCAAAAAGAACCTGCAAACCTGTAAACAAGATAAAGATAAACTTTTCCTCATAGTAAACTGTTTAAATAATAACAGCAACTATAAATACTGTACTTTGTTTTTACATCATTGTTTACATACAAATAGGCACCCGTGTTAAAAAATTTCTAAACAATTCTTGATTAGAATGCTTTAGTTTCTTTAGAAACTGTTAAAATAATAAAGGGAACTATAAATACTTTCTGTTATCGCATCTTTGTTTACATAAAAATATGCACCTGTGTTAAAAATTTCCAAACAATTCTTCAGAATGCGTTTCAAGTGTCACAATATTTAAAAAAGGGTTGATCATGTGCAGACAAGTGAAGTGTGTAGAAGAGCACAACACTTACAATTTCGGTACTGGGCTTGGACTTCTCCTTCCCATGTTTCTGCTCCACTACATCTAAGAGAGTCGCCTCGTCCCAGTCCGCACTTGTCTCTTCCCTGTCTCTTACATCAACATAGGCACTACGTTTTTCACTCTGTAAAAGGGGACAAATTCATGGTAACATCTTTTGTTTTAGGGCAACTTACGGGTAAATTAAGTACAGTATCGGACAACTGAAGCATGTATTTTTGGGCTTGTGACATTATGGAGAATTTAGGAAAATGGCACAAAATTATTGGTGGCATGATCTGGCTCTGGTAGGCCATGAAAGCTTGATTTACTTACATTGGTCATAAACAAAATAATGATACAATGTACAAAATTTTATTTGCTTTTGAAGGTGTGTGTGTGTGTGGGGGGAGGGGGGGGGGGGTATTACCCTCCCCCCCAAGAGAATAACAAGTATAAAAAAATTAAATAAATATGAATGTAATGAAATGCCTCTGTCTGAAGCTAGACACAGTATAATGAAATAATCAATGATGGAGTCAGAGTTTGTCTCCTGTGGATTCCTTCCCATATGGGTCTCTGAATGCATGATAGAACTGATGAGTCAGCCAAAACATTTGCTCATAAAGAGGGAATTGATTACCATCTTGGACTGCCTTTGAGCAGCCTGAGGACAGTAATATTCCGGGAACATCAACAAAATCTTGTAGACTTGAAGCAAGGTGAAATTCACACCAGTTACTTTATCTATCATCATACTATTATGCAGGAAGAACTGCACGTCTATGGGTCATCCAATAATGTTAGCAGACTTCTAGATTTTACCACTGCTAGGCTTAGGCTCGGCTACAAGTATCTTTGGGAGTTTGCAATATTTGCTGATGTAGATTTGACTAAATGTAAACTCTGTCAGCAAAACTTTCTCATACTTTGCATCATTATATAATGGAATGTGAAAAAATTGCAGAATTCAGAGATAACACCATCAATGGAGTACAAGAATTGTGTAAGCACTTCATTCATGATGATGTACTGCCCGAAATCTTGGCAAAGTATCCCAAATTTTCTTACCGTAGGTAATGCATGCACATGACTGTAAAGCTGCCGCCCAGTTGGGTGGGTGTGGAGCAAGACTAGTAACTGCGTGACTCATCATAGATGTAAACTGCCTTGTATAGTGACTGTTGTGAACCTCTTGTTGAATCACTTGTGATATAAAAAGATTATTGATATGTATTTGTGTAAATGATGGTACGGTATATATATATATATGTGTACATGCAGAAGATGAGTCACAATAATGTGGCTTAAGATATAAAGACTAAATCACACACCAGAAAATAAGATGACGATGATGACGTTTTGGTCTCTCCTGCACACAATCGACTTCATAATGGTCCAGGACAGACCGAAACGTCGTTGTCCTCTTATTTTCTGGTATGGCTTATTCTTTATATAAGTACATGTGTGTATATAACATTAACAATTGTGTAACTAACTTCTAAAGATTGCCAGTTGCTTAGCTAAATGAACTATGGGGTTTAGATTCTGAACCCATTATGTGCCTCTCTAACCCTTTCCACCACCGCCTATGGGATGGGTATGGGGTGCATAATAAAGAAATTGAATCTGATGGGTTCTTGATGCTTTCTATCCGGCAATCTCCACCCAATGCTATCTGTATTAGTGCTATAGATACAATCAGAGAACAGAGTATGAACATTAGAGGTCCAAGGTTGTTCAACATCCTTCCAGCAAGTACTGTACAGTACAAGAAATATTGCTGGAACCAAAGTTCAACATCCTTCCAGTAAGTACTGTACAGTACAAGAAATATTGCTGGAACAAAAGTGGAAGTCTTCAAGAAAAACTGGACACTTTAAGTGCCAGACCACCAGGGTGTAGTGGATATGTGACCCTGCAGGCAGCTCTAAGCAACAGCCTGTTGGACCAAGTTCTCACAAGTTATTCAACAAGTTCTCAACAAGTTCTGTTGTATCAAGTTATCATAAGTCAAGCCTGGCCCAGGCTTGGGGAAGTAAAACGCCAAGAACTTCATCCAGGTATATACATACCAGGTCCATATGAGTCATTGTAAATTTACCACAGACCAGAGGCTAAAACCTGGCATCCTTCTAGAGGCACAAGGAGCAGGGGATCTGAAATCACTAACAACAAGGAAAATAAAGCATAGAAAAAAACAAGACGGCAAAGCCCCAAGACAAATGAACCAACTGGTTGTGCAGAAGTTCTCATGTTAGTTCCACCTGTGCACCACCAGAAACATGTGCACCTTCCTCCTCGATCCCTTAGCCATGAATCTCAAGTCTGTTTTCAGTCATGAAAACAGAAAAAGTGAAGCCTTTTGACAAAGAAAAAAGACGATCTCAAAGACACACCAGAAAGATGCATTTCCAGATGTACACTGATTTTCTGGAAGGGCTACTATTGGACTCCTTGGTTCTGTCACCATGGATACAAAAAATAGGGGGTACTCAGCAGGAGTGGAGAGCCACAGAAAGTAATTCCCATGAGAGGGGGAACTAGTGACAAGTTAACCACCCCAAAGCCACACAAGCCCAATGCAAACCAAGAATGCTCACTAAGTAACAAGCCACAACACTGCAGGACCGCCAGAACTCCCCTCGAGCCTAAACATATGTTCAAGATAATTGAAAAATGCAGACACAGCTGAAAAATTATGATCATCATGGGCCCGAGGGGAGACCATAGGATGGATAAACTTGATGACACTGCAAAACCCTGTAGCAAATGGACCTTGAAAAAATCAACCAAGGCCAGCAGATCCACAGAGCTTTACCAAAGGAACACTAGTAACAGAGAACATAACTCAATACTGTAAATGAGGTTGACACTTGAGTAATTACCCCCCCCCAAACCAAACCAGCATCAACCAGCAAAGGAACCCACCAAAAAACAATCATCTCATTCTTAGCCAGAAAGGAAGCAGGGGGGCCGTGAGTGAAGGAAACTACCCCAGGATCTAAAGAAAAAAAGTCCTGCTTCCAGAAAACTGGAAGCAAAGGACCAACAAAAAATAAAGCCTTGAAGAAACAATCCTGGATCCAAAGGGACAACAGAAAACCTGAGAGAAGAATCAAAACTTTGTCCAGAGACCATGACAGCTCTGGAGGAATATGAACAGGCAGTAGGTGAAAAAATGGCCAACTTGTGAAATGAGGCCGATGATACGTCGATATCGAATGCCAACAGCAAGGGGGTCAACCACAGCCGAATGATATGAGGCAACAGTATTTGGCATGGGAAGCTTATCCATAAACAACCAAAACAAAAACACTAAGATCACAGGTACAGAAACCAATGACAAGCAATGGAGAGAGGAAAAGATATAAGGATGCCAAGAAACCTAATACTGTACTGTCACCGCAATGAAAGCTGCAGGTGAGACACCAAAAGATTGACCACCTGCAAATTGTACAAAACAATAGTGGACTCTCCCACAGTAAAAATTCTCAATGTGTACCTGGAGAGGGTTTTGCGAGTTCTTCTACTCCCTGAGGCCAGGCTCGACTTATAACTTGATCCAACAGGCTGTTGCTTGAAGTGGCTCGCAGGCCCACATATCCGCTACAGCCTGGCTGGTCCAGCACTTTTTGCAAGACCTTATCTAAGACTCTTGAATACATCCACCTTTGTTCCAGCCATATTTCTAATGCTTGCATGGAGGGTGTTAAACAGCTGTAAACCTCTGATGTTCAGACAGCACTCTCTTATTGTGCCTATAACACCTCTATCCCTCACTGGTTCTATTCTGCATTTCCTTCCATATCTTTCGCTCCAGTATGTTGTTATTCTACTGTGCAAATCTGGGACCTGGCCTTTAAGTATCATCCATGTGTAGATTGGTGGAGAGCCTCGAACTATCAAGAAACATCTCTGGGTCTACCAGCTGAAACAGCTGGAGCAGGAAACACTGGGCAAACATTGCTCACTAAATAATACAATCACTGAAAACATCCTGGAGAAAAAGGTGACTTAAGAGATTGAGCAGCACACCGTATTATGAGCACAAGAACATCCTATGCGACAATTATATAAAAACCAAAACTGCCACCATCTCTAACGTCTTGCAAAAGAATCAAAGACCCCATGCACTGCTAAGGGCGAGGCACCTTCCACCAAAGTCAGCCTCTCAGAAATGCCCACCCAAAACTGCCAGAGAAGGTAACTGGCCTGACAGGGGCAACACCATCATACACTTGAAGATGATCGCTAAGCACATGTAGTTCAAGGTGAACAGTTACATCAGTCCACGCAGGAAGTTAGGCATAAAGATGCGCGTATTGTAAAGTAAACACCAAAATACAAAATAAATTCATAAGCAAGTGCCCTCAATCTCCCGAAGAACAGAGTCCAGGATGGCCAACTCTCGTCTGAAAAAACGGGAAATAAAGAGCACTAGTGCAAAGAGGCGCATAATAGAGAATGTCGAACGTAAGCACGAACGTAAGCAAAATGACTAAGGATCACGGCCAATGGTTGGAGAAGGAAGGTGAACATTCCCTTGGTGGTGCACAGGTGGAATTAACAAGAGAATTGCTTTGTATGTGTTGATTTGCCCACCTTTCTGGTGTCCATTTCTTGGTTAGGGTAATCTCAGACCCCTTGCTCCTTGCACCTCTTCAGAGGGAGGAGGGGGACCCAAGTTATGGCCTCAGGTCCCCAGTAGGTTTAGAATGACCCACAATGGCCTGGTGTGGAGTTTGCCAGGTAGCAAGCACCAAGAAGCCGCAAATACAAGCTCTCCCAAAAACTGTTCTATCAAATTTATGGAAAAACATGGAGATTATGGGACAATAAACTTACAAATTCCTATTTGCTAAATTTTTGGGCGTAAAATGCCTTCCCCTAAATTTTGTATAAATATTTAGAAATAAAAAATGAAGAAATTATGGAACAAGTAGATTATGAGAAATTATATACTTTTGGTTTGCACACACACGGTCCATTAATCCACACAGAACGACAACCTGCTCTGCGGGTCTTATTTTTGTGCATGTACTTACGCACTCAAAGAGAATTGCACATCACCTTAAAGTTGTTATACTGTCAACCAGCTGCACAAGTTCATCCATAAAGTTTCCTCCATTGTTATTACATATAATTAAATCACTAATAACATTGAATAATCATGAATATCCCGCTTCATAGCTGTCGCAGAGTGAAAGGGAAGGTTGATACTTTCCTTACCAAGACTAGGTGGCCACTCATCCCTTTCCTAGTTCATCAAATCAAGGCCTACTATCTCCGGAGATCTCTGGTAGTTGTGTTCCCAAATAAACATTTGCATTTTATCCACAGTGTTCCATGCATCTTCTGCTCATAGGTGAAGTCCACACACCCAAAAATCTCAATATAAATAGCAAACTATTTACCCACAGCAGAAGGGTAAATAACCGAGTTGCAGACTACTAACTGCTTAGAATTTATAATGGAATTAAAAATTCGTAAGATACTTGATTCTGTAACCATAATATAAGAAAATTATTTTGCATATAACATAAAACTAAATTTTAAATACTAAACAATTACGACACTTACCTTACGCTCCACATTGAGATCGTGAGAGAATTTACACTTTGAGCCCTTTCCACATTGACCCTGCTTGAAGAATGCACACAAGACTGATTTTGGATCAGCACCTATTAAAGGAGTAAAATATGATATAAAACAGAAATCTCATTAATCATGGTCTATATCTTTACTCTTAGAAACGTTGTTCTCAACTAGATTATATTTCAATCACATGAGGTGTACTCCATCTCGAGATACACACAGGCTTGTAAAGAAAGCACGGGGTGGGTGAAGTGGCTTTGTTTGTAGTGGTTGAATCTGCAGTGGTGGTTGTGCTTTGTAGTGGTTATGGTTATCTATCTTGAGATGATTTCGGGGCTGTAGTGTCCCCGCGGCCTGGTCCTCGACCAGGCCTCCACCCCCAGGAAGCAGCCTGCGACAGCTGACTAACACCCAGGTACCTATTTTACTGCTAGGTAACAGGGGCATAGGGTGAAAGAAACTCTGCCCATTGTTTCTCGCCGGCGCCCGGGATCGAACCCGGGACCACAGGATTACAAGTCCAGCGTGCTGTCCGCTCAGCCGACCGGCATTGTTTGGTATTTGTATGGTATTTTGTATGGCATGGTATTTGTTGTGGTGAAATGCTTTGCACATTAGTGGCCTTATTTAATATATACATACTGTACTTTGTAACAATTACGAAACTACTGTATATTATTCTTTGGTACTTTCTTTAATATTTTTTTTTCAGACCTAGCTCTTTATGCCATATTTTCAAGCCTTTTCTATGACATGCTTGTTACATCTCTTGGCATTCAAATTCTGCATTGCATTTTTGTCTTGAAGTTGTAGATTAAGCGGAATTTCACAGAATTTGTTCAATGCATTCCACTTGACAACAACTCATATAGGGGTTCAAGAATTTCCTTATACAATATCTGGATTGTGTATCTATCTTCCTCCGATGTAATCTTATATCTCCTCCCAATCTAAAGCTGTCCTTGTCCAACTTGACTACTCCCCTCATTATCTTCCATGAAGTGATCTAAACAACTTCTCTCGTCTAAGGTTGAGAGATTGAATTACTTTAACATTTAATCACAGCCAAGTACTTGTCTAGCTATAACCCTCTGTACAAAAATCTCAACTTTTACATTGCTCTCTGCGATTTCCTCTCCATACTCTAGCAACAGCATTGTGTAACCTCTATATACTGACATGAAAGCCTTCTTATTTATCTGTACACATGTTAGTCAACTTTCATGTGTCACTAATGTTATATTTATATATTTCTTGTGTTAGCATTGTATTTATATTCACTTCTAGTTTTTTTATTGCATCTGCCTTTTACTTAGTGTACTTCCCTACAGGTTTCTTATCTCCCTTTCCCATCATTACCTTGACCTTTTTGGGACTGATATCCAATAGCCATTTCTCTGCCAACTCTTGAAGTTTGGCAAGGGTTTTCCTCCAGCTCCTTACAATGCTCCTTAGTTTCTTATTAGTTTTGTACCATCTGGGGGTCAGACCCCACCATTAGGGGGGGCCTGACCCCACTTAGTTATACTTAGTTATAATGTTGTAGTTACAATAGTTGAGGTACAGTAGTGGTAGTGTTGGGTGTGATTGTAGAAGTGATGGAAGAATAGGAAGATAGGGTTAGCAGTGGTATTATGTGGTGCAGTGTCTACACTCGCAGGTTTCTGGGATCTCATCATAGATAACATACAGGAAGAAACACTGAGAGCCAAAAACATCAGTAGACAAAGACGTGGGCAGAGGTAAACAAGTGTCATGCTTGCCCTACATAAACAATGAAAGGTGGTAATTTTTTATATCATTCAAAAATAAATATTCATTACATTATATAAATAATAGGATAAATTTAAGATATATGTTGAGAGCAAATATTTGTAGTAATGTGCATGTAAATTGTTAAGTGAGATTCACCTATATACTCATTACTCTTCAGGAGCACTCTTCCTCACAAACTTCCAAACACTGTGTCCACAATTTTAATGAAACCCCCTGCCAAACATTTTACCACTATGTGGAGTAATTAGCTTCACATTCCCAGAATAATAAGGGTTGGGGTTTTCAACTGGTGATTTATATGAAAGTTCTTCTGGCAGTGTAAGGCAAAAGAAACGAAAAGAAAAGGCCTTGTTTTCTAATTATTATTATTATTTGGAGTACTGTACACTATTACAGCAACTACTTTCAGTATAGTGTATTTCTGTTTTTTTGTGAGGCTGATACCTCCCTACCCAACGACAACAGGACATAGATTAAAGGTAATGAATGACTATCCATTTAAATAGTTAAGAAATGATGAATCACAGTAATTTACCTTTACTTGCAGTTTGTTGGACTGGTCGGAAAATGGCATTGATCTCGGCTAGCTTTTTCTTCTCGTCGTCCTTCTTTTTTAACGGGTTATCCTTTTCAAGCTCTCTTGCACTTTTGGTTCCTCCATGCTTAACTTGGTGCTGCACCTGCTGGATAAACTTCTGTTGCTTTGCTCCTTTCTTGTTCTTCAGGCCAAATGTCTTGTCCTACAAGATGATAACATTACATGTACAGTATATATTCAGTAAATATTTGCTGAAGCATACATTTTAAAGATTACTGGACTTTAAGTACAGTAGTATACAGATTTCCATCTTTCACTCCTCCACTGTGACATTTTACTTATAACCCTTTCCCCAGTATGATTGGTTTCTATTAATTAAAAAATTTGTTATTTCTCATAAAACTGTAAAGGAAATATTGGCATTTTCAGGATTTGTTTAAAATAGTCCAGGCACTAGAATTTGACCACAGTAGGCAGAGAAGATATACCCCCAGTGCGTACAATAATTCAAACGCTGAATATAATGAAACACACTTTTCCGGTGGTTCCAAAGCTGAACCTGACTCAGGTACCATCAAGCCTTAAGAGACCCATCCATCATGTCACGGGAGGTAGTACCAGGATCTCATTCCCAATATGAAGTGAGGGAATGCAGGAATCAGAACAAAATTAGAGAAAACCAACCAGAAAGCATAGATACAACAAAACAAGGAAGTGCATGAAGAAAATCAGGCACATCTTGGTAAATAAGACAACCAATCATTATTGCAGAATAAATACTTTTAAATGTGCTTGACCACCATCAGATGGCAAGCCCAGGTCAACTGAGATCTCAAGCCAGCCTGTTAATTCACTCTGGAGCCAGGTGCCCAAAACCCCACAGTCCAACAAGAAAGAAGAGATCTGGGCACAGACCGGGTCACTAGAGGTACACCAGAAAGGGACGTTTCATCACATTTAATACTAGATATTTGGGAGGGGCCACCTGTCTTTGCCCGAGTTTACTCACAACTGTGGCTCAATACTGAAGGGCAGCTTTCATGAAAAACAGCACACACACTGAGCAGACCCATAGGAGAACAGCAGCAGAGTGTGTGATGTCCGGGTAAATAATGACAGCTATGCACCATACACTTAAGTGCGCACTAGTACACACAGATTGAAGGACAACCAACAATGAGAAGCCATCAACAGAAGGACTGCCAGAAACCATGTGTCCAAACATCAGCTATTGACAAACTAGGTCACCTCCTGGACTTCATACAGATGAGATCAGAACAAGGGAGATGAGAAATGTGTGATAAGTCCCGATCTTAACAGTGTACAAAACTGTCACCCTACAACCACAGGAGTGGTTGTAATTATTATAATTATACAGCATATTATATATAGTACATGTTTATGCATAGAGTATTACAACATATTACATATATTTGTTTACATATGTAAATAGCACAATATATTGTATACATATTACAACAAATTATAATTATGAACAGATTTGTGAAACAAAGTAACAATACTCTTCAATGTGAACCAGAAATGGAACAACCTGCTACCGACCAACATGATTCAAAGTACTGTACAGTACTGTACTGTACTATACACGAAACTTTAGATAGTATTATAGTGTAGATGAATATTACAAGAGGTTTAATGATTGATGTAACAATGCCCAGATTAATGCTGGGACACATTAAACGGGCAGCACACAGCTGTACGTATAGAACCGACATCAACGAACTCTGCAGCCACTGTCAGGTGCCTGAAACAATCCAACACAATCTCCTCCTGACATCATAGTCAAGTCTTGAAAATGGCCACTATGATGATCACTTATATTCTTGTGTGAAAGATGCATTTTTATACGCACTTTATTATGCAAAATGAAACAAAAAATATGACATTATAAACTAGCAAAAAGACAAAAAAATTATCAGTGCTACACACTTTTCTGGAAGTTTTTCTTAAAATGCTACACATTTTTCTGGAATTGTCACGAGTTTTGTAACATTTGGTCATAACATAGTAGTTTCAAAACCTAGTGTCTTGCCATAGAATTAGGTTGTGTCTAGTGGAGAGTTTAGCCTGGGAGGTGGAAACTGACTGGGGCCAAATACAGCTGTATTAACTTGATACATAAAGTTTATAATAAGATTTGACCAGCTGGTGAGCAGTGGTTGCTACCATGCTTATGAAGCAAATCACAAATGACACTAATGCTATTTTTCGAAAGTAACTTCGCCTCACTTTGTATATTTAAAGTGCACTACATACAATGAGTCACACTTGAGAGAACTAAAGCCACAGCTGAAGGGTTACTAGCAAGTGTTTACCGCACGCCGGGTCCCTTGTGGTGCGGCGGCCCTGTCCCCCCACCACTGTCACCTGCACCGGACAAGCAGCCCTCACACACACACACACGCCACACTTCAGCTGGTGTGTGGAGATGACCCACACCACACCACTCTCGCCTCACACAATTACCTGCTCAAAATATTTCGTGCGAGACTAAGGTGGAAGAGGGAGAGGTGGTGTGGGTGGGAGGGTGTGGGAAGGGGGCCTCCACTTCCCAACTCGCTCTCACGCCTACCTCGATTATTTTCTCCTTTTTCTTCTGGTCCGTTTTTTTAGACTGGGTCGCTCCTCCTTTCTGGCCATTTTTAGGAGGCATTCTCGCATGTGCGCCGAAATTAGAGTGGGAAAAGTGTGCGGAGGCGAGAGCGCGCGTCAACGTGCCCACCAGAACAGCTGTGACCGCACAATATCTTGGTTCCTTCTCTACAATAATTCCACATAAAATCAAACACAATTTTAAATTTATTTTCCAATACGATATTAATAACGGGAGCGGACTGTGAGCATTAGAGGTGTGTGAGTGGTGGTGTGGAGGTGACGGGAGAAGGAACCATCGCGCCGGAGTTCAAACTGTTCATGATGGCTTCCCTGTGACGACCCCGACACGGCCTCACCCAGCGACCCCCACACAATAATGCCGCTCTAGGCCCGTACACGACCCTCCCCGTGGATTATTCTCCTCGGCTCGGACCCCCGCACGTCACACGCTGGAATTATGCTGGTGCAGGAGCCCGTTCAGGTGAGGCGAGGAGGAGAACCAGGCGTCAAATATGGCCAGGAGGGAGATGGAGGAGTTGTTGCCTCTGACCTCGATAACGGAGGAGCAGCCTTTGGTGCTTATTTATCCCCTCTGGCGCCTGCACCGTGCCCGCCCGCCCTCGCTGGTGTCGCCGCCCACCAGGGCGGTGAGGGCGCCACCCACTGGCCACTTTACAGGCAAAGTGGGTGTGCCTGTATAAATCGCAATTAACGAAGTTAATTCACTACTGTTGTGTTGCAAGTTGTGTATTAGACAATGTTTATTACCCAGGTGACACGTTAATGTTATGGTGGCGTGTGGAGGCTGTGGCCCTCCTCGCTCTTGTAGGGGCAGCAGGGCAAGACGGTATTGTTCATTGTTGCCGTCTTAATTAGAACAAGAACAAGGTTACCTGAATTTACCTGAGGGGCCACCATCTCGGGTGGCCTTGAGTTGGATAGGAAGCCAGCGGCTTGTCAAGAGGTCGCCCCGTTTATCGTGATGCTATTATAGAGCCTGGATCTTTAACTGCAGCAGTGTTTTGACATTTACGGCTTCGGCGGGTAGGCTGTTCCATGGGTTTATATAATCCTGTGGGTGGAAAAAGCATCTCCTGTTTACAATCGTACACGGTGGCTTGTTGTTCAACCATGTTGGAATTAATCCCCCCCCCCCCTCAAAAAAAATAGTGAGGTTAAATAAATAATTTTTGTTTAAGTTATCAAGATGTTTTCAACAGTATTCTTTGGGCATTTGTCTATTCCAACGTGGTTTCACATTGTTGGCATATACGATACACGGGTTGAGTCAAGTGACCGTTGGGGTGAGGTTCCTGTGTGGTGAGTGACGGCCCACACCAGAGGTGTACAGCTGACCACCTCTGGTGTGGTAAACACGACCAAAGTTGCCATACGAGACTCGCCTGCAAGTGTTTGGTGTGTGTGGATCTAATGTGTCGATACATTTTAATACTACAATATACTGAGCCTTGGTACAAATGAGTTTTCATTATAAAAAAATCATGGTTCATAAAATGGCCCAATTTTCAACTCTAACCAGAGCTAACCAACTTGACTATAACCTTACCAAACCAAACTCATAAAGTAGAAAATTGTGGCTGGCTGGGAGGGATTCAACTTGTTAGAGAAATGGCAACACTCCCCCCCCCCCCATCCTACTCGTCCAATAGATTGGACTAGAAGGTAGGGCAACGGTCTCACCTCATGCAGGCCGGTGTTTAATTCCTGACCATCCAAGTGGTTGGACACCATTCCTTCCCTTCCATTCCATCCCATCCCAAATTCTCATCCCTTCCAAGTACTATATTGTTCTAATGATAGCACTTTCTCCTGATAATTGCTTTGCCTTAACCCTCCCCCCCCCCCCCCCCCCCACTGGCCACATTGTTGTGATCCTCTCCCACCGCCCAGTGTGGCGACCTCCCTCGCCCGCAGTGTGGCGACCTCCCTCGCCCGCAGTGTGGCGACCTCCCTCGCCCACCCTTGTTTAGCATGTTTAGTGTGCAAGGTTGTAATGATTCTAATGTCATCAATGTGAGTACTGTATGTCAAACACCGCTGACTACTGACATTAATTACCTTCCTAATTACCCATATGAATTTTTATATTTGCTGATAACCCTTGCACTTAACCTGTTCATTTATGCAGTTGGGACACAACAAATATAACTGCTTTTTAAACTATTCGGAACCTATTGGCAATCAAATGCTTTGTTGTGGAATGTTTGATTTTTCCCCGTAAAATATTTGGAAAATGGAATGCGATTCATAATGTGAGTTAATAAACATGTACTGTACCAACATAAACATGGGAGTTGGCTGTCCAAGTGCACACTTAGATTTTACTCTCAGTAAATTTAAATTAGAAATGTTTTACAGTAAAATTATCATCATTTTACTGTAAATTATTAGATTCTTCCATGCTTATATCATTTTAAAGTAATTGAAAATAATCCTGGGTTCTATTTCAGGCTGCAATATGGCATTGCCTGAACCACTATGCATATGTGGATGCAACGTTTCTGGCAGAAAGACTCCTAGCGGAAGGTATGTACAGATCTTGCCATACTTCTATTGGAAATTTGTCTTTTAATAGTTCCAACAATATTATGGTTACAGGTTAATGAAAATCAAATTTAAAAAGACTGACAAGTGTCAATGACACTTGAAACATTTTTTTCAACCTCCAATTTATGGAATAAGTTATAATTGTTGAATGTAAAGCCATAGATGGAGTTTTGTACGTTTTATTAGCTTGAAACATCGTTATATACCACAGTTTCATGTGTACTGTACTACCATACTGTACTGTATTGTGTACTGTACTGTATTTGTGTACTGTACTACAATGTTAGTTTACATACAGTATACACATCACAGTATAAAATATTAATTTTCTACTGCATACTGTTTTTAGTATTTTTTCCATTTATACATTATAAAGCTTTGTAAAAAAAAAAATTCTTCCATTATTTCTCGCAATGAATCTGTTATTTAGTGGATTCTGATGAGGCGTTACACCTGGTGGCAACATCATATTACCGCTCGGGAAAGCCAGGTCGCGCCTACTCTGTACTTCATGCACACGGTACACGCACACCACAACTC
The DNA here is from genome assembly GCF_040958095.1 of Procambarus clarkii. Taxonomy (NCBI): domain Eukaryota; kingdom Metazoa; phylum Arthropoda; class Malacostraca; order Decapoda; family Cambaridae; genus Procambarus; species Procambarus clarkii. Next base: position 38,600,716 of record NC_091160.1, on the reverse strand, counting down.
AGGTTCCTTATGGCACGATGCTGCTTCGACCTTGGAAAGTAAGTGTTCAAAGAATGCACTTCTCACTGATTTTTGTGGCTTTTAAGGTATTTCATTTGTTCAATTTATAGTTTTAAATCTTTGCCTCTATTCGTATGGAAAATTGTAGCTCTTTGATGATTGCTTTTGCAGTTACAGTATTTGTTGATTAATATCTTGTATTATTTTTTGTGCACAGGTTGGAAGAGGCAGAAACAGTACTGACTGGTGGTAGTGTTTTGCATCCTAAAACAGTCGATGATCTAGCCACTGAATATGGGGACTTGGCTTGCTTTGCTCTTCAGCTTCTTGGACTCATATGTGCTAGAACTGAACGCCTCTCGAGAGCAACGGAAGCTTTCAAGCGGTCATTAAAGCTTAACCCTTTCTTATGGCAGTCATTTGTTGCGCTCTGTGATCAGGGAGACAAATTGGATCCCTCAAAGGTGTTTCGGTTAGATTCTCTTGAGGCATTTTCTAACTGCCATGGCAGTACGGTGCTCACCCTAGTAAATAGTGCCAACCCAGCAAATAATGTTAGTGTCAGTTCTGAATCGGGAGTTTTAAACAATACTTTAAACAGTGTATCGGTGAACAATCAAGATACTATTCAACAGACTCCAACAGTGACTCCTTTTCAAAACACTCCAAATAATTTATTACCAGTGGTTAATACGCCAGTGCAGAACTTAAGTAATGTGATTACCCCAGTTCCGATAACTTCTCTTAATACTCCTGTTGCTGTGACTATAACACCCTCACTGGACCGAGGTGTTGGAGACTCTGGGGATGGTGTTCTCCAAGCACCCAAAAAAAAGAAACTCATTCGGATTCGAAGCATAATGGGCGGACCCCTGTCCATAAGTCCGTTGACACCCAGCTTTGGGGTCCTTCCTTTGGAGGTAACAAGTCCTGTGTGCGACTGTGAGCATTCATCTTTAAATAGTTCTGTGGCCTTCCTCACACCTTCACCACTCTCACTATCTCAACTTGATGCTGAACCTAACACCAAAGTTCCTCCACCAATTAGTAAAAGGGTAAGTTGGCAGATTGAAATCTATTTAATTCTATGTTGCTCTTTAATGTTCTAAGTTTTGATATTATTGTCAGTTGTTACAGGGCATATACTTTGAAAGGAGTAACTTTCATTATTAAATATACAGTGCTAGTCAAAACAATGTGCCGTCTCAAGCAGAGGGGCACATACTTATGGCAAAAAAAAGAATGATGGCCTTGTGGGTGAAAGATTGTAGACAGAAGTAATGTCTACATGATGTCACAGCAGGCGATCCTGGAGCGACCACAATACCAGGGTCAGTGGCCTCCTGGCTGTCATCGTGAGTGGATGTGTGTTGTGTTTTACTCTGTGGCTGTCCACTTTTTTCTACTTACTGTACTAGTGGTGTGTGTGTGGTATGACATCATTATGTCATGTACCAAGGAACTAAGCAAGGAAACCATTGCTTCAAAGGAAGCAGGCCACCAATTTAAGGAAATAAATCAATTGTTGGGTGTAGCAAGTCAACATGTGAGAGTATTGTGTGTGTGTTCGAGGGGAAACAGTTGTGGTACCCCATCACAGAAACTTTGGTCTGGTCATCGCAGGAAGAAGTCTTCAAGGCCCACCTTTGCTGTATCATAGAGTACTCTGCAATGAATGTTTTAAAATGTTCACATACCTTGAGGTCTGTGATGGTTCTGTGATTACGTGTCACCACTGGAGGCCATGTGTCACCATTGTTTTCCCTCTCAGAAATGTGCACAATACTTCATGTTGACTTGGCTACACCCAACAATTGATTTATTAACCTCACTTTGGTGACCTACTTCCTTTTGAAGCAATGAACTGAGCAATGATTTCTTTGCTTAGTTCCTTGGTAGGTGACATAATACTATAGTACCACCAACACCACTTGTTAACTGCAAAAAAACACGTCAATATGACAGTGAGACTCACAACACAACCTCTTGCTATGAATGCCTGGGGGAAATTTAAGCCCCCTTAGCTGTGCATGTTAAAGGGCAGTAGTACACACCATGAAGTAGTACCCAGCACATACTTCTATCAACAATCTTTCGTCCACAAGACCCCTTTTTTTCTTCTCTCTCCATACATATGCGCTGCCTCAAGCAGGGCGGCGCATAATTTTTACTGGTACTGTGTATGTCAAGTTAATTCTTAACATTTAAAGTACAGTACAGAATATTTTGTTAAAATCATAATTAAAACCTGAGCTTACATGCAGCCACATACTGCAGTGGTAGAGGCTGTATACTAGTAATATTGGGTCATTAAAATACTAGATAGGGTTAGGGACTCTTTTCAAGTTTTTGTAAGGTGTAAAAGACTTGTATGTATCAACTAACCTTATCAGAAAGGCATAATTTTACAGCAAAAATAAACAATTTGCAAGTATTTATCTTTGTACGACTGCAGTTGTTTTTGCTCCCAAATTGTTTTTGGCCTAAATGGGGCCAAAAATTTAACAAAATTATGAAATTGAGAAAATTACCTCTTTGGTACTATTCTGGTGTGACTGTAAGGGTCTTGGTCAAAAAGTATGTAGCTATATAAAATAGTCATCAGTTTTTTTTTATATATACATGTTGGCACAGTAATCAGTAATGACTGCTGAAGAGCACATTTAAGTTACATGTAGTGGACTTTTGCAGAAATAGTTGTTATAATTACTGATTTTGTTACAATGTCATTGTTTACAAATCCTGAGATCATTAGAGCCATTATTGTCTTGTATTTTTTTTTAGATGTTAAAACTTAAAATACAAGTACAGTATTCATATTGGTGTATCAGTATTTTTGTAGTATCAGTATGTGACAAGATATTGATATCGGTACATCTCTACTAAAAAGTAATAAAATATGCAAAATCATTGGAAGCGGATTTTGAGTTTCCAATTTCTAATAGAAAATAAATCCATATGAGGCTTAAAAAATAAATTGAATGTAATGAAATGCGTCCTGTTAGGGCCTTGGTGGCTCCCTGAATCCAGCTTGTCAAGATGGTTACACAAAGGTCACATCCGACTTAAAAATCCTGAATGGTGGCCTACTGAGGACCAGAGGATTGTTACAATCACCCTCACCAAGAAAACACCCAGAAAATGAGCAAAGAAATAGACAACTGCAAAGGTTAGTAGAGAAGACATAAAGCAGCAAACAAGTTGCTCAGTAACTAGATCAAACCCCCATTAGTCTTGGCCAATAATCAACAGGTGGCAGAACCACCAGGGGCTCTTGGCTTCCACCTCATCAGACCCTCAGTCTGGAGCCAAAAGACCATGAACTGATATACTGTACCTGGAAGAGGGGAAATGAGGTAACAGGGAACCACCGAGGCCCTACCAGAAAGATATTTCATTACATTCAGTGCTATTTTTTTGGAGGGGGGCCAAATGGTGGATCCCTGAAGCTAACAATAAAATAAAAGTAAAACACTGGACCTTCTGAGGTGGAGAGTGAAAATGTCACTCGAAGTTGAAACCTGGGACAAACAAACCTTGGAACAGAGATCCATGGAAATCGGGTCAGCAAATATAGTGTCCACAGAAACAATGTGGGTGGCACGCAGGTAGTGACAAACTATAGTAACCAGAGATAACAATGGTGCACCTCTGGCTATACAAATAAAGCACCAACTTTGCCAGAAAAGGAGAAAGCTTCAAATAAAGAAACCATCCACCAAGGCTGAAAGAACAAATCCCACACTCCTGGAGGGGAGCATGAAGCTGCCTCACCCAACAACCAGAAGCAAGGGGTCAACAAAAACTGAACCTTAAACATATTCCAGGCTGAAGGGACAACTGAGAACAAAGGGGAGGACAGAAAAGCCAAGTCAACACCCTATTGAGAGACCAATACAGCTCAGGAGGAGCACAAGCCAGCTGAAAATGAAAGTAGACATGTACTGTAGCTACTTGTGAGGGTACTAAAAATGTTTGTCAAATACCAACAAGAATGTCTCCACTTAGTCCTATGCCAACCAATAAACAATGAAGACAAAAAGGACATACCCACTGGAATGGACTCAGAAGAAACATGACAAAGATACAGAGGCAAAAGGAGTGCTAAAAAATTTTGTCAATTTGCAAAATCCACAAAGCAACCACCACACAAGTTCAGAACACCTGAAAGATTGAACACTTCCCATAACTTACGCATCAATGTTTGACAAAAGCCATGCCAAGCCCCCAAGAAAAAGTGAGGATTGTCAGCTAGCCAGGATGAATTGGGAACTTTGTTATACCTTGGCCAAAAAGGCAGAAGGACTTTTTATATAGGGGCAACTCTGGCACATCCACTCGTGCATCAAGCTACAAGCTATGAACATGAGCTAAATGAGCTTGCAAAGTGGCTGCTACATAACATGAACAAAGCTCCCCCCAAAAAATGACAAAGTTCACTTTTGCAAATACTGTAGTGGTAGACAGTAGAGTTAAGTGAGCTGGTGGTGGATGCCAAAACTGTCGGTAGTTTCAAAGTGTCATATGACAAGAGTACTGGGCAAATGGAACACCATGAGCGTTGCTCTCATCCTGTAACTACACTTTGGTAATCACACCCTAAAGCAAAAAACCCTTAATGCCCCAACCACAGAAAAGTCACTTGTACTATCCAGGATGAGGCACCCTACACAGTAGTATGGCTTCTTAGCAAACTCACTAGAGAAGTAACTGTCAGCATGGGCAAAGCTAAAATGAATGCCTAAGGAAGGGCTGCCCCGTACACATGAAGCTCGAGGCAAAGAATAAAAAAGTCCACACAACAAGTGGTGCTTGAAATACAGTTGCGAAACAAATACCAGTGCCGGGAATGACACACAAGTAAATAACCCCCTCATCCCCCCCCCCCCAAGCCACAGGACAGTGTCCAATGGATGGTGTCCAATTACCTTGAAAAGAGAGAGCTTTTCACTTTTTGACCATCCATGGTAAATTTGCTGAAATATCTAGTACAAAGCTACATTACTAACTCTTTGGAGAAACGTGTGGTATAAATGGACACAATTAGGCACCCATTCCTCAAAGAAAATGATCCCCTATTCTTGCCTGAAGATGGCAGTACAATCCCAGTCATGGTCTTTTCAGATGAAAGAAACTATGATGTCCTCGGTCTTGAATTAAATGTAGGTGAAATATTTAATTGAAATGAAATATGTAATTGAAGATACAGTACTGGGAATCATTAATATTTAATATTGGTAAATTAAAGTTGAATTCCAGGGTTATTTGACTTTAAGATGAACTGACACCACTAGATTTTTAATCACCTTCAGGTGGTGATAGAATTTCCATTTCCTCTTGAGTCTTCTGGAGGAAATGAATATTTTTTTCCAAATCATTAAACGTTTTAAAATCACTGCAGGTATTCCTGTACTGTATTCCTTAATCATTTAAATTAACAATTCACTGAAAACGTTCAAAAACGAAAATGTAGGATAACTGCTTCATTACAATATAGTGTACATGGCTACACATTAGCAGCAGAAGATGGTAAACACCTATAATGATCAGGAGTGTTGTATGATACACCACCATCCTAACGTTTCTCAGTTCTGTTGTCAGTATCGTACAATTTTGCATTCTATGACGCCCAAATCATCTGGGTGGGTGTCATAGAATACTAGATAACATTTTTCTGCAGAGGATTAAACACAACTGACACTGATTTAAAATAACTATTTTGTGCATAATTTATTCCTATGTCAAATGGAAATACTGTACTGACTTTTTGTATTTGTAAATAACACACCTTAACATGCAGACCTCTTCTGGGTTTTTAAAATTTGAGAGAAAAAAAGGCAGAGGAAAATCATACTATAAAGAATTGCTTTAAAATAGATCATCGGTTGCCATTTTACTCCTACCTGGAAAAAGGACTGACTTTCCCTTGTCATGATTTACATAATGGACTGAGAGAATTCAATCCATTGGGAACTTGGGTCATGCCCACCTTTGTAAATTGAGAGATGAGGTGTTTCTCTGTAAATCTTGACTGGAGGACCAGTATTTTAACAGGATGTTAACCAAAATGTGCAAATAGGCGGTGTGATGGCTCTCACAAAGAGTTTGGCCATCCCACAACTGGAATGTGGCTTGGTAATTATCCCTCATTTGTAAAGAAATTTCACCAGTTTAAATATGTACAGTATTCTGGTAAATATTATACATACAATATTGTACAATATCCTAACAATATTGCACAACATTTCTGTAACATACTGCCTGTACCCACAGGTTCATAATCAAAATGACTAGACCTGTATATTCAGTGGTTCGTATCATGTGGAAGACTTTGAGATCTGATGAGGTATATACAGTAGTAGGAAGATACAGCTTGTTTGCCATGATTTGATTTTGAAAGGTTATTCCTATGACAGAGAACTGGCATCAGCCAGTTCTCTGATGTTTTCTCATCAGCCAGTTTGGTGATGTTTGGCATCACCAAACATCAGCTATGTTTGGTGGCTTGATTCTTGGGAATTTGCTGAGCATTCTTACATTAATTTGCAAGGTGTCGGAATGTTTTTGGCATTGTTTTCAGTTTATTTTTAGACACTTAGTTTTGGTGGCCAAACACCAGCTCTCCGAGTGTTTTCATTGGTAGTCGGTTGTAATTTTTTAACTTTGTGAGAAGCATTCACAGGATTATGGAAAATGGAACATTTGTATCATCTCTGTATTGGATACCTTAAATGTTTGTTATTTTAGTATATTTAAAGAGTACCTGTTATTTTTATGGATCTATCATATCCGGTGGAGCTTGCACAATAGTTTCATTTTGGCACTGGCGACTGTATAACAAATACTGCCTAAAGTGCAACATTGCGTTTTGGGTACTGGCATTGTTCGTCTCACTGGAGAGCATTCACATATAAAAGAAAAAAACAATTATGCAACTTAGTGAGACAGCCACCAGTTGAAGGAGAGTAAACCTGGGGTTATGGGAAGTGTGATCTTCTCAAAATACAGATTTAATGTTTTATTTTATTAACCGAGGAATAAAATTTGAACTCCATTTATTATTTATTCTTGGTAAACTTTTAATATTGTTTTTATTCATTAGTTCTTGGTATTAATATAAAAGCATCATGTTTTCTTAATCAGATTTAATTATAACTTGAAATAGGTGTATAAATTCAGTACTGTTTAGAATTTTAAAGTTCTACCAAAAAAATTTGGGTTCAACTATTCTTAACTGATGATGATGAACTTGTGTATCTTACACCAGAAAGGTGTGTTATTCTGTACCATGTTAATATTATTACTAAACAACTTTTATTTAAAGTATGTCCTTTAATGCATTGCAGTTTCTCAATAAGATAACAGAAGGATATTGTATTGTACTATGAAAAATGGACTGGCTTGAGGTCTTATGTAACACATCCTTGTGTAGAACTTGCTTAACTGTAATGCTTTTGTATGTCCTTGTTCCTCTTGTGGAATTGTCAAGTTCTTCTGTCATCACAAATCTGGAGTATTAGTGTATAGATCAAAACTATGTTGACCTTTTGTTGACAGATATTATGTCGAACTACAAAAGACTCTCCTCTGGTCCTTAACAAGCCAGCTGTGTTTGCGCCGGCAGGGAACAATAGCAACTTCCAAAGTCCTCCTACGGGTCAACCGAATCCAAATGTTCGGAGATCGTCCCGCCTGTTTGGTAACAGTAATTCTGTCAAGGTAAGAACATGTAATTAGTGTTACCTTACCTGAAGACTGTCGATACTTGTACAAAATAGTTCCCTTTTCTTTTTTAAAGTTCTAAACTCGTTTTATTCCGTATATTATGGGTGAGTGTTTCTTCCTACAGGAGAATAACAAGAGTCGTTTTGTAGCACCTAAGTCTCCAGCTCGGAAAACAAAAACCAGATCTTCAAAGAGTCAGTCGAGTCTTTCTGAATTGAATGAAAAAAATAAGAACGAAAATCAAGACATAATATCGCCCTCTGAAAAACCATTCCCAGAGAAACCAGCCACCCCTCAGAGTCTGATACAACAAGCACTCTCCATCCAGAAGCAGTCAGCAGGTCAGTGTCTGGATAACTTGTATGATTATTTTGCTTAACTTTAATAAATTGAAGTTGAATTGACTACAATATAAAAAAAATTGGATTCAAAGTAGTAATTGTAATATACAGTGCAACCTTTATTTTTGTGAACTATAAGACCAGACGGAATTCACTATAGTGATTAGTAAATTTTGTACTACCAGAGATGCCGTTTAAGAGAAAAAGGTGGAATGCATTTTTTCCTTCTTGCTCTCCAACAAGTACAATATTAATGTCAGAACTGGTTTTCTGCACGTGTTAAGTAATGTACAATACATTATTGCAAATTTACATGTATTGTTACTGGTTGTTTATTAGAAAAATGCAGCATTTCTTATCAATTATGAAGAATTGTACAATCGGTATATGTGGTAAACAACTGTAGCACTATAATATTATATTGTTATACAGTACTCTATTTATTTTTACTGCATATAATATAATATATAATATGTATGTATGTATGTAAGTAAGAAAGAAAGATGTCAATGACATAAATATTGTTGTAAATCTATATAGCTAAAAATATACTATATTGCCTAACGTTAATTATTCTTTTCTGGGCATAGAAGGATTGATGTCACTTTTAAGGGACATGGGTGCAGCATACCAGCAGCTTGCCCAGTACAACTGTGGACGAGCGGTAGAGTTGCTGACGGCCCTTCCCACCCAACATTATCGTACAGGATGGGTCTTGGCTCATATTGGCAAGGCGTATTTTGAGATGAATGATTATCAGCAAGCTGTCAAGTAAGTATGCTATTGAAGTTAAGAGTTTTATTTATAGTAAAGCTCTTGGCATGGCTTTGTCTATGGTAAACTTTTACATGAAGTAAAAAAGTAGGAGAGAGAAGGAAATTGTGTGAAATAAATGTAAATGAAGGTTTGGTAGTTGTTAATCAATTTAAATGCCTTGATCAATTTAAATACCTGGGATTAGGGTTTTGTAAAAGGAATTTGTGCAACTGAACTTGAGTATGGTCAGTCAAGAAAGGATTGTAGCTGGAGCAATGAAAGCCTTGGGTAGAAAATAAAATTATAAATGCAGTCAGAGGTTTGCTTGAGGTAGTAATGGTATGAGTGTGAAAAATCAAGAATAAGACCTATGGAAATGAATCCAAAAGCATACATGGTAGTAGAATAAATGAAACTCAAAAGTGAAACTGTCATGACTGAGTGTGTGCAAGAATGCCACGAGAATGAGGATAAAGTACGGAGATAGTTTTGGGCATGTTAAAAAAAAAAAAAGGAGTGGTGGTGGGCTGGTGAACGCAAGTGTATTTGAGAGGTAGGAGGAAGGAGTGCCAGGGAAGTGGGTTAATGTGTAATTACCTAAGTGTAGTTACAGGATGAGAGCTACGCTCGTCGTGTCCTGTCTTCCCAGCACTCTTTGTCATATAACGCTTTGAAACTACTGTGTGTGTGTGTGTGTGTGTGTGTGAGGAACCATGGATAAAGTACGTATTTGCTCGTGGAATGGTAAGGAACATGGCTGGGTGAAAGTGGCGTGTAAGTAAGAAATACAAGTTTCTGCTCTACTGTTTATAAAAAAAGAGGACGACTACACCTGGTTTTAGAGGTTGGGTGCTGCTGTGGATGACTGTTGTAATGTGGTTGTTTGTGATGCTATATTGTGTGAATGATAAAACAAATAAACAAGTGGTATTTTGTGTAAAATCAAATTTCTTTCACTGGGTTGGTTGAAAGTGAAAAATGAGGTAATGATGCTGAAGGAATTAAAGTGTTGCAAAGGCAATTAATTGAATGTAGATAGGTTAGAACATAGCACTTAAACTGGATAACTTAAGTCAAAGAAACCCCTTGTCATTCTAGGTTCTTCAGTGATGTGAGAGAGAGAGAACCACATCGTCTGCACTTAATGGAGTATTACAGCACAGCCCTTTGGCACTTGCAAAAAGAAGTTCAACTCTCGGCACTGGCACAGGTAATAATTTCAGAATAAGGAATAATAATGCTGTTTATTTTTATGAAAATTATTGAAAGCTTGTCAGTTGAAGGCTACTTTGAAAAAAGTATGTAGTCTTCAGTTATATATAGATATTGAATGAGGGAAAATGGGTTAACCATCAGCTCCTTGAAATTAGCATAACATTACTTAAGTAAATATTGGGGCAAGGACTAGATACATGTAATGGAAGCTGTAAGATGGCGGAGGAGGTATAACATAATGTGTGGTTAGAGGAAAGTATTTTAGGATGTTTAGGGTTGGCACATAGAATGATGTGACTGAGGGAAATATCTAGGGATGAACACAAGAGGTTAGAGGCTTTGGTAGAATACTGTATCAACATGATGGTAAGAGAAAAAACTTATTCCTTTAAGATAAGATTAATAAGCGAAAGAAAGAAGAGAAAGGCCTTTGTGTTTTTGTCCTCATAAGATTTTTCCTAACAAAAGTTGCTTGAACACATCCCATTAACAAATTTGGGATTGGCAGTATAGTGTCATAAATAAACAAGAACTACTATATTTCCAACAGTTATCCAAAGCAACACTTATCATTTCTTAAGAACTGGTAAACACTACTCCTCGTCAACTGTCAAGTACATAATGCATTCATTCCCTAAAAGCACTGGAGTTAATAAAACTGAGAAACTGTACTCTGTACAAGTGGTCAGTAAATGGAAGGCACTAATACTAGTCCTGGATGCCAACCCCAGCCACAGCACATGTGACCAATGACTCGGATGTCAAGAGATCTAATAATGCATCAGGTACAACATGCTAGGAGGAAGGGTACAGGGGCGAGACCTCACTTGTGTAGTTATTGATAAGTAAACACAAGTGGGGGTGAGGGTGTGTAGCCGAGTGGTTAGCGCGCGGGACTTGTAATCCTGTGGCCCAGGTTTGATTCCTGGTGCAGGCAGAGACAAATAGGCAGAGTTTCTTTCACCCTGATGCCCCTGTTACTTAGCAGTTAGTAAAAAGGTACTTGGGAGTTATACAGCTGTTATGGGCTGCTTCCTGGGGTGGGGGGGGAGAAGGAAATGTTAGTACAGTAGTTAGTAACAGTTGAGAGGCGGGCCGAAAGCTCAACAGAGCTCAACCCCCGCCGGCACAACTAGGTGAATACAAGCCTCCCTCCCATTTCCTTGCGGCAGCTTGTATGCATTACACTGCTGTGTGTCTGTGATACACCAGCCATGGAATGCCTCTCCAACTGTTTTAAACATACCTAGTTTATTGAAGTCTCACATTTTTTTTGTTTTCTGTCATAGTTGGTCATATAATCTGAGTATAATTCTTTTATCACTTTTACAGGATTTGGTTGAAGAAGAACGTGAATGCCCTCAGGCCTGGTGTGCTACAGGCAACTGCTTTTCTCTTCAGAAAGAACATGAAGCAGCCATCAAGTTTTTTTCTAGAGCAATCCAGGTACAGTATTTACAACATAATTCTTTTAACCTAAGGGCATAAATGTTATGAATTAAAAAAAGAAAGGGCCAAGTTACCAAGGTAGTTAATTCTTGTATTAAAACATTATTAGGAGGGAATACACGGCCATGCCTGGGATAGTCTCTTCCCCCAATCCCCCTTTTATCCCTCTTTCCCTCCTTTTCCCCTCCTTTCTCCAACTTTCCTGTCCCTCCCTTCCCATCTTCCCCCATCCCCTCCTCTCCCATTTTCTTGTTCATCTCCCTTCTTCCTTACCACAATCTCTCTACCCTCCCCTCTTTCACTACTGTTCTGGCCTCCAACCTCAGAAACATACACACACACACATTTCCTATATATTTATGTATGTATATGTGTATGTGTGGAATTACCTAAGTGTAGTTACAGGATAAGAGCTACGCTTGTGGTGTCCCGTCTTCCCAGCACTCTTTGTTGTGTAACTCTTTGAAACTACTGATGTGGTGGTGGAGGCCAAAACCCTCACTTAGCTTGTTCTAACCGTCTACCACTCTGTTTGCTAAAGAAAATTTTCTAATTATTTTTTTTGGCCCCTTTGTTTGCTTAGCGTGGATCTGTGTCATCTTGTTTGTGAAGTTGCTGATTTCAGGAATTCCTCTTTATATAGTGTGTGTTTATTTATATATATTTCTTGCCTAATAGCCAGCCAGAACTGCTGTACTTGGCCTAGTATGCAAGGTCTATGCATATTTCTTTCCAGATTGGTTCTTTTCTAACGATAATAATCTATTAGGAACATGAATTACTGACTTAGTTATGTTATATTAAGATATGTTGGTTTAGGTTTGATTAAATTTCTGTTTTGATTCAAAGACAAAAGTTAAATCACATTTAATGTAATGGAAAGCATTATTATTATATAAACAAATTATGAAAAAATATTTCAGGAAAATTCAGCTTGTTAGGCAATTTGATTTATTAGTACAACATGCATATATACATATACTGTACATTTATATTCATAAATACATATACATTCATAAATACATATATATACTTACATGTATTCAATATGGGGAGGAATTGACAATGTAATTTAAGGCCTAATAAATACAATGCATAATGAAATGGGTCAAATAAATAAAATACACAAGTAGAAGGGGATATATTTTCAGTTAATCAATAGTACAATCCAAGACACATTGGGTAAGCATTTACATTTATTATGTAACAAACATGAAGGAAATCTCAACAGTACAAGGAATCATGTTATCACATGATTTATGGCAATAGATCTAATTCACCTCTACCACAGGAAGTAACCCCCCCCCCCCTCCCCTCACCCTCTGGTGTCGAGAAACACTGTAGGCAGGGAGCGCTACAGGGCCACACTAGGGCTTGTTCAGTATAGTACAGAGACTATTGGAAAGCAAGTGCTGAGGTGACAAAGGTGAAGCTAGTCATTAAATATTGTAGTCATGATTTTGACAAGAACCATTATAAGAGTGTAATGAGTGTTCCTCTGGAATAGTTGGAATAGTCTTCTGTTGCATTCCCCCCACAAACCTATGTTGACCCGAGATGTAATCTTCCTTCGTATGGCATTTGCAAATAGCCCTCTGCAAGTAAGTTTGCCAGAGTGTAATATCCACTGTTTCAAGGTCTAACAAATTGATATATATATACAATTTAGAATGTTTGTAGCTGTATATAAAATATTTCTTAGGCAATCGGTAAAAACTTTACTTTTGTGTTAGCACAACATATATTAAGTACTGTACTAAAATTGTGTATTTGTCAAGTCTTGCAAGCAAATACTTCCTAGCTCTTAATATTTTATCACAAAGACCATGTATTTTTGTATTTTTTATCAAATTTCTACCATATTTAAGTCTTATCTCTCTCCATTTAGGTTGATCCAAATTTTGCCTATGCATACACCCTGCTTGGTCATGAACACATTGCAACAGAAGAACTGGACAATGCACTGAGCTGTTACCGGAGCGCTGTGAGAATAGAGCCTCGACACTATAATGCCTGGTGAGTGTTGACAGTATATGGACTAAATTATTTAATATTGGTCATATTATTCCCCATACATAATTTATTAATCTGCAATTTTTACTTCATGAAGTGTTCATGCTTACTACTAAAACTATGAGCTGATAATAGTTTTTTACTGGATACCATACATGAAGTAATTGCTCATTTGAACTGATACATAATGTGAGAGTAAGGGAGCACATGCGTGTTACTGTGAATGATTTAAAAAATGTAAACACTGCTTGCGTGTTTTGGATGCTTACCTAAGTTAATCTTAGCTTTTATATTACACATCACATCCAAGCACATTGTTATAATACGAATGGATTCGTTGACTAATACAAATTATGTGTGTAGTTGTAGGCATTGGATTAATGTAACTTCTAATTAAAATTTCTTATTTTTTGTAGTTTGATTTCTTGGAGGAAGTAAATATAATGCAGTCAGCATTGTTAGTGGCAAGTCATAATCAGCCTTTGGTGTGTTTTAAGTGTATCACTGTGCTGCACAATTAGGGAAAGTATCAAAGGTTTAAACCAGTTTAGAGACAATAGTAAAGTATAGACTTACAGTTGAGTAAGATTGTTATTAATGATTTAACCTGTAAAACTGATCTACAAATATGTATACCTTTTATTATTCTTGAATGTATTTTTTAAGGTATGGTATTGGTCTGGTGCTGTTTAAGCAAGAGCGGTTTGCTCAAGCAGAGTCTCATTTTAAGAAGGCCCTCAGCATCCACCCACTCAGCTCTGTTCTCATGTGCCATGTAGCTGTGGTAAGTTAGAACTTCTTAGATTGTACCTTTACTTATCATCAAGCAATGATTAAGTCTTTGAGTTCCTATTATTTATATGATTGATCTTGGTTTCTATGGTGTACTTTCACAAGACAAGTGAAAATGACCACCTTCACATAATGTGGGAACCGACCTGTGAGATTTATATTTATTTAATTTATATGAATTTATATTTACGTTAATTTATATACTTCGATAGCAATTTGTATAATGTTAAGTGGACTGTATTTCTGCAATAATCTCATAATCTCACAAATCGATCCTCTACACATTAGGGGGGGTTTATTAAATTAATATATATGCAGCCAATCAAACTACAGTAATAGCTACATACATTGATGAGGTTCCTTCTCTTATAGTACAGCAGGTTAGTCCACCAGGTATAACTAGAGTGTAGACACCAAATTATCCTCTTTGAGGTAGCTTCTATCACCCAGTAACTGGTGCACATAATCTTGCATCCTCGTCTTGACCTGTCAAAAGTGCGCTAGCTGTGAAGCCAGAATCCTATATATGACAAGCTATATCAGAGAAAACACTATACAGTACATGGAACATTAAAGACCTGGCTTAATTACCTTTAGTATGAGGCGATTTCGCGTTCTAACCGGCTAACCCTATATCCTGACATTAATGGCCATAAATGAATGATAAACGGGTTTCGGATAGACACTTAACTTGTATTTGTAGACAGCGTGTTGACAATGGTACACCTTTGGGTTCCATAACACTACGTCCAAGTAAATTTAACAGGAGCCGAATTTGCTCCCGTGTGAGCCTCTGGTCTCAATAAACAACAATGGCTGCCCTCCTCCTCACTCTGACGCCTGGCTTACATTGTCCAGATTTCAGAACGTGATAGAAGGGTCACATTTACTCTACTTTAATATTGATAATTAAGTTAATTTATATAAGATGTTTTTATGATGGTAAAGTCCAAAGACTAATGTATTTAAGAATAATTCCCACCATAATAGGTGGTGAATTATAATAGTATGTGGTGATGATATCCCGTTTTCTTTAGATGGTAATTCCACTACAAGTTACGTTTTCTATGGGTAACTTGTTTATACAACACAGCTATTATCTGTATGATATATTAAATGCTGTCGGATTTTCCGACACCCTCTGCAGGTAGTCATTAGAAGAACACATTGGAATTTTTAGGGAAAAGTAAGCAAAATACCTCAATACAATAATACATTTGTAAATATAGTTAGGGGTAGATTGGAAAGATTGTATAATAAATGTGTACACATTCACAGTTACCTCTTTATTAAATCTTTAGCCTCAAAATAATACAAGAGACAGAGGTGAGGTCATGAAACCTCAAATTATACATTAGGTTAGTTAATAGAGATTGGAAGTGATGAAAGATTGTTGGGATGGAATTAATAACTTAGAGGTTATAGGTAGACCAGATCAAGGTCCATGAGTATATATGTCTGCAATGTATTTTTGTAGATAATCATTTGAAGCTGTGTTTGTCTGAAAAACTTTAATTCCTTTCAGGTGGAGCATGCTTTACAAAAGAGTAGTGCTGCCCTTGCTACTTTGAATCGTGCTCTGGCTGTAGAGCCTCGCAATCCATTGTGCAAATACCACAGAGCATCAATTCTACATGCAACTGATCACCACCAGGAAGCTCTTACTGAGCTGAATAATTTAAAGGAGATTGTTCCTAAGGAATCCAATGTATATTTCTTGCTTGGCAAGGTGAGGATAAATTTACTGTTATTCTTTCAGGTCTTTCAAGTAATTATTGGGTGACTAGCAGGTGTGCTCTTCTGGTTAGTAATTATCTGGATTACTTGTGCACAATTTTTGACAGATAACAGTATAGTATCACTTCAATGGACAGAGAATTTCATAGGATTTAACTATTTTTATTGGAATTTTGATTGCAGGTGCACAAAAAGTTGGGTCAAACTCATTTAGCTTTAATGAACTTCTCTTGGGCAATGGACCTTGACCCAAAAGGTGCCAACAATCAATTTAAAGAAGCAATTGACCCTGCAATCAATCGCTTTCCAGTTGATGACGACGACACCACAAACAACAACCCACATGATAACGGTGGGTATTTAAGTCAGTATCGCCATATCCTGCTGTTACTTTTAAGAATTTATTTGAAAGTTTTCAGTACAGAAAGCCTATTCTTTCTTGCATCCCTTAAATTGTTCTTGTCATTCTCAATATTGAGCCCGTGGTATTTAGTCGTTTGAATGATTTAATGTGCCTCTTGATATTTAAAGATAGTAAATAATCGATGGTTGTCATTCTAGACCTCTCTGGCAATTATTTGCTATATTTGAAACAAAACAAAGTCCGTAAAGCTTTAGCTACCTTCCTGGGCATTATTAAAGAAATTTACACCATATCAGGTGCATCACCACCCATTTACCGAGGCCTATGCGGGGAAATATTAATGCTATGCCAAATTTTCAAAACTGTTATGGGCCTGATAGATGTGTGATAGTGAGAAATTTATTACATTTCCTGACATTGGAAATAAAATTTAAACTGTAAAAAGGAAAGAAGTTTTAAGATATTGTTTTGTTTATACACGCCAAAAAAGGGTCTTAAAAAAGCAGTGCAGTTTGAGGGTTAAACCATTTCAATAATATAGTTGAATACATTCACTTGAAAGCAAGATATTAATTTTGATCACTGTACAGAATAAATATCACCAGTTCTAGTATCTTCTCATATTACAATGGTAGTGTGTGGGCATTATATATGGTTTTATTGTAGTGCGAGTCCTGCATTGGTCTTAAAAATGGACTGATTTAGGAGTTTCATCAATATTTTGTTTCCACAGGCTGAACAAGTTCTCGGCCAAACATGTGTAATTAAATTAGATATTTTAACATTTCTATTTATAACACTAAAGGCAGGTTTTTATTCCTGTGTGAAATGTTAGAGGAATAAATAAGGAACACAAGAAGCTGGAAGTGGTGAGCAGTTAAGGAAGGAAAATCTATGTGCTATGTTTATGCCAAAGTTAAAATGAGAATGAGTAAATGTTGCAAGAACAGGAATGAAATAAAATGATAGTAAGGAAAGTGTGTGCCTGTTAATAACTAACGAGTGGTATAAGCGATTAATTACATCTCGGATTACAGTTCTGTTTGTGTGCTGAATTCTATGTCACTGCCTTAATAATATATTTATCACTGAGGCATATTTTGCTATTCAAAATATTTAGAATCTCGGTTTGGGACAGGGAAAGTGACAGCTTGTGTGCACACGGGGCCTCGGAGCTCAATGATCATGTGTGGGGGGATGTGATTGCCACCAAGAGAATGCTGGCCTGTAGAGATGCCAGTGCAGACATGATATTTTCAAGATGGTAGAGATTGCTTGAAGGAGATTGGAGCACTACAAGGGTTAAATACTGAACAGCTGCCTAATGCTCTCTGTTCTATGATGTCTCTCATTGTGCCTCTTCCATCTGTGTAGACCCACCTTAATTAGCAGGTCCTTGATGACCTCCATAATAGCAACCATTTTCCCATCTTATTGTCTCTTTCACACCACCTTTTTCTTTTTCCTGGTAATATTTAGATAGACCTAAATAGTTACCCACATTCACCTCTATTCTTTGCACACCCAGTCTTCCTGTCCTTCACTCCCTCCTCCAACATAGCGTGCTTAAAGCTGTCTTTCACTATCCTGCAGTTAGAAAGCATTCCTTGGTGAACTTTGGACTCGGCATTGGCTGTTCTGTACATGTATATGCGTAGCTTAGGAGAAATACTGGTGCTAGGAAAATAAAAAAAAATTTTAATATCCAGTAAGGAGGCCTTCAGTCATTTGTGAAAGAAATTTATATCAAAGCAGAGATGCAGAACTAGGAAACAGGATTGGCAGAAATAATTTTTGTTAATGTGTTTTGGTCATTTGTTTCTCAATAAAATGCTTGATAAATCTGATACTTGTGACATGGCTTGTCTTTACTATATTTGCAGTCAAAGTTGCATCCTGAGTCATGTCTTGAAGTTATTTGTTGTCGATGATTTAAAGTAACATGGCTGAAGAAATGATGACATTTTGGTCCGTCCTGGACCATTGTCATTACACAAATTGATAATAGACCTAAATGTTGTCATTTCTATATTTTTTGGTGTGATTTGGTAATCTTGTTTGTTTCTTACTGTAAGCACTGGTGTCAGGGAGCCACCGGGGCTTACCCAGAAATTGGCATTTCGTTACATTCAACGTCGATTTTTGTGCCATATATGGTCCTAAATAGGCTTCCCGGCATGTTTTCTTTTCATACATACTTAACTGTGTTCTGCCCTTGCAAATGAGGTCACACTTCCAGTAATGCTGCTACTTCCTAGCCACACACACATTATACCCAAAATTTTTTTTTTTTGTAGTTTCCACTTTACAGTCAAAACAACGACGAATAAAAGGGATTTGAACACCCACCAATGTCATTGAAGAGTATAAATTTCTTCGTAGGAGCATCTTGAGGTACAGATGACATTGCAGACTGTTTTGAAGGCACAAACAATAATATAATCCAATAGTGCATAAACTCCAAAACTAGCAATGATGTAATCTAAATGAATAAAATGGGAAACAAACATTAATTCAAATACCAAGCTTGGCTCACGTTTATAATTTTTTGTATAAAATATCTGTTCTGTGGATGATAATCTGCAAACACCAAAGTCACGAATAACGAGGCCTTGCTGAAGCTAGTTCATTATATTTTGAAATGGAAGACATGCTTTGTTTTCAATGGTAAATTCATGTCCTGTAGTCCTTCATTTGTCTTCTCACTTTCCATCTTCTAGCTGTGGTCCTTTCTTTCGATTAAAATTATGCTTGTAGCAGCTTAGTAGATGAACATTTTGTCTGGTTTCAGGTAGTGAAGGCAGCTCCCTGGCTCCTGCAGAATCTTCACAAGAATCTCTTATCTTAGAGCCTCAACAAATGCCCAACATGGAGAGTTTGAGTGATGACAGCTTATAATAGTGGCATTAATAGGCATCACAATTTCTGAAATATCGGAGAAAGTTTTATATGTTTTAAGAGTTTTGTTATACAAGTAATAGCATCAATAGGAAGACGACAAAACTAAGATGTACAGTACATAACTGGTGATACAATGTAAATTTCGTATCAGGGAATCCATTTAAAATTCCAATTGTGTGTATATATGACAAGGAATAAGTGATACCCCTCAAACGACCTTCAGCCCAGTGGAAAAGATCTGCATATCAGTATATTGTGCATGGCTAATGCCAAATAATGAAATTGTGCTCTAGTTCACAGAAATCATCTTTACTGGAAGAGCATGAAAGTAGATTATCACTTTGCGACAATACAAATGTAGATTCCGTATGGGGAAAATTCAACTGAAGCACACGTCAGTATATATTGAGGTCCAGTTTAATAGACAGTACTGGTATGTGACCCCTTGTCAAACTAGCGAAGTGTGTGTGGGATTGATGGTGATACTGAATTTACAAGACTGTTAATTGGTATTTCATCTTGTCTTTTGTTTAATTCCTAAATATACATAGTGAAAAATTTGCCCGAGGTTTTGCAATATGTCCTTAATTCATTAATGTAATGGCTAATTAGGCAGCCACAACTTGACCACGAAATGTCTGGTAAGATGTTTAACTAAAGTGATGCCACTGTTTGTTTTTACTTTTGGTATAAAAGGATTTTTCACAAATTGATTTATAACATACTATTAACTTACGGTGAACAATGATCCGAGATAGTTTAACCAAAGGAAGTGCTTTGTATACAGATTTCAACATTGGTTTATACCTTATGTAAGAATAGTAGTGTATGAGGACTAGCAGCTTAGCAGTATGGCATTTATCCTCTTATTTCCTGGGGACCACTTGTTTGGGATGTGTCGTGTAACAGTTGTGGGGTTGGGGTCGAGTTGCAGCTGCCACTGGCATAGTATAGCATAATACTTCATGTTATCTATGGAGGTATTGACTTGCTGTTCTGTGCTGAGGCAACTCTCAAGGGTTTTTCTTTGGACTAGAAAAGATATGTAGATGTGTAAATTTTTTTATTTATATACAGTAAATATATAATATATATATATATATATTTTAATTAGTTATTTGTTAACACGAAATTCTAGTCTTAGGCTACTGTTAGGAATAAATACCCATGAAACGGTTTTCTACACAAAAGCGTACTAGCTAACAAGTGGAAAAATTTCTGAAGTGGTTAGACCTTGTTTCCATGCTTGCTAATTAATGGCTTCCTGTATTAAGAATGTTAAGAGTTAAAGGAAATACAGTATGTAATGTCAATTAAGACTCAAATATAAGCAGTTTATGTGTATGAGTGCTTGAGTTGTGATGCTGGAGTGTGCATCCACCTAGTAGATGGTTCAGTACTCAAGAGTCCAGCCTGACAGCTTCCTTGCTGTAAGAATATGGACCATTAGCAGGGAAAGCCAATGTTGTCACCCAAAATTGTATACAGTAGTTGTCAAAATCTGTATTTGCTAATTGTATTTTTGGAAGTCCTTCGTGATTTTAGTTTTTGTCAAATTTTTGGTAGGTACATGTCATACCTAGCCAGTGCATATATTTGAAAAATTAAAAAGCTAATTTCTGGTCAAGTTGTATCTCTTGAAGAGGGGTCCTTATCTCTGGTGCAAGGCTTGTGTACATATGTTGAACAGTCCACCTTCCAGCTTATTATTGTCCATGTGCTGCTAATGCTGTACGTATACATAACATATTTATAAATTTGAGACCTTGGATGAAGTGCATATTTGAAGACTAAATTTATGTATTTAAGTGTTGGGGAATTTTCTGTAGCCTAAGTGATTGTTTACTATTTGAATTATTTAGATGTAATTTTGTATTTGAACCTTGGCAATTTGGGAATGCATTTGTGATGTTATTCCAAATAGTGATTCAAAAATCATTACAAAATACATTACTTCAAATGTGTTAAAAACAATGTAAGCCAGAACAAGTATTGGCATTTCTAGACTGTTATTAGGGAAATTTAAACAGTGGTGCGTGTAGAACCTTCCCCAAACATTTTCATTACCGACAATATTTTCATCACGAAATATTGAAATATCCGAGCATACCGGTTGTAGCTGGAGCTTACTGGCCAGCATCAGAGGCCACTGAGCAGTAATGGGCCCAGTTATGTGGCTCACATGAAACTAATATTTTGTGTTGAAAGCAATTAACATTTTTACATGTGCATTTACCATCAGTCAAAATGTTACTTAATATTTAAGAATGACCATAACATAATTGTTGCCAAAAAATACAGTATTAAAAGTTAAAAAAAAAGATCTTGCATCACTACTGGTCCAACCATTCATTTATTTTCTGCATTTATTATTATATATATATATACATGTATATATAATTATATATATTTATATATTATATATTTATACAGTACATTATTTATATTACTGAAAGAAACTTCAAGACTTCATATAGTAAAAGGTGAAAATATAAACTAATTACAGTACAGAAATTCGTGTAGGAATCATAATTTTAATGATGCTCTTAAGGTATTAAAATTTAGGTGGTAAAATATTTGCTGATGTAAATTACTTTTCTATGTTTAATTCACAGATTTCAGCGTTGCTAATGAGAGGAATGGCTACATTCTAGTGTGAGGAACATTTCAAAAGTATCATAATGAAAACTGATCTGTTTAGCTATGTAAAATTAAATCACAATCGGGTAGTTTTAGCATTAATACGCTACCGAGGGGTAAGTTAGTACATTTTTTTCACTTGTAATATGCCTTAAAAAAAGGTACTTGTATTGTTCAAGCTCTTCATCGTTGTGTCGGTTATTAATGGCTCTGCTGTCTTATTGTACTTACCTTCTTTCAGATTATATTTCCCTGCTTGCTGAGGTATTCCTCAGTTTGTCCACCCATTTTTTCTGGATGCTGTTAACTGTCTTGTAAATGAACAAGTAATAGCCAGATCGTTGTGTAGAATTCTTCAGGAAATGCGCAGTGCTTCGAATATCTTGTAATGGCTAAAATGTCTTGGGGAAGATTCTGCATAAGACCAAACCTTTAAAGAATGAAGGTTCCCAAAGGGAGCAAGGCATCGGTGGAGATTAAAGACCTTCTTGGCTCGGCTGGAGGTTGATGAGGTAAAAGATCATTTGTGTTCCTGTACATCTAAGTTACTATGAGTATATTAGGTTACACGAGAATATGCTGTATTCATAAGTAGATTTTCTCAAGTGAACTCTCTTCTCGGTGCTAGACGGTTACTTTTTGAAAGTACAAGTTGATTTTGAGTGTGATACCAGTGGCAAAAGTGCAATGCACTTTTGAAGTTGCTTAATTTATGAATTTGGTGTATCTAAAAGTTTCTAATAGAAACGACAATCTTTACCAAATTTTAACTATACTAGTTACTGTATATTTTCAGAATAGGTTATTGGATTTGCTAAATCTTTATTTATTGTGTAAATTATTTATAATTTGCTCAGGGTAGAGGCTTAAAATGGTTTTAAAGTTTTCTGGTTGTATCTTTCGTTAAGTGTACCAAGTATACTTATTTCACGTGGCATTTTATTTTTTTCTGGGCGGTTAAAGTTCATTCACACAACATCTTGAAACTTCGGATAGCTCTTGAAATTACCACTGTTGGCATTCATCTTCCTGTCCAGGATATTTTATTTATAACATTTCAGAGCTGAACTAATAAACTGATACCTTACTTCATGCAAATTGAATGCTGAAATAGTGGTACTGAAATGGCAGTACTGTGTCAATACATGAGCAGTTTTTTAATTCTGCTGTGTAGTTTGTGCTGCCAAGATTTTTTATGTACTGTACACTTGTTTTGATGGCCTGTATCCAAGTGCAGCTATTTAATCCAAGCACAGTATCTGCCTTTTATCAGTCTATTGTGATCTTTGGCTCTGTTATTCTTTGCTGTTCAATGTAGGCTTTATTGTAGTCCTACATCTTTAGGCTTTAATATTAATTTATTGGTAATTTTTTGTATATGGTGTAGCATTTAAAGAAGTTAGTGCTTTGGTTATATTAAATCTCTAATCTTTTATTGAATTTATTAGAAGGCAAGTGGGTTTGGTGGTGGGGGGTTTATTTTGGGGAGAAGGGGGGGCTCCTCTCCACCAGGCGTATGGGAAGATTGCTTCCTATTTTCTTCAGTTTTTTACCTCTTCAAAAATGTTATGTAGTTTGATAACTAGTAAAAGTAACCTAATTAGCATGGACAATTCTTAAGACACCTCAATATATTCTTCAGAATCTCGTCTATATGGAACTAAAAGATATTGCATTTGATTGATAGTTTTACAATACACAATTTTCAGATATGATATGCAGAATAAAAATCACAGGTAAAGTTTAATATAATGCAGAATTTAACAATTTTGGGTTGTGTGTGTGTGTGTGTACAGTAACGAGTATGTTGTATTTTTAACGTCGTTAGATCTGTAATGTTGTGTCCCATTCTATATCCAAATGCAAATTTATATTTATGCAATCGTTCAGTGTTCTGAGTTAATGTGCTGGATATTCATAATTAGTTTCTTTGCCGAGAGAATTAATTAGTAAATTCAGCATTAAAATTATAGCAAATTTTTGCTTTAGTTTACTTGACATAGTATAAAGAATTAGTCTTCAATATGATGCAGGTAATTTTGCAATATTAAAGTTTTATTTTTACATGGAAAAAATTAAGGCAAAATTTAAAATCTTTTTGATTTGTGGGAGATTTAATCTTTCGAGTTTTTGTAATTTCCTACTAATTAATTTTGGAACTTGTGCCAGAATAATAATTACATTTCTTGTCTTGAAATCTTACGTGATCTTGGAGGAATAGAACTTGAGGGGCTTTATTTCCATTATGATACTCAGGGTTGAACACTCGCCAACCTATCCAGTGGAAGTGCTCTAACAATATCGTCTAGTTTAGTTTATTTACGGAAAGTTACAATATAACATTTTAACAAAAATTTAAAACCTTTCTTTATGAACAATACAAGAAAACATACAGTACTTTTCTTTATTTATGTATAAAAAGGAGTTTTAACCAGTTTTAAATATTGATTTAGTTTAATTTTATGTTCATTGGATTTATTGATTTTTTCTGCAATACAGTGTTTATAAATAATATAAAGGATGTTTTTATGAGTGAAGTTAATCAAATTGTTGGCATTTCACATTAAAAGTGCAGTACTGTGTATTGAATTAAAAACTTGTGCAAGTCCATATTAGACTGCCATCTCCAGCCACATCATTCCTGGGGAAATGCAGCTTTATTTTAATATACGAATACTAAACAAACACGTTCGCGTAATGTTAAGGATGACATTTTAGTCTAGAATACTTGAATGTCACTACTACTTTGTTGTAGTGTACGGGTCTAGTGTTTGTTTCATCTATATATATTGACACAGTCTTCAAAATTACCATATATCTGATCATTTGTAAGGGGTACATTTTTAATATCTTGTATAGTACATGTTCCATATGAAATGCCTAAATTGCTCGCATGAACTGTATTAGTTTTGTTTGAATTCTTACCTCAAGATTTTCAGAACATAGACAACTGCAAGATATAAGTAGTGGCAGTACTGACAATGAATTATTAGAAAGAAAGCTTCTCAACATAAAGACCTTTGGGTGACCCAAGAATATACTGTATCATTGAACATTTTAAAACGTTTTCAGCAGGTAGACCTTAATTAAGCCATCTGCGCTCATTACACATTAGCTAGCCATTTTTTGTTTTTAATTCCTTATAATAAATTGGGCAAAAATTGTACTATATTTATGAACCAGTAAACATACTTGAACAATTGCTTTTAGTTTAGACCTGTGTTATATATTAAATTTGATTATTTCTATCAGTCACACTTTGTACAGTGCTCAGCTTTGCAAAATTTACATTAGATTCAGGAAGCTTTCCCATAAATTATCTTAACCCTTTCACTACAAGAAGCCAATGTGGTCACCAAGCAGGCTTTGGCCATAAGTGCAATAGCACTTTTCCAGTTTCCCAGAAAATTGTCCACATCCTGTAGCATTTGTACAAACATTTACCCTTCAACACACACTTTAAACTTCAACTGCAGACGACACGGTGCAGAAAGCTCCGGGATTATCTCATCATTATATGAATGGTAGTGTAGGAAAGAGGCGCAAAAGTGGTGTCCCAGATACTATAAATATACCAATATCAGTAATAGATGGATTTATGTATATTGAAGAAAAAAAACATAATTCTGAGAAGACCCACTAAATTATAGTATCATTGAAAAGTGTGGTTTTCAAAACACTAGACAATAATTAAAACCAGGTGGGTAGAGTATTAGGAGAGAAATAATACAAAAAAAAAACAGTATGGTTTTAAAATGGGAAGATCCTGTATAACAAATCTGAATAAGCAATGTATCACTAGAGAAATGTTAGTGGAGTACCATAGGGTTCAGTCCTAGCACTAGAAGTGTTCATCTATATGAACAGTCTACCAGAAAAAATACAGAATTATATTAACATTTTCTGATGATACTAAGCTACTAAGGAAGATAGGAGAATTAGGTGATTGTCACAATTGTTACACAAGAAAACTTGGACAAAATAAGTATATGGAGCAACACTTAGTACATGGAATTCAATGCAAATAAATGCCATATTATGGAACGTGGAATAGGAGAAATAGACCACTACAAATTATTTGGAAAGCCAATAAAGAACTTGGACAAAACAAGAGATGTAAGGTGGTTCTAGATAGGTGACCGTCACCAAAGAACCACAAAGGACATTGTGCAAGGAACATGTGCTACACTTTCCAACTTAATAATTGCTGTTAAATATATTGATGCTGAAATTAAACATGACAAGACCATAATTGGAATATGCAGTAATTGTGGTTCCCATATCTGAAGATGCATATCATTAAACTGGGAATGTGCACAGAAATGCTACTAAATGTCTTCTGTAACTGATAAACGAGCTATGGGGAGAAGTTTGAGGTGTTAAATATGCCGAAGATATAAGTAAAAAGAGAGAATATGATCGCTGTGTACAAAATAGTAACAGGAATTCTTGACACCTGCTACTTCAAGAACAAGAGATCATAGATTCAATCTAAGGAAATAAGGTGCTCAAAAAATGTGAAAGTTATTTTGTAAACAGAGTGGTAGACGGAATAAGTTAAATGAGAAGGCGGTGGATGCCAGAACCTTCTGTATTTTTAAAGCATCACGTGTCAAAGTGCTGGGAAGATGGGACACCATGAGTGTAGCTCTCATCCTCTAATTACACTTAGGTAATTACAGGAGGTTGCACCCAGCACATACTCTCCTCTCTTGGTGACAAATAATTACAGTACTGTATTATATTCCAAGCGTTGGGCATTCCAGGAGGTTTTAATGCTTTCTCAAAATATTAAAAAAAATTATATGAATATTTATTATACATATACTGTACTGTATACATACAGTATATGCAATGAACCAGAAAAGTAAACTTTATACAGTAACATACTGTAATACTAATTTCTCTTGGCATTTGAATAAGTTTGGACTCCTTAAAAGTGTTAATGCACTAAAGTAATCAGATTTTTATTTTCTTTCCTTAAGAATAACTGAATCTTGAGTGTATCATTCTCATCTCTTCCCCTTATCAGGATGAATATTTGTGAAATTGCTGGTCAATTCATTCCTGCTTGTAGTACCCATCCTTTACTTCAGGAGTTTCATTATTACTGAACTAATAATAGTTATAAGCAAGCTCGGCTCACATTTCTCAACCATTAGCATTGGTACTTGCCCCTTCCCCTGTTGTCTTTCCCAACACTCCCTTGCTGAATATCTCACTCTTTAAACTTTAGCACATGATTTTGATATTCATACAATGACTGATGATATTATGAAGTGCTTTGCAATCAATCTCCCTACCTACACCGTGCTTTTTTTTTTTATTATTATTATTCTGTATTTATAAAGAGATTGGAACATTAGGCCTGTCCCAGATACTTGTGTTAATGTTGCTGTACTTCCAGGTTAAGAAGCCCCTTGGATGGGCACTTTGGCTGGGAATTTTCACCTTATTATCAAAACCACTTTGATCTGCAACCTTTTTCAGCATATGATGTGTGCACCTTATGTAGTTTTATGAACATAACCAGTACCCCTTCACTTTCTAATTTAGCTTTGGGAAGTGTTGCAAGCACTATTAATATCCAGGTCAGTTTACAAGTACAGGTACTGTATTGTATTTTCATAATACTTTTTCTGTGGGTATTGTTGCTGTGCTTTTTGATCTGGAGAAACCATTTGACAGTCCCCAGAGGTATAATATATTTTCCAATTTATATTCTTTTGACCTCCAAGGCAATTTGTCAGTTTACCTTCAAAGCTTCTTTTCCAGCTGTACCTGTAGTCCACCTTGGACTATTGTCAGTATGAGGGCATCCCTCAAGGATATGCTCTTTCCTGTCTCAACTTTGGTTTATTCTAACGACCTTACCATTTACTGCTGTGATTTTTATTTTCCTTTCTTTAGCTTGCAATCAGCAACTCATCCTGTATGATTATTCACAGCTTTATATTCTCTACCACAAACACCTGTGCTATGACTTTCAATAGCAAACACATTGTCCACTTAACACCATTGAACCTTAATGATAGACTATATATACAGGTCATGAGCCTTTGGCACCTGCTTGCCTAGGTTCATCTCGTGTCTGTTACCTATTGTACATACTGGATGCTCTAAGATACTTTCCTTACTCAGTCTTGTCACACCACCAGTGGAGTGGGTTATATGAACACACGTTCCAAGTACTATCTAAACTGGTCTGTGGTTGCCCTGCATATCAGTTGTTCCGACACTTTACATTATATGGGCTTGCACCTCAGCACAGGAGCCTTTTCTTCTTTCACAACCCAGAGCCTGTGTGTATGTGTGGAAATAATGCTCCTATTTATGCTTCTGCGGTCATTGACATCCCAACTTACTCTCTGTTGTAGCCTGGTAAAGTGCAAATTACCCACTAAATGTCTTTTATTTGAATGGCTGCATTGTGTCCATTCATATATTGGACATGAGTAAACATGCAACCATAGAAACATGTAAGATACCAAAATAGGAAGAATACCCACTGGGCTCATTATCACTCGTACCCACATGTAGCTGGGACTTGTTTAACTGCTATAAGTGGAGTGTCACCTATCTCAAACAATAAGATTATTATACTGTAAATTTCTAACTTATGTTTGATGAGTGGCACTGCCCAATAAACTAACCTGCAAATTATAGTTTTTTTAGGTCCCTTTCTAGGTGCACAGACATTTATTTTTTTGTATTATATACTTTCATTTAGCTAATTATTTTAATTTGGCCAAAATAATGTTGTCACATTTTGAAAACTTTCAATTATTTGTAATAGATTTCTATTACAAATATCCTTCCGGCCCATAAAAGTTATTGAAATTTGGCATAACATCAATATTTCCCAGCACAAACATCAGTAAAGGTGGGCAATGCACCTAAAATGGTGCCAATTTCTTTAATAATGCCTAGGAAGGTATCTAAGGCTTTCAGAACTTTTTCTTAATATGGCAAACAATTGACAGAGGTCTCTAGAATGAAAACCATAGATTATTTGGAAATTATGAATATTAAGTCACATTAATTATTCAAAAGACAGGAGCACCACTGGTCTATCATTTGAGAATGACTGGAGCAGTTTAAGAGTTAAAATTAAATGGATCGTCTTTTTAGTAGTGGTCCAGACAATGTACTTCTCTCATGCTGCAGAGTTTACTGTTGTTTCCATCACAAATCTCTATGGTCGCTTGTATC
Organism: Procambarus clarkii; assembly: GCF_040958095.1. NCBI lineage: Eukaryota > Metazoa > Arthropoda > Malacostraca > Decapoda > Cambaridae > Procambarus > Procambarus clarkii. The sequence goes on along the minus strand of NC_091160.1, from coordinate 38,571,571 downwards.
AAAGATGAATTCTTACAATTACAGGCATCACGCCTTGTGCACTTTTGTTCTTGTATTGGCATCCATAGTGATATTTAGCACCTTTTGAACATCCTGCACAGTTGGTGCTACAAAGCCTTCCCCGCTTGGTGCATACTTTTGATAATTACTTCCTAACAAAATCTCTGTTGCCTTCCCCCAGAAATATTTAGACAGCAGTTTTGATACTTTTTGTTACTTTTCATGTGCCCAATTTCTTTTTATGGCACTATTAAGTCCAAAGGTCCTAAATATTGCTGGGTATGCCAATATGAGAGTGAAACAAATCTGTATAAGCAATATCAAAGGCCTCAGTTTCTTGATTTTTGTTTTCTAGGAACATTGGGAAAGAAAGATAAAATATCCCTAAAAACCAAGACAATGTAGTGTCTTGGCAGTGCAAGCTAAGAAGCTGTGGTAGGAAAGTAAATATCTGTTTATTTCAATTATTTCACTAAAAAAATAAAGTTGCAGAAAGTACAAAACACTATGAACATCAGTGATAGTGTCTCAGAATTGGCCATTGGCATATTCACAACTAGGCTAATGAGGTTTTCTATTTCCTATTGTAACAGTTTACTCAATGTTTAGTTCTCTAACTTAAGGATTTGAGTGTAATTTTACTTTTAAAAATTTATAATTTTATTTTTTATATCAAATTATATTAACTAGAGCATTTGTGAATTTTATATATATTTTTCCTCTCGTTATTTCGTTCCTTTTCTATTGTTAATAAGAATATACTGTAATTGGTCTTGTACATTTTAATTTAATCAATATAAACTTGTAGATGCCTCTTGGTTTCACAATATATAACTATAACTTGGATTTTGAGATTCAGTATAGCTGGGTAGTCTAGCAGACACATGTGACAATCAGTAGTGGTACATACTACCATAATTATTGGTACTGTACTGGTACTGTACATGCATTATTAAAATTCACTGGTACAGGACAATAAAATACACAATAAAAAAAGCAATTACATATTTCATAAACTACAGAAGTAAATATAAGTCTGTATTCATTGTTCCACCATCACAAAATAGAATAAGCTGTAGCAATTAGTACAATTATTGGTTCCCAAGCCAAAAACAAAATAATTTTTTTTAGTGAAAATAGCAAAAAGAATCTACATACATACATACACACATTGCTTAGCAACTACATAATTGTATGATAATGGAATATGAGTACCAGGTATAAGCCTGTAAATATTTTCTTACGTCAATTTTTAAATAAAAAATATACTCCCACAATCTCTGTCAACAGACTACTTTCTTCCCTTGGTTTTCTTTACTGGTGTCTTTGCCTTGGGTGATGTAGCCTTCTTAGCAACTGGCTTCTTTGCTACTTTCTTAGATTTCTTTCCACCCTTCTTCTTAGACTTTTTGGCAGACTTTTTAGCTTCTTGCGCACGTTTGGATTGCTGAGGCATAACTTCATCTTCATATTCCTTCTTTGCTGACTTGCCCATAAGGTATCTGCCACTCAT
>NC_091160.1:38500058-38562558 GCF_040958095.1 Procambarus clarkii | reverse complement strand
AGGAGTGCCATGATCGCGCGGCGTCTTCATGGTGCCTTGTGCTACATAACCTTCCCGGCTTGCTGCCTTCTTTTGATAATTACTTACTTAACGATGCTTTATTTACTTGAATTTACCTGAGGGGCCCTTATATCTCTAGTGGCCTCGACAAGGAAAGAAAGCCGGCGGCTTGTCAAAGGTCGCCCCATTTATCGTGATGCTATTATCGAGCCTTTTAACTGTAGCAGTGTTTTGACATTTACGGCTTCGGCGGGTAGGCGGTTCCATGTTTTTACATAATCCTGTGGGTGAAAAAGCATCTCCTGTTTTCAGTCCTACATTGTGGCTTCTTGAGCTTGAAGCCGTTGTTCCTTGTTGGTGTTATATCTGACTTTTTGAGGAAGTTTGGATCCTCCAAACTGTTCAGTATTTTAAAAGTTTTGACGAGATCAGCCCTGTTATGTCTAGTAACTATAACAAACTCTGTCTTCAGACAACACACAGCCACTCTATTTAAGTCCCTTAGTTAGTTTAGTTCATTTATTATGCACCCCATACCCATCTTGTGGGCGGTAGTGGAAAGGGTTACAGAGGCACATAATGGGCTCAGGCACTGAACCCCCACAATTCATTTAGCTAAGCAAGTTACAATCTTGATGAGCTAGTTACAAAATTTACATGCTAATCATACACTCACTCCACACATTCTCATATGCTATCTACATGTACAAAACCTTGTTCATAAATGCTAATCTTGATCTGAAATTTAAACTTTTCCTTGATAGGTGTAATAGAACTTATGAGCACCGGACCAGAAATAAATATATCTTCGATATCCCCAGAGTCAGACTAAATCTGTGCAAACACTCCATGCAAATAAAAGGGCCCAGTCTTTGGAACTCACTCCCTGATGAATTAAAAAATTGTCCAACCCATGCCCTGTTCAAAAGTAAAATAAAAAAGTACCTGATTTCATCCTCATAGTTTCCTACCTTGTGCTTCAAACTCACACTGTATCTTGTGCTACCCACTTCCCTCAATCTTAGTACTTAAGACATTTATCCTTACCAATGTAATCACCTCTATCAACTTATATTGTAGTTATTTGTTGATATAAAATCTTGCTACAATGTACCTTTTCATCTTAACTGATATGTTAGATTAAGGACCAGCCCGAAACGCTATGCGTGTTAGTGGCTTTGCGTGAATGTAAAAATACATATCTTATGTCATCTCACGAACCCATTGTACCTTCCTGCAAATAAAGTATTATTATTATTATTATTATTATTATTATTATTATTATTATTATTAATATTATAGTTTGCAGGTGTTCTTAGCCCTGTGGCTCTCAACCATTCCTAATATGAGTTGACTTAGTTCTGGGATGATTCTTTTGCCTGTTGCTCAACTTTCCCAAATCATCTATGTCTTGCTGAAGATGAGGTATCCATGTTTGGATATAATAATCGGATTGCGGCCACACCAGAGATTTGTACAGTTGTATAACTACCTTCTTTTCCTTGTCAGAGTTTATTTTGATTTTTACTAGGATTCGTTTTGCTTTTCTTACTGCAGCTCTCACTTGTGCAATTTTCAGTGATTGATTCTGGCTCCAAGGTCGTTTTCTTCATCAATCAGCTGCAAGGTAATGTTGTTGATTTGATAGTTATGACGTGTATTGTTATGCCCCACTTGCAAGGACTTACATTTTTTGTTATATTGAAAAGCATTTGCCAATCTTCCGGGCACTTGTAGAGTTCCTGTAATTTCTCTCTCATTCCGTGATAGTCTCCTCGAGGGTAGTCTAGAACGTCAATACCCAGGACCTTCACTAGGATTTATATAACTGTAGTCCATCTTATAATATTATGATCTCCCCTACCTGTATTTGATCGATCATGTCCTCTTCTGGTGTTAGCACAAGAGCTAGAGTATTGTTCCCTGGAGTGGTTCGAGTCACTTCCCAGAAGTGACTTGAACCCATACTGCCAGGAGCAACGTAACTGGTATCTACAGGACGCCTTAATCCACTTGACTATCACGACCGGACATAAGGAAGTGATAGCCGAAGCTATTTGAACCACTTCCCCGCCGGCACTCGGATGGTAATCTTGGGCATAGCAATTTATCAAATCACCTCATTCTTTGGGGCACACGTGAGGGTTCGAGAAGTGACTCGAACCCATACTCCCTCACGTGTGGGAGTATGGGAGTCATACTCCTGAATATATTCCTGTCCCCTGGAAGCTTCCCTGTCCCCCAGTCCCCACCCCCACAATTCCCCCCTCACCCGTCTCCGCGGCCTCCCCACCATCCCAAACTCCCCCGTCCCCTCGTCCTTCTCCACCATTAACCCCTCCCTTGTCCCCTCGTCCTCCCCACGTTTTCTCGCTTCTGTGCCCTCGTCATCCCCACCATTCGCCACTCCCTCGCCAACGCAATGTCCCCACTTTGTCCTTCCCAAATGGTCTGATGTTCCCATCAGAAAATTGGGAACATCAAGTGATATGATGTTCCCATCACTGAAATATAAGAAAAACAGTTAAAAAATGAAATGAAAATATGAAAAAGTAAAAAAATAAACTATACTCACGAAATGAAGGGTATGGTAAACAGCACAGCTCAATTCCAACGCAATTCACACAAAATAATTAAATCAAAATGAAAATAAATCAAAATCTATGAAAAGTCAATTTATCAATGCAATCAGAAACATTGAAATGGAATTGTAACATATCTAGTATAGCATGTGTGTTGATCTTACATGAAACAGATGGCGCTGTTTTTCAAGAAAAAGCTTAGTTTTACCTGTCACAGGTGTGGCATCTATACTTATACTTACAAAATGAACGGCATGGTGAACAACACTAGCTCAATTCCAACACAATGTCACACAAAATAAATAAATAAATAATTAAATAAATCAAAATCTATGAAAATAAAATTTATTAATGTAATTGGAAACTTTTAAATGGAATTCGTGACATATTTGGTATAGCGTGCATGTTGCTATTATGTGTAACAGATGGCACTGTTTTTAAAAATGTATGTTTTTACCTGTCACAGAGGTGGCATCAATATAGGAGGTACAGTATATAAAAAGACGCTCATATTCGAATGGAACGTTGCATCAGAATTTCAAAGCAATCGGTGAAGAACTTTGGGAGATTACAACGTGTGTTGCTCTTACATCCAACAGATGGCGATGTTTTTGAAAAAAAGCATGTTTTCTACGGTCACAGGTAAGGCATGTATATAGTAAGTGTATAGAAACACGCGCCTATTCGAATGCAACGTCAGGTAAGGCATGTATATAGTAAGTGTATAGAAACACGCGCCTATTCGAATGCAACGTCGTGTCAAAATTTCAAAGCAATCGGTAAAGAGGTTTCGAAGATTTCTCTCACATGAAAAATACATGAAAAACACAGTTTAAAAAAAATGTTTTTTTTCCATCACAGACGTGACATCAATATGAATATAAAAACCTGCTCGGATGCGAATGGAACATTGTGTGAAAATTTCAAAGCAATCGGTGAAGAACTTTCGGAGATTAGCGATTTTGAACAAACGAACATTTCCATTTTTATTTATATAGATATACAAGAAGGTACATTGGGATTGAGAGGATACATAGCATAGTAATTACATTCTTGTAAAGCCACTAGTAAGCGCAGCGTTTCGGGCAGGTCCTTAATCTAAGAAAATTTTAAGTAAAATAAATAAATAAAATAAAATGTTTATTCAGGTAAGATACATACATACAAGAGATTTTACATAATTTGATCGATTTATAGATGGAGCTAGTACATACAATGCCTAAAGCCACTATTACGCAAAGCGTTTCGGGCAGGAAAAACATTAATGACTAAAACTTAATACTAATAGAGTATAAAGAATAAAATGTGTTGAGAACAAATAAAAATAAAGATAAAAAAGGGGGAAACATGGCTGAAAACGCAGCACAAATATAATTAGGTCGACAAACAGCGTTGTTTAAGAAAACAGACATGGGTTGACAATAGGGGGTAAGGTAGGTTACAGGGAATTTATTAGGTAGTGCTTCGTTTTTATCTTAAACTAGTTGAGAGGTACAGTCTTTAACATGGTTGGGAAGGTCATTCCACATTCTGGGTCCCTTGATTTGTAGAGCATTTCTAGTTTGATTAAGTCGTACTCTTGGAATATCAAAACTGAATTTATTTCTGGTGTGGTGCTCATGGGATCTGTTACAACCTTCAATGAAGCTTTTGAGGTCAGGATTGGCATTACAGTTCAGCGTTTTATATATGTATAATACACATGAGAGAATGTGCAGTGACTTAATATCTAACATATTCAGAGATTTGAGTAGGAGTACAGAGTGATGTCAAGTAGGTAAATACTTGCAAAATTTATAAAAATGATAACAGTTACATAGCAAGAAAAAAAATAAAAGATGAGAGAAAAATTGTAGGTATATTAAAGCACATAGGTGGCTCAGATTGATTGCAATGACAGCTTGAATGGTAGTTTAACAAAAAAATAGTAGGCACAGTACAGCATATGGCTAGCACATAAAAGAAGACAGCAATGAACACAATGATAAAGTTGATTGGATTAAGTACATAAAGATTGGAAGATTGGGTAGCACTAGATACAGCGCAAATTTAAAGCTCAGTGTAGGAAAGAAAGGTAGGTAGGTAGGTAGAAACTACGAAGATGAAATTAGGTACTTTTTGTTTTTGTTTTTAAATGAGGCAAAAGTTTGACAGCTTTTCAATTCACTAGGGAGTGAGTTCCATAGACTAGGCCCCTTGAATTTGCATAGAGTGTTTACACAGATTAAGTTTGACCCTGGGGATATCAAAGAGATATTTATTTCTGGTGTGGTGATAATGGATCCTATTACATCTGTCCAGGGAGAGTTTCAGAGCATGGTTTGCATTTAAGAACAGGGTTTTGTAAATGTAGTTGACCCAAGAGAATGTGTGGCGGGAGTTAATATTTAGCAAGTTAAGGGATTTAAACAAGGGGGCTGAGTGTTGTCTGAAAGCAGAGTTTGTTATTATTCTGATAGCTGTACAAGTCTCCAAACTTGATACATTAATTGTAAGTGACTCCTTATCATCCTTAAATGCTCTCAATTCCGGACACTGAAGATTGTAGCATTTTTTGTCCCTAATTGAAAATTAATAATTTTGTTGTATTTGTGTCTAGCTTCGGACACGAGCATGTTACAGTAACTCGGTTACAAGTATCTCTGGGAATTCTCATTATCTACTGATGTAGACCTGACCAAATGTAAACTGTGTCAACAAAATTATTCGCACACCCTCCGTCATTATGTGATGGAGTGCGAAAAGATACGTGAATTTAGAGACAATTCTATAACCAATGTTCCAGCGATGTGTCAATATTTCATTCAAAATGATCTGCTACCAGAAATTTTAGCCAAATATCCCCAGTTTGCTAACTGTAGGTAGTAACTAAGTGATTGTAACCTATCCACCGCTGCCCACTGGATGGGGGGCGGTGTGCAGGACAAACATATCAATTGTGACACTAGCTCTCCACATATGTCAGTTGCTTAATTTAGAACCTGTACTTGAGGTCGATCTCGAACCCATTGTTGATGTGACGACTTATATTGAATTTTGTAACTAGCTCATCAAGATTGTAACTTGCTTAGCTAAATTAATTGTGAGGTTCAGTCCCTGAGCCCATTATGTGCCTCTGTATCCCCTTTCCACTACCGCCCACAAGATGGGTATGGGGTGCATAATAAATGAACTAAACTAACTAATTGAAAATTGACATAATTTAGGGTGGAAGTATCTACACCCCTGTTCCAAAACGGCATGCACCCCTCGCCAACATGTTCCTGCATTTTCGAGGATGCAGAAAATGGCATTTTGCTCCTAATTTTCCATATTTGCATATTCCTTAAGCGTAGAATTTGCAAATTTGTTCCGGTTTTGCGTTTTTCAAGGTATTTATACCTGTGCCTGTCTTGTCTACCTCTTTATTGGAGCCATCTCCGTCTTTCGTCCCAATTCCTTCACTCTGTCTCACTGTTGCTCTCATCGTTTATGTTACCTGGCTCTGCAATATTGCTGTTATTTTGTACCCCAATACCCTCTTCCTCCACACTACTGCTGCAGTTCTCTAAACGATCTGTTCCTGAGTTTTGGTCGTTATCCAATGTTGTCTTTTCCCAGTCCGCATATATCACTGGTAGCTTTTCTGTGAATGATAATCTCTGTGACTCGGGAATGTTTTTCATCAGTTTAGTTATGTTCTCCAACAATAATCTGTCATCTTTGTAAACCCAGTAAATTCCTTGCCTTTTTGTGCATCCTGGAGATAATTCTGCACAGCCCAGGTGAAATCTTATGTTACAGATGCAACACTTGACGCCTGCATTACGTTTTCCCAATACTCCCGAACACTCGCTACACCTCTCCATTGTCTGATGAATTTATTGTATTGTATTTGTGCTTCACTGTATGGATCACTTGTTGATGTCAGTCTTTTTAACTCTTTATAAAATTATATGTACTGTATATATTTACATATTTATATATTTAATATTTATATTATATGTATACCGTATATTTGTAATATTATGTATGTTATTTTGTTCAAACTTTATGGCAGGTACTTAGCGTAGGGTAGCGAAGATGGTCCCCGGTCGGTACAGGTGACCTCTTGTTGTCCCAGGTTGATGTCACCAGTTTCCAGTTACTCGATTTATAACACTGATTTATTCTTTGCTTGTATTCTTACAAGGAATTTTCCGACTAATTTCCGGCTTGCAATGGTACTCACTCACTTTATTACTAATTCCTAGATCCACATTTCCATATTACACTATATATTTTCCGTATTTTATCCCTGTGGGACGTGTCCTGGGGTAGGCCTCGTGGCTTGTGTAAACACAGCCTAGCTGATGCCGCCTCTTGCCACTATTCTATATTTCTAGTATTCTATATTTATAATATTCTATGCACGATTTTAATACACTTCCAACTTATATGTGTGTTGTGATACCCGTTTCACTTCACTGTTCCACGAATCACTGTTCACTATTTTTTCCTCATATCGCCTACACGCATATACACAAAGCCTCGTGTACTGGCTCCCACGTGGTCTCCCGTTTATTCTCTATTTAACACAAAGTTCCATTGTTAATGACTATTTTCAATTTTCCAGTGGGTCACTATGCACTTTGTGATATCTGTAATCAGTAATCCATGGCTGTAGTCCTAAGAAATCCCGGTTAATGTCACGATTTTAACGGAGCGCGCACGGTACGTCTTTCCCCTCCCTCGACCCAGACTCACTCCTGACTCCTTTACAGAAAGACATGACTGTAAAGCTGCCGCCCAGTTGGATGGCTGTGGAGCACATGACTGTAAAGCTGCCGCCCAGTTGGGTGGGTGTGGAGCACACGACTGTAAAGCTGCCGCCCAGTTGGGTGGGTGTAAAACACATGACTGTAAAGCTGCCGCCCAGTTGGGATGGGTGTGGAGCACATGATTGTAAAGCTGCCGCCCAGTTGGGTGGGTGTGGAGCACACGACTGTAAAGCTGCCGCCCAGTTGGGTGGGTGTGGAGCACATGACTGTAAAGCTGCCGCCCAGTTGGATGGGTGTGGAGCACATGACTGTAAAGCTGCCGCCCAGTTGGGTGGGTGTGGAGCACACGACTGTAAAGCTGCCGCCCAGTTGGGTGGGTGTGGAGCACATGACTGTAAAGCTGCCGCCCAGTTGGATGGGTGTGGAGCACATGATTGTAAAGCTGCCGCCCAGTTGGGTGGGTGTGGAGCACACGACTGTAAAGCTGCGGCCCAGTTGGGTGGGTGTGGAGCACATGACTGTAAAGCTGCCGCCCAGTTGGGTGGGTGTGGAGCACATGACTGTAAAGCTGCCGCCCAGTTGGGTAGGTGTGGAGCACATGCCTGTAAAGCTGCCGCCCAGTTGGGTGGGTGTGGAGCACATGACTGTAAAGCTGCCGCCCAGTTGGGTGGGTGTGGAGCACATGACTATAAAGCTGCCGCCCAGTTGGGTGGGTGTGGAGCACATGCCTGTAAAGCTGCCGCCCAGTTGGGTGGGTGTGGAGCACATGACTGTAAAGCTGCCGCCCAGTTAGGTGGGTGTGGAGCACATGACTATAAAGCTGCCGCCCAGTTGGGTGGGTGTGGAGCACATGACTAAAGCTGCCGCCCAGTTGGGTGGGTGTGCAGCAAGACTAGTAACTGTGACTCACCATAGATGTAAAATGCCTTGTATAGTGACTGTTGTGAGCCTCTTGTTGATCACTTGTGACACAAAAGATTATTGATGTGTGTATTTGTGTGGGTGACTAAATATGTATGTGCATGTATGTATGTATGTATGTATGTATACGTATGTATATGTACATGTATGCATGAGTATGTGTACATGTATATATAACATTATTAATTTTGTAACTAGCGTCAAAAGATTGTTATTTGCTTAGCTAAACGAACTAGAGGGTTCAGTTCCTGAACCAATTATGTGCCTCTGTAACCCTTTCCTCATAAACCCAATGTACCTTCTTGTATATAAATAAATAAATAATAAATAAATAAAATAAATTATTTACATTATTGCATACATGTACTTGTGGTCGATCTCGAACCCATTGATAATGTGACGACGTATATTGAATGTTGTAACTAGCTCATCAAGATTGTAACTTGCTTAGCTACATGAATTGTGGGGTTCAGTCCCTGAGCCCATTATGTGCCTCTGTAACCCTTTCCACTACCGCCCACAAGATGGGTATGGGGTGCATAATAAATGAACTAAACTACAAATTACAATAATAATTATTATTATTACAGGTATTGTTATTATTATTATTATTATTATTATAATTATTATTATTATTATTATTATTATTATTATTATTATTATTATTATTATTATTATTATTATTATTATTATTAAATCAAAATATATCTCCCCCAATTTCAATTTTTTTATTATATCATTATTAATCATTTAATGGTTCCCTAAGAGTCTTAGGCTCGTAGCTCGGGCAGTTTACAAGGGTAAATATTGGGTCTTGAGTGTGGAGGTCTTATGGTTTACGTCACCAAAGCCTTCACCACCGTAAACTGAAACCTGGTGAGAGCGTTTAGTTTAGTTCATTTATTATGCACCCCATACCCATCTTGTGGGTGGTAGTGGAAAGGGTTACAGAGGCACATAATGGGCTCAGGGACTGAACCCCACAATTCATTTAGCTAAGCAAGTTACAATCTTGATGAGCTAGTTACAAAATTCAATATAAGTCGTCACATCAACAATGGGTTCGAGATCGACCACAAGTACAGGTTCTAAATTAAGCAACTGACATATGTGGAGAACTAGTGTCAAAATTGATATGTATGTCCTGCACACCGCCCCCCATCCAGTGGGCAGCGATGGATAGGTTACAATCACTTAGTTACTATCTACAGTTAGCAAGCTGGGGATATTTGGCTAAAATTTCTGGTAGCAGATCATTTTGAATGAAATAGTTACACATCATAGGAACATTGATTATAGAATTGTCTCTAAATTCACGTATCTTTTCGCACTCCATCACAAAGTGACGGAGGGTGTGCGAATAATTTTGTTGACACAGTTTACATTTGGTCAGGTCTACATCAGATAATGAGAATTCCCAGAGATAGTTGTAACCGAGTCTAAGCCGAACAGTAGTAACATCTGGAAGTCTGCTGATTTTATTGAATGATCCATAGATGTGTATTCACCTAGTTGTGCTTGCGGGGGTTGAGCTCTGCTCCTTTGGCCCACCTCTCAACTGTCAATTAATCAACGAGCATTTGTTTTTTCCCCCACACACATACGACATGTTAGGAAGAGTCATGACCTGCCAATGGGAGCTACCTCTGGGGTCCTTAGCATCTCCAGGTCGAGCCCATAGATTCCAACGAGAGTCTTCCTTTCGATTTACTCATCGATTACATATTTTGCTGGGAAGACGGGACACCACGAGCGTAGCTCTCATCCTGTAACTACACTTAGGTAATTGCACTTAGGTAATTACACACACAATTCCAAGAAGAAGCCCATAACAGCTGTCTAACTCCCAGGTACCTATTTACTGCTAGGTAACAGGTAATCAGGGTGAAAAAAAAACTTCCCATTTGTTTTCCGCCATTGCCAGGGATAGAACCCCAGTCCTCAGGATTACGAGTCCTGAGTACTGTCCACTCAGCCATCAAGCGCCCCACTGCTGGCTGTGTGACTCCTCTCGCATGATAGTATGATGATAGATGGAATTACTGGTGTTGATTTTGCTTTGCCTCAGACCTACAAGATTTTTGTTGAAGTTCTTGGTGTACTATTGCTCTCAGACTGCTTATTGACTATCCAAGATTATATGTACTCAATTTCTCCTTTAAAATACCACATTGACAAATTTTTTTTACAATAAACTACTGCCAAACTATACTGTATTCTACAATAATGAACATGAAGATTATTTGCTATTGCACCATAATAACACCAAATGATCATTTGATGATGTTTTATATTTTTAAGCCGATTTGAAAATCTGAAATTTTAAATTTTTAATGTAATTTTTTTCTCATTTATTTATTTGTGTGTGTAAATCACGAAAATTAACACGTGATGAAAAATGAGACCACGGAGGAAGAATTGAAGTATATATTTATTTATATATATACAAGAAGGTGCATAGGGTTTATGAGAGCACATAGCATTAATGATTTTACATTTATGTAAAGCCACTAGCATGCATAGTGTTTCGGGCAGGTCCTTAATCTAACAGATAATGTTTTAAGTAGGTAATTTCTAGCAACAATGAAATTTTTTTAACAGATACATTGTATGAAAATTTGACAAAGATTAGTAGGTACGTTAAAGTATAATTTGAGGGTTATCAACAGGTGCATTGTAGCACAATTTGAGGATTATTTCAAGGTATAATGCAGTAAAATATGCATTCAATATAACAACCATGATATACATTACATTGATGATGTTACATTCTTGTAAAGCCACTTGTATGCATAGCATTTTGGGCAGGCCCTAAATCTAACAGATAATTTTAAGTGGGTAATTTCTAGCAAAATTTATAAAATGTTAACAGGTACATTGTAAGAAAATTTTTCAAAGATTAGTAGGCACATGTAATATTTATTTGCAACTAGGTGAGTACATTAAAGTAAAATTTGAGGGTTATAAACAAGGTACATGGTAGCATAATTTGAGGATTAATTCAAGGTATAATGCAATAGAATATGTGTTATATAATCAATATAACAACCATGATATAAGATGATAGCAATGATTACAATGGTAAAACTTGTATGGCTTAGGTACATATATTGGGGGATTGGGTAGCACTAGATTCAGTGCGATTAAAGCATTAGGTAGGAAACTAAGAAGATGAGATTAGGTACGTTTTGGTTTTGTTTTTGAATGAGGCAAAAGTTAGACAGCTTTTCAATTTGTTAGGGAGTAAATTCCATAGACTAGGTCCATTTATTTGCATAGAGTGCTTACACAGATTAAGTTTTACTCAGGGAATATCCAAGAGATATTTCTGGTGTGGTGATTATGGATCCTATTACATCCGTTCAGGGAAAGTTTCAGAACAGGGTTTGCATTTAAGAACAGGGTTTTGTAAATGTAAATGGCACAAGTGAATGTGTGGAGTGAGTTTATGTTTAGCATGTTTAGGGATTTAAACAGAGGGGCTGAGTGTTATCTGAAACAAGATTTTGTTATTGTTCTGATAGCAGATTTTTGCTGGGTGATGATGGGCTAGAGGTATTTAGCAAAGGTTGAACCCCATGCACAGATACCATATGTGAGATAGGGATAGATTAGCACGTAGTATAATGAGAGGAGAGCAGAGTTTGGAACATAAAATCTGATTTTAGAGAGTATACCAACCATTTTTGCAACCTATCCTCCAAAATTGGGGAGATAAATGTAACAGCACAAGTAAGTGTAATTATGTACTATTCCTAGCCGTCAAGTATTTGTACTTATTTTCACTTAGTATTAAACAGTACTGTCAAATACTGTATATTGTGAATATTTGAGTTTACCTGTTAAGCTGAATAGAAAACCATGATCTAACCTAACCTTCTTAGTGTTTGAAGATTAACATTTTATTGCTTCTTAATTACAATCAGTATTTAGCCTATAGCTATATTGGTATTAGTTTTATAAAACTAATAAAACAAAACTGAAATATTTCAATAAATTGTAAAGTAACTCAGGATATTTTAAAATTTTGTATAAAATCTCTATTGTTTAATAAAACTGAAAAAGAAATTCCTGATATTTAAAACTTGTGTATAGCAAATTGAACTTGAAAACTTCATCCTAAAATTCTGAGTGTCTTAACAGAAAACGAGGAGTATAAATGGGGAGGTAAATGTAACAGCCCCATAAATGCAATTTTGTACTATGTATGACAGTCAGGAAATGTACTTATTACACTTAGTATTAAACCGTACTGTCAATTCAGAGGATGGGTTGATTTTTTAGACTTTCTTGGTTATGTGTTGTATGTGGGTGCTGAAGTTGAGTCTCCTGTCTATGTATAGGCCAAAGAACTTTCCATTATTTTTATTGCTGATATTAACATTGTCTATCTGAAGCTAAATTGCATATGTTGATTTGCATCCAGATAACATGTAATAGGTCTTTTCTATGTTTAGTGTGAGTTTGTTGATTGACATCCATAAGTGGACTTTCTTTAATTCATTATTTACAACATTATTTAATGTGAGTGGGTTGGGGTCTGAGTAGATGAGGGTAGTATCATCAGCAAATAATATAGGTGTAAGAATGTTGGAGACATTATGCAGATCATTGATGTATATAAGAAATAGGAGAGGTCCTAGGATGCTGCCTTGTGGCACTCCTAGGGTTAATGGTAGAGTGGGAGAGGTCCTAGGATGCTGCCCTGTGGCACCCCTAGGGTTAGTGGTAGAGTGGGAGAGGTTGTATCCTTGATGGCTACATATTGGTCTGTCACTAAGATAGGATCGGATATAGTTCAGGGCAAGGCCTCGGATTCCATAATGGTGGAGTTTAAGTAAGAGGTAGTTATGGTTAATGTTGTGTTCATGACCATTTAAGAAAAGTTGGGAGCATTAGCCATGTAGACTATGCAAAACAAATTTGAAGGTGTTTGATAAGTTTTAGAAACTTGTTTCCTGTACCCTTAATTTCTAATAAGTTGAAACAAAGTTAGAATACATCTGGTGTTTTTTAATTTTTGCATGGCCATAGTACAAACCTGAATGCCAAATTCAGAATGTTTACCTTGGATATATGTAGAATTATTGCTCATTTATTTTATGTTATGACGTTTAAATTATTTATTTTCCTTATTTGTGCATTTTGCTTTAATTTTCTTTCCAGGTGGAGAGTGGAGCCATGAATGCTGAAGATCCACAAGATACTTTCAGCAAAACTTACAAAGGCACAGAATCTCTCATGGCTTGCAAACATTCTGATGTCCATGGCAAAGATGAACAGGAATTGGAAAATCCTATACTTGATGCACAAGTTGATGCTTCAAGTAAATATGAACAGAACTCGGGAACTATTGGAGATGAAATACAGTTTGATGCACCTGCTGGACCTGAACAAAATCCAGGTCTCAGCATAGCTAATATCTGTATTGGTGACTTTAGTAACAGTAAGAAAGACCTAGTCACTATCAACATAAATGATTCTTATTCAACTGAAACTTTCAGTTGTAAACAAAAGTTTGGTAGCAGTGATGGCATCTTGCCTCACATAATTGTGTCCTCTCCTTTAGATACAACTTTTACTACCAAGGCAAAACAAGATTTTACTACAAAGAGTCAGAGCATCATTGTTGCGGATGATTGTAAGCATATTGGTTCTGCTATGATAAATGTTGCTTCAGTTAGTATTAAACAGAGTTCAATAAATGTGATGCCACTAGCTGTACCAGGTGGTGGATCCCCATTGGTTTCCTCTAAACTGCAGAATAATGATCACGATAAGGCTTCGAGTTGTCCTAAAGTTAAAATTAAAAAGACAGGCTCTGTTGTTGTCAGAACAATTGCACCACGTACAATACGTAACATTTCTGCAAAGTGTTCCTCCAGCAAAAATGGTGCTTGTGATGAACCTTCTGGTACTATATTGATAACTAGAGAGATGAATGAAGGAAGGACAAATGGTTCTTCTAAGGTAAGAGGGTTTCCTACAGCACAAATTGCCAACAAACCTTTACAAATCAAACTGAAAGTTAATGATCGGTTAAATCTTTCAACTTTGGATAATGAACCTTCAACAAACCAAGAACATGTGATCAAAAACTCATCACATTCTATTTGCAATGATGATGTGTTGATCTCAAGGCAGCTTGATGATGATGGAGATAATAACATTACAGGAGTAACAAGGAGAATGACTAACAGCAAGACACCAAGTGATATTGTAGATTCACACTCTGAAATACAGGATGGCAGTAGCCATAACTGTGGTTTCTGCAGGTGTAGATTAAAGAGAGCTGAAGGGAACACTAGCTTGGCACTTGACAAACCACTACCATCAAGTTTGTTAGATCCCATATCTCTGCTGCAGTGCCTGGGCATATCCTCCCCATTATATGCCAGTGGAATTACCAAGAACAATTTAAGTATTGTTGTGTGTCAGCAGTGCTGTACTCTGGTTTCAGATGGTGATGTAGTGTACCAGCAATTATTATCTGTTATATCACAGATGAGGGAACTGTGGCCCACAAATGACAGTGAAATATTAATGGTTCCTGTTGATTCAAATGGCAGTGATAATGCTTTGAAGGCAAACTATGAGTCACAGAGTCTAAAGAAAACTCCAGTGCAATCATCTCAAAATGTGTATAAAAGTTGTAAATCAATTTTACCTAAACCAAACATGTCAAAAGAGAATGATTCACTGACAAGTTATGTTGATGGAAAAGTGCACAAGGTAAAATTTAAACAAGAGCTTTCAAATAATAAGATGCGTATATGTGGATTTTGTGGAATGGATTTGTATGGCGAGGGAGACTGGAATCTTCACCAAAGTGCTGTGCATAGAGTAGAGAAAAAATGGAGATTATTTAATTTACAACCAACTCTTAAAACACTTCTTGCAAAGGAAATAGAGCAGGTTAGCATGAGAGAGAGAGAAGATTCAAGACAGAATTGGAAGTCCGAGAACATAAATACACGAAAGTGCCCTGCATGCAGTAGAACTTTCTCGGTATCTGAAGAGTTGGTGCAGCATCTACGCAACTACCACAATATGGTTATTGATGAAGAGTTTTTGTGCCATATCTCGGAGGATGCAAACGTGATGGACTGGAGTAACAGCACTGAGACACACATGGTTGAAAATTCAATAAAATTAAAAACTGAAGGGATGTGGGATGACCACACTGGAGTCCAAAACTCTGAGAGTGATGCAGTGTTTGGCTGCACTCTAACAGATAATGATACACCAGTTTGTGAAGGACTGGAAGAGCAAGGCATTATCACTACTGTAAAAGGTGAAATAACCAACATAAACACTGAAGATGATGCTTTATCAGTGCCAGATGACAGCCAAAATTATATTGGAGCTAATGAGAATAAAGAATTTAGTATACAGGTATTTAAAAAAGAGAATTCAAAGATTGACTGTAGCACAGAATTTTGCTGTAGAGTTTGTGCAGAGTCGTTCACAAGCCTAGTGGACTTAGAGAAACACGAGTGCTTGGAGCACTCAGAATCAGTTAAAGTGAATAAACACAAGATTGGTGAAGAATGCAAGGTACAAACTACATTCTCTGGTATTGACTCTTTACCAATGATTTTGAGGGCTAAAACCAAAGTTAGATGTAAGTTATGTAACCAGATTTGTGATAGCCCAGAAGATCTAAATAACCACATAGACACCTGCCACGAAAACTCTGTTGTCATTCTGGAAGATGATGGATATGGAGGCGTTATTGACCATCGCTTAGAGCTATCTAAGGCCCTTGGTTCAGATTTAGAACATGTACAAAAGGGATCTGAAGCACCTAAACTTCAACTAAATGCCTCAAAGAAAAAAACTGAAAAGAAAAAAAAAATTGTGTGTAATTTGTGTGGGGACATCTTTCTTAATCGCCTCTTGCTGGTGAGACACAAACGTTCATCCCATGGGGATGTGTATGGAGTAGGTGGAGTTAATGGGTTAGTGATGGTGGAATGTGATCTCTGTGGTAGGAGACTACATGGAATAGGATCTCTACGACTTCACTTATCTAAGGTGCACAATAGGTCACAGAAGCCTCCACTAAAACACAGATGCAAAATGTGTATATTCCACTCTAAGACACGGAACCAGCTGGAGAAACACATGCAGGAAAAGCATGGTCTGAGTGTATTGCCACCTGTTGAATGTAAAGTGTGTGGCAAAATGTACAGTGCTAAGTACATCGATATACATATAGCAAATATGCATGAAAATCAAAAAAAGTTTTCTTGTAACTTTTGTGCCATGAAGTTTAATATAAAGTCTAGTCTAAAATGTCACATTTCGTATGAACATGCAAACAACAAGTGGTCTTGTGATATGTGTCATATAGAGTTTGAGAAGTATCACCAATTACGGCAACATAGAATATATGTCCACAGTACTCAAGTGTATTCGTGTCCACAGTGTGGGAAGACTTTCAAACGTAAAAGTGATATGACAGAACATGGTAAAAGGCGACATATGGAAAAAATAATGAGCGAGTGTACTTATTGTGCAAAGGCTTATTCTGATCGTAAAAAACTTAGGTCCCATTTGATAAAGAAACATGGTGTAGCTTGGGAGGACACATTATCTAAAAGTTATGCTCGTCACCAGCGAGAAAATAATTGCTTGCGTAAACACCAGCCGAGAAATTCAAAAATAGTATCTCAGAGTTTAACTTATAATGGAGAGACCGTTGGTATTGAAATTGTGCCGAGTCAGTATGACCTTGAGGACAGTGGAGAGTACATACACTCCGAAGAGGAACAGCAAGGTGATGACCGCCGTGAAGTTCACCAGGTGCAACATACTACTCAGAAGCAGGAAAAGATAATCACAACATATGCAGGAGCCAGCATAGAAATGATGGAAAGTCAGGAAAAATTTAAAGTGGTGCAAGTTACTGAAGGTTCAAAAAATATGACCGATATGGCAAACATATGCTATATTGTTCTAGAAGAGACTCATACATGATGTGGTTAATTCTGCATTATGAATTGTATTAAGGTAAATTAATATACTGTATTACTCTATCAAATTTTAATTGTTTTTCTTTTACCGGTTTATATCCATCTTAATTTGTATTCTGTATACTGTACTGTATTACCTTACCTTTGCTGGGGAGAGCACCTTGAAGCTTCCTGAAGCTATTACACTGATTCAGTGCTATACTACTAGCTGCCATCAGTGTTGGAGTTCTTATTGGCCTATCGGGGACCACAAGTGAGGAACCTGGTCCCCCTCTAGATAGGTGCAGGGATTAGTGGCACTATGACAACCTTACATTTAAAGTTATTCGTGTTTGCCACCATCAGGAAAAACACCCAGAAAGTCAGCGAAACAAAACAAACCATTGCATGGTTAGAACGAGACTGCACCATCAAAACTGCCAAAAGGACGCTTCCAACAATGTACACAAACTATCAAAAATTAGTGAAACTAGCACGCACTAGATTCTCATTCGTCACGTCATTCTTCGTCCACCATTGTTGCTCTATGGTAGTCTCTGTCTGTATAAGGATTCTGCTCAACTTTTGGGGTTGCACTTGATTCCCGTTGTCGTGGCTCCACATATGACTTGATAATGGTCCAGGACGGACAAAAACGTCATTGTTGCTTCATCTTCTTGTGTGTGGTTTGGTCATCAATCTAAGAACACTAAGTAGGATTTAACTATGAATTTCTTCTGGGCATCAGATATTTTTCCATCCTCTTCAATTTCCTCGTGGATTTTTTTTTTCAGTTACTATGTGCTGCTTGTAGAGCATTTTGTAATTCACATCATATTTCCCAGCCAAGTAAGTTACTTCATTCTGAACTTATAAAAATGTGGATCCAAATTAATTTTGCATATTTTAACATTTTAAAAAAGCTGAATCAAATGAGAATCTGTTACCCGATCTAGGTTTCCTTTGTGTAAATATGGGGACAAATTGAAAGTCTTCTCTAGCATTGAATTCTAGAATCTAACGAATAAACATTTGCAGAACCACTATTTGTGCTGGTCAAATCTGCAAGACTGACTCTGCTGCTAACTATCTGGATTGATCAGTTTCAATTTTAAAGAAGATCTGATCAATTTCAAAGTGTCAATGTGAAGTGTTTAAGAATGCATTGTTGTTCCTAGAATGGAAAAGCTAGGTAAACTGTCAGAATTAAGATACATACTGCATAAAAATTACCTAAATATTGGAACTTACTTCATTAATTAGAATTAAATGTAAATTATGTGCATATCAGTGTATAAAAAGTGCATTTGTAACTTCGTCATTGATCTTGGAGACTTGATGCTTCACTGGACATTTATGATACAGTATTTTATAACTGGAAGAACTGATGAGTTTCGTTGGAGTGAGTTTATGTACTCACTGGACCAGAATAAGGTTCAAAAAAATTGAAAAAAAAAACAAAATGCTGTATATACAAATTTATTTTTTCCAAGTAAATTATACAGTATATCAACATGTGCAAAATTTTTTATTTTTTTTTTCAAATATTAAAAGCATTATGTACAAATCTGCCTGTTTGGAAGTTCATTGTACAAAAGCTTGTACAATGAAAATTGAATGTACAATACAGTAGTTCAATTGTACAACAGTTATGTTGCACAAATGTGATTTTCTTAGTGCTATATAATAGTATTGTACAGTACTGTTTTATAAATTGCCATCCACATTTCCGTGGAAATAATGTCCAGTCCAGGTGAATGGAATGTACTGTTTTCTTTGCACTGTCAGTTTAATATTAACATGTGCAGTGCTTCCTTCAAAAAACCCAGATCACATTATTTCAGACCTCATCCAGATTAAAAAAAAATTGCACTTTTCTGAGGGGAGCCCCTACGGCTTCCTGAAGCTTATCGGGCTAATGTATGTTATATTAGACTGGGACATTAGCTATGGAGTTCAGACCTACCAGAGACCAGCGGCAGAACCTGGCCTCTTTAGAGAGGTTCCAGAGAGCAATGGCCCTGGAAAACCCCCATCATTGGGGGGTTTTCCTTATCTGCCATCGACCGGGTTTAGGCACCCAGAAAGGTAGGCTTAACAAAACAAACCCCACATGGTAAGAAACTAACAACAAGAACCAAACAGGAGGTAGAACTCCCTACAAAGGTCTGGGGGCCCCCCTTCCCCTCTCGGGGAGGGAAGGGCTGCGCGGGCGCGGCAGTAAAGTGTGATATTTGCTTGTTTGCTTGTTTCCTTGGGATTGTAGGGAGTTCTACCTCTCTGTTCGGTTTTTGTTGTTAGTTTCTTACCATGTGGGGTTTGTTTTGTTATCCCTACCTTTCTGGGTGCCTAACCCCGGTCGATGGCAGATAAGGAAAACCCCCAATCACAGGCGGGTTTTCCAGGGCCATTTCTCCCTGAAACCTTTCTGAAAGGGGCCAGGTTCTGGAGCTGGTCCCTGGTAGGTCTGAACTCCATAGCTAATGTCCCGGTCTAATATAACACACATTAGCCTGATAAGCTCAAGGGAGCCTCCGGGGCTCACCCAGAAAATGGCATTTCATTACATTCAACACTGGTTTTGTGGCTATTACTGAATTTCCATATTTTTCATGTTGAACTCGAAATGAAAACAAATCGCTGAATTTTGTTTTAATTATGGCACCAACTATTTATATTTTGCTCTTCTATATAAATATTTAAAAACAAGCAATGTAGTACAGTATTTTAGGAATTCCCATTCATTCCCTAATTTTCCCCCAGGATCTGTGCAAATTTCATTAAGTGGAATTTTTATTTCAATGTATCACATGATGAAAATCTCCCAGTAGAACCTAACTGTTGAGATCTCATACTCATCTCCATTATTTCCCAGGTGCCCTTTCAGCCCCTAAAGCTTATTTTTCAAAGATAGGGCCACGACCTCCCCCCCCTCCCTGGATGTTGAAGCTGAAATAGGCCCATCAACTTTACCATGATCAAAACTTTCTTTGGATCAAGATTTTATATGAAAAATCTTGAGAGAAATACAAAATTTGGTGGGTCCAGTGGCAGGATTTTGACCTTTTGAGAGATCTGTTAAATGAACATCTGGATTTTTGATGGAGCACTGCATAGTATTTTAGTACAATGTCAGTGGAGCCTATATTCTTATAGACCACAATTAAAATGAACCTTGATCTGGTGGTAAGAATTTCTTACTGGATAAACCTTTTCTAAGGATATTTAATTAATTGAAAATAAATATACAGTATCTACTAGCAGTACTAGTCAGGCTGAATCAGGTAGGGAGGAAAAGAAGATATTATAACATAGAAGAAAAGGCTAAATATACTGAGAAAACTGAGATGGTTGGGGAGCATTTACCCACATTGTGGTTACATGGGATTACATTACCAGGATAAGGCTGAATTTCAGAAAGAAAAGGCTAATCTTCTACACTTTGGGTAGCTCAGCTACCCAAAACGTCCAGCTCAACAGGCGGGGTTTGATTTGCCCAGCAGTTCACATGCAGGCTGTGTCCAACATTTTCACAGATGGGTTATCCCATCTTCCGTCCCATTTCCACAGAGTAGACTGTTGATGATATTTCCTACTACTGGATTGCGAGATGTTAAGTTGTCCCAAGGTGGACCTCTTCACATTGGCATGGAACCAACACCTTCCCTCTTACTTAGCTCCTTTTCCCAATCGCAAGGCTCTCGCGGTGGATGCCTTTCGAACTGGACTGGTTGAGGCAGAGGTTCCCTTACCTTTTTCCTTGATGGGTCCTCGAGATGCTGTCCAGTCTGGAATCATACTCAAGGAGGGTGATCCTTCTGGCTAGGTAGCCAGGCTAGTCTTGGCGTCTGGTGCTCCTAGCTTGATCCGAAACCCGGTGGCTGTCTTTTTTAGAGCAGATTGACTTGTTAGTATACTTTGTTGGTTTGAACTCATCCTCTGCTCTTTGCATTTGGTGTTTGCACACATGTCTATTACCATTTGTATGGCAAAAATGGTTGCTAGTTTGTTGGTGTCTTACCCGTGTCTTTCCTCACAGCAACAGCATGAAGATGCTTGGCGCTCATTTCTCCACTTCTTGTCAATTTGTCGTCTTTTTGGTTTCGATCTGGTCTGACCTGTCCTTTTTGTCGTGCTTGTTTCTTGCACTGGTATCCGATTCACTAATAATGTTACCTCTTTTCGTTTGGCATTGGCAGAGCCTCTGTTACATTGCATTTGGTGTCAACACCTCCATGGCACCATTTCACAGGTTGTCTCGTATATATATTTTTTTTTTACTTCAGGCCTGTTCATGCTCCTCCTCATTTCGGTTTATGGTTTTAATTTTGGCTCATGATATCTTTCTTAAGGCTGTCTGTCAAAAATTGTCTTTTTGATGGGTATCACTTCCAATTGTTGGGTTGTGGAGCTTTAGGCTCTTCTCAGGAGGAGGGGGAGGGCTTTGATCCTTTAGCTCTAGTAGGTGGGTAGTCTGCCACCACCTTCTTTTCTGATGAATGAGTTAGCACGCTTCCAGAGGGGTTCTTTAATGATTGATGCTTGGTTCAGCCAGAGCTGCATGCTTGTTTGTTGACCCTGTTTCCTTGATTCCCTATTTTAAGGCTTGCATTTCTCAGGTCATCTAAGTCTAGCCACCCAGCGGTCTACCCTTGAGCCCATGATGTTCACAAATACAGTACATACAGTTTTGGCCGCTGTCTTCTCCAACATATCCTGGACTAATATTTGGGCTCGAGGACTTTGGCATTCTAGCGACCCAACATTTGGTCAGTGTTCCTGGTCCCAGTCGGTCGTGTGCAACATTTGGCTGTGTCTTGTGGACTTGGTTATCCTCTTCGTTCTAGTGCCTGCCACCTCTCCTTTCTGCTAAGTCCCGTTTTTGTTTCTCTGCGGTTAGCTTTAGGATGCCACCAGGGAGGATGGAAGGGAGGGGGTGGCTCCCTCCAGAAACCCAGCATTGATTGTAATGAAACTCTTCAGTTCAGGAGGAGTCCTGTACTAAAATGTTTCAAGCTAGTTAGAGTGAATTACGTGTTTGTGTGAATCATTTGCAGAGTTGTTAAGTGGTTTTGAGGCATCATTTTCTGGGAACCCCCAGTTGTCTGTAAAACTTCCCTGAAGTTTTGAAGGCTTTTTCTGGTAGGGTGTTGGATTGTTGCTGGCTCCCGGCACCTCTGTGAAGGGTGCCAGGTTTTGACTCTGGTGCCTGGTACATCAAACAGAACTTCTGTGACTTATAACGTTTAGTATGGAGCAATCTCAGCAAGATAACTTCAGGGAGCCACCGAGGCTCCTCCAGTCAGAGAAGTTTTAATTCGTTCAGTTTTTTTTTTTTTTTTACTTTGTACCCCAACAGGTTTTTTGTTTCCAGTCTCAACAAATTTAATTTAGTTTAATTAGAAAAAAAAAGTGGTAAAATGAGTAATTTATCACAATTACCTTCATGTACTGTATTGTTTAAAATATTCCTATTGAATCTCTTAAGAAGCCAGTTCATGAAACTTTCTGGTTAATGCTTATTATTAGTTCACAGTAGACAGCAAATTATCTGTTGGTAACACATTTTCTATATTTGAAAACAATGCTATACCAATTTGTTAAATACATTTACTGTATAATGATATATTAAATGCACACGAGTATCTATACAAGACCAGCATCTTTTGCCATCCCATAGAAGATGGAATCTCTGCTAGCCAGTAGTGCAGCTGGCGTGTTAAATTCTGCTATCTTGCCCTTGTCCATCACCATCACTCTGTAGAGAGAAACATAAAGGTCTTCACATGATGCATTAACCCTCTGAATGTGCATGCTATTACTGTTCCAATTTTTATAAAATGCAAGTAAAAGTCTACCTCTCGTGGTTTAGCTGTAGTGGCCCTATGAAGCGGCATTTTTTGGTAAAAGCAATTCAAGGTGCCACACACAGGGAATAACTTTGTCGATTTATTTCATTCTCTCAATTTGTTTTAGTTTTCATGCTAACATGTTGTAATGATGTCAATAGTGGTGTTAATTTGAAAAAATGTGTGTACACATATGCACACCCTATATTTAGTCATACTGTACTAATATGTGGAGTAACCATATTGACTTGGGAAATAAGCTAAAGTGCTTTTGACTTATGTCTTCATCAGCAACTTATAAATGCACATAGTGCACATTTTGCCTGTAAATATATACATGGTAATCATTTGCTGTTGTTAAAAGTTCGATGATTCCTGTAGGACTGCCCTTCACATTCAAACACTGAATGGTGCACCAGACATACTCATCATATTTTTACTAAGACCCCTCAAAGGAAACAAAAGGATTTTTTCAAATATGACAAATGACTGACAGAAGTCTTTACTGTCAAATGACGTTCCCCAAGATTGGGTGGGGCTATTTAAAAAATGGGGCACCGGAATCGCAATAAAATTCTCTACACGGACATATGCATATGAATGTTTAATATAGGTAATTGCCCACCCGCAAGAGTGTGTGAAGTGGAGAGTAGTTAGCCGCGAGCGCACTGGCGAAAACACGGGGGAAATCATGCTTGGAAAGTTTATACGTTTCCTGACCCTACTTTTCTATGTACGTATTTTTTTTTTATACCAATGTGTTCGCAATAAAATTTTCTATAAGATGAACTGTATAACATTTGTACAAAGCATGTGTAAGAGAAGCGCCAAATATAGAACCACGTCGCTCAGTATGCGTTCGCGGCAGAAACGAACGCATTGTTTTCGTTCGTTTGATGTTTGTCATGTTTATACTTGTTGAAACATTTTATAATTTGTATGACAGTGATCGCAGTAAAATTCCCTACACAGACATATACATAACACATACAAATATTTCCCACGTGTTGGATATATCAACGGCTAAAGGGAACCCACTGCCACACGCTCGCCACACCCTTAAATCAGCTCCAGGCGATTGGAGCATATGGGCCAATTGCCTGAAAATGGTTAAGCAATTTAAGGGTTAAAGAAGCAGCATTTGCCACACAAGTACTGCAGTATGTAAACATTATATAGACTACTAAGCAATGAGAAAGATGAATTCTCACTTGATAATGCAGTAGTGCTAGCCAAAAGAAAAACTGCGGGATTTTATTTTGTTTACATCTAATAGTAAATGGTTTATTTGATGTAGATGAGGAATTATAACTGAAGTGAACAATAAGGTATAACCAACCGTAATGAGTTATCTTGTTATCCTTTTTCTAAGTATATATATATTGAATTTTTTTATAGACATGCTTATTTCATCAATGAATTATTAGTTGAATATTTCACAAAACTTACATGATGAAATATAGTCAGTGTAATTTACCATAAAGTCTTACAATAGAAGTAAAGTTGGGCTCAGGAAACAGCAAAACAAATGCATCTGCAAATCATAAGAATAAAGGAAAAATAATTTGCTACACTTAATTTACATAATGGAGTACTCTAAGTACATAACAAGGTTTTAGAGTGAGACTAACCTGTCACAATCCATAATGGTGTTGAGACGATGGGCAATTGTGAGCACTGTGCAGTCAGCAAACTCAGATCGGATAGTGGTCTGAATCAGATCATCAGTCTCCAGGTCGATAGCTGCCGTTGCTTCATCTAACACCAGAATACGAGACTTACGGAGCAGAGCCCGAGCTAAGCTAACAAGTTGTCGTTGGCCAACGCTAAAAAGTAACAGCTTATTAGTACACTCACAATAATCTGTGCACCCTGTATGCATACAGTATGTATATTTAGTTTCTGCAATTGATTCTTCTTTCATCAGAAGAAATCTGATGAAAGTTAAAAATAGCTAAGAGATAATGATAAACATGAGAGCATTTACTCATCTAGACAACACATATCTGTAGTTGCTTTTCACTGCAATGGTGTATTTTATACTTGCAGTGTGATAATTTAGTAATTTGCACATTACACTATGATTTTACATTTACAGGTTACATTACACAATGATATTAAAACTTGGCTGATATGACAATTTAGGAGCAACTTGTTTGACAAAGAACATTGGGGGATTAAGTTACCTAGACTGAGAACACAACATTTTTACAAATGAAGGTTTAGTATAAAATGAACTGATTAATGTTTGAAGTTTTTTAAACAAGTTGAGATGATATAATTAAGAACATTCTTTATGTTTCTTCTTGAGGCTGTGTGAGAAGTCTCTTGTAACATTCCATTTATTTCCTTATATAACAATTTATAGATAAATTATGCATACAGTGGTATCTCCGTTTACGAATTTAATCCATTCCCTGAGACGATTCGTAAACTGAAACAAATTTTCCCATAAGAAATAATGTAAATTGAATTCGTTCCACACTCCCAAAAATATTAACTTCAAAATACATTTCATATCTAATACTACAAATATTTTGTACTATAGTATGTACAAGTTATATCTTACCTTTATTGATGACTCTCACTGGCGTATGGAAGACGATGAGGAAGGGGGGGAGGAGGAGAGGTGTTAGTGTTTGGAAGGGAAATCCCTTTCCATTATAACATCAGGTTGTGATAATGTTCCCTGAGGTACTCTCTCTCCTACGTTTTGCAGGCATACCACTGGTACCTGGTTGTGGGTCTCCGCTTGCTTGTCTTACTAAGAATCTGTCTATAGACAATTATTTTTTGCTATGTTTTAACACTTGTCTGTAGTGAGACATCTCATTGTCATTAAAATGGTTAATACAATGGCATGCTACAGCTTTATCTGGGTGACACTTTTCGGCAGAACTTTGCAGTTCTTCCCATGCTGCACACATTTTCTTAATTAATGAGGAAGGGACATCCTCTACTGCTTCCTCCTTCCCCTGAAGAAATTTCCTCAGCTGTCTCTTGTTGCTGCTCCTTGTGTAGGGCTAGGAGTTTGTCGGTGGCCAGTTCTTCACTGTGTTCCTCCACCAACTCCTTCATATCAGCACCATCCAGCCTAGCTAGTACAACAACCCCTCATACCATTTTCATGTTTACGAATAATCTATTGTTTTTGTTCTGTCATCCTCACATTTGTTTTCTTAGATTGAACCTTACCACTAACTTGGGACCCATGGCATGATATATAATAATTAATTTTATGTTCAGAAACCAAAAAAGCACCAAAACAATGAAATTCTTAACAAAGAATTAAAGTGCGATTGTCACTAGGCAGAAGGCATTGGTAAACTGAAGCGTGCCTCGCCCTTGCCACCAGGAACCACTCACTCGGTCGACCCAAACGTGTATCAACAAACTCGCCAAGCTAGGCAAAGCTTGTAAACGGAGTTAAATTTTTTTAAGAAATTAAGCTCGTAAACCGAAAAATTTGTAAACTGAGGTTCCACTGTAATATTTTTACCTGAGGTTTGAGCCACCTTCATCAATGTTGGTCTGAAGACCAAGATCTTGAGCACGAACAAAGGAGCTAAGATGAGCCAACTCCAGTGCATGCCACACGTCTGCATCGTTATAGGTGCCAAAAGGATCCAAATTAATGCGTAATGTTCCACTAAATAAAACAGGGTCCTGTAATAAATATTAATTTTTATTATTATTTAAACATAAGAATATCCAACCCATCCTCTTGTTCAGATAGTACCTATTGTGACAATCGTGAATTGTCACAAATGCGTACATACTTAGCTTTTAGATAGTAGTATACTGACTAGTAAGGAATTCTTTTAAAATAAATGAAGCTAAAACACAAACCTAAATATTCCTTGGCCTAGTATAGCATATATATGTACTATAGGCCTAGGGAGGTTAGGTTAGTTTAGTTTGTCAAAGCAAAGCAACACGAGTAAAAAATAGTTTTCCGGTTTGTCCAACTCCTGACAAAGTCCTGTCAGCTGTCAAAATTGCCCAGCTGTCAGGCGCCTGACAGCTGGGTGGACAGCGCTTCGGATTCGTAGTCCAGAGGTTCCAAGTTCGATCCCCAGTGGAGGCGGAGACAAATGGGCAAAATGTTTCTTTCACCCTGATGTCCCTGTTACCTAGCAGTAAATAGGTACCTGGGAGTGAGACAGCTGCTATGGGCTGCTTCCTGGGGGGAGGGGGATAACAAAAAAAAGAGGCCTGGTTGTGAACCAGGCCGCGGGGACGCTAAGCCCCGAAATCATCTCAAGATAACCTCAAGAAGATAACTCAATAGTTCAGATTTCTATGTTCTAATTTTGTTGTACTTTGGTATATATACTATGGTCCTCATCATTACTATAAGTACAGTACTAACAAAACAGGAGGATGGGCTGTAATATCAGTATAACAATCCTATGCTTTATAACATAAAAATTGGAAATGTGTAAGTTCAGAATTTTGCATTCTGTATGAACAAAAAATATTTGCAAAGGATGAACAAAACAATATTAATTTAAAATTTCAGTAAAGCTTTGAACATTCATAAGCACCTGAGGTATAATGCTGAGACATTGCCTCAAGTCTTGGAGTCCTATTTTAGCTATATTGATGCCATCAATGTCGATGGTACCGCCATTGGCCTCGATAATTCTAAACAGAGCAAGAGTTAAAGATGACTTGCCAGCACCAGTTCTCCCCACAATGCCAACCTAAAGGAAACAAAATTATTAATATCTGGATTCAAGTACAGTTGATAATAAATTGGCTCGTTATAATATCTACAGAAGTTATGAAACTAATAATGATACATATTTCATGCGGAGAGGAATCACTTTGATGGCAGTGACAAATTGGTTGCTCATGCTCTGCCAAACCTAATCTATAATATCCTTACCTTACCTAACCTAGCTTATCCTAACATATTACAAGAGTCCCAAATTAAAACAAAAGTTGTTTTACATACTGTACAGTGCAGTACAGTACAGATCAATTTCTTATAGGTCTACTTCAGTATTATTATGCCTGTATAAGTCATCCCAGTTTACAAATGTAAAAACATAATACAAAGATTTTTTTCTGACAAGACTTCTATATCTGTTCAGTAAGTAACTGGTTTTATGGAAGGGCTTCTCTCAGTAGCTCCCAAGCAGCCGAGTGGTTAGCTCCAAGCCTAACTCTCCACACCAGGCCCTTGTGTGTCATAAGTGTCTACAGGAGACTAGAAGCAGAACCTGGTTTACTCATTCAAGGCAAAGGGAGTCTAGGAATACTAGATCAATCCAAGCAAAGAAGAAAAACCATTGGTAAAATAATTGCCAGTGTAGTTACAGGATGAGAACTACACTCGTGGTGTTCCATCTTCCCAGTACAGTGTACTCTCATGATGCTTCCAAACTACTGACTGGTTGGTTTGGCCCCCATAACCTTCTCACTTAACTTGTTCCAACCATCTACCATATTAGAAAGTGAATGCTCTAATATTTTTTCAGCAGTTTTCTTTCCTTAGTTTGAACCTATGTTCTCTTATTCTTGAGGTTGGAGTTTTCAAAAATTCTTTATCAGTTTTATCGATTTCTGTTACTATTTTCTATGTGACATATCACCTCTTTCCTCTACCTTCTAGTTTTTGTATACAGTATTTAATGCCTCTAATCTCTCCTCCTTGTTTTTAGTTCTTGGAGTCATTTAGATGCTTGCCTTTGCACCTTTTTCCAGTTCACTGATGTGCTTTTTGAGACATGGGCACCATACAACTGCTGCATATTTCAGCTCACAAAGGTTGTGAACAATTTCTTTAATATTTCACTACCATGTACTTAAAAGAAATTCTAATGTTGGAATTCATAGTATAATGTTCTTTATGTGGTCCTCAGGTGACAATTTTTTATCTAGAAACTTTCCAAGATTTCTTTCTTTTATCAGAAATCTTTAACCAGTGTTACCCATCAAAACATGGTGAGTCTTCCCTCCTTCCTTCCTTCCTTCCTTCCTTCCTTCCTGTGAGACTTGAGAAATTACAAATTAGAAATACAGCCTGAGCAATATGTTCTTCAGAAATGCTAGGTGGAGAATCCAGAGCCATGCTAACACACATAGGGAAACACACATGGGAACAATGTATGTGACAATGGAGCGGATCAATTGCTAAGTAGCAGATATGATTTGCATAAATGTGTAGCATAAGTTATAGATTAATGAGACCAATTAATCATTATTACCAGCCAGACGTAGTCATGAACCTAAGAAACAGAACGAGAGGGCAGTTGGGGCATGGGCCAAAACACAGAGGTTAGTACCTGTCATAAGACTGTTATATCATGCTTGGGAATCATATGACCATCTAATATGCTGCTTCCAGTAAGATTTGACTTAGCTGGACCATGAGCTAAGATTGGCCAGAGATTGAGGCTGCTGAGGTCAGATCATTAAAGCACGGGAAATCAAGTAGGGAAAATCAAGGAGTGATTCTTTGATTCAGTATACAGTCTAGTATTCACAGTACGAGGTACTAGCTTTCTTGTCCATGTCAAGTTGGTTGCCATGCCAAGTTGACCAGATCACTGTATTCATCTGGAAATTAAATAAGAGAATAACTAGGTGAATTGCCAGTTACCACTTCCTGCTGACATTACGAGAAGCAAAAGGAGGATAGACGTGTTTCCCTACCTGCATTAAGGAAGAGCTAGGCCACATTGCTGTTGTTGGTGGCCCATGTGTGAAAGAAGCAGCTCGATGATGTTACTGTAATTAGCATTTGCTATTGGTGTGATCACATGTTGCATGAGCAACTACCAGGTGTGGACAGGATAAGAGCTATACTCATGGTCTCCCATCTTCCCAGTACTCTTTGTTACAGTATATAACACTTTGAAACTACTGACAGTTTTGGCCTCCACCATCTTCTTACCTAACTTGTGCTAACCGTCTATCACTCTGTTTACAAAAATAAATTTTCTGTGGTGTCCTGCATGTGCAGGCTATGACTTGGGAGCAACTGTGGAAGCCTTCCTCAGGAAGCAACACATATTCAGTATGTGAAGGAAGGAAAACAGAAAAGGTAATAATATTGTGTATTCAGTGACTAATATTTTATCAGAAATGTTGTAAGCAGGTAGAATGAATAGTGTTGGCGAATGGAAAAAGCAAGATACATGGAGGATGTAGGCCTACTAAGGAACACAAATTGATAATTAGATACTGTATATTCCTTGTAATTATAAATAACGAAAATGCATTGAAGGAATGACTTGTTTTAATCATGAAAAATTATTACTATTCTAAAGAAATGGTAAAGAACAATGAATAAATGTTCTTAACCAATAAACCTTAAAATCTTGCCACAGTAATCTGCTTCATAAGAATACAATCTTGTGTCGTTATCAAGACAATATTTGACAGCATTCCTACCTTTTCTCCCGGGTTGATGGTACAGGTGATGTCCTTGAGTACGAGGTCTAGGCCGGGACGGTATCGGGTTTGGTAATTGGTAAAAGTGAGACAGCCCCACTCTGGCCATGACTTTGGTGGAGTAGAGACCTCAATGTTCCATGGTGCTTCATGTTCCTCCTGTGGAGACATGTAATATCATATTGTCTGTACATATTATAAGATTAATCTAAATTCTAAAGATTTACAGTTACAATGACTAAAGTGAAAAAAAAATATATACAGAACAGCATGACCTTGAGTTGTCATAGCACTGTCTTTAATTTGAACTTATAGGGGAACAAGATTTTGAAGACAAAGTTGGAAAATTGATAAAAAACCGACACTGGGGATATTTAAATCGTCTAAGCTGAAAATATTGCCACCTAAAAGTGGGCAAACACTTCCATAAACTATACTTCCCTCAAGAAATGTGAAATAAGTATTTAAGTATGTAATCATACTAATACAGTGGTACCTTCGTTTACAATCGTAATCCATTCCCAGAGACGCATCGTCAACCAAAATGAATTTTCTGATAAGAAATAATGTAAACTGAATTAACACTTTCGCGCTCTCGGCGCTCAAAAAAAAAAACAATACCCCAGATGCTTTCGGCACTTCGCGCGCCTACGCGGTAAGACCGAAAAAGTGTACACTCTTTTGACTGTCCTGACAATAATTGAAGGCGCACGTATTTAAATTTGGTATCACTGTGTTCGCAATGAAATTGTCTATAAGAGCAAACCTATAAAATGCCGCCCAAGCATAAGGAGTATCAACACCAAATAAAAAACTATGCAGATCACTCGCCGAGAGCGCCAAACAGCAACAAAATGTTTCCACTTTCTTAATGGTTGCGAAGCCTACAGTTGTCCTACATCGCTAATTTTGGTATCATTGGAATCGCAATAAAATTCTCTACACGGACATATGCATATGAATGTTTAATATAGGTAATTGCCCACCCGCAAGAGTGTGTGAAGTGGAGAGTAGTTAGCCGCGAGCGCACTGGCGAAAACACAGGGGGGAAATCATGCTTGGAAAGTTTATACGTTTCCTGACCCTACTTTTCTATGTACGTATTTCTTTTTTATACCAATGTGTTCGCAATAAAATTTTCTATAAGATGAACTGTATAACATTGGTACAAAGCATGTGTAAGAGAAGCGCCAAATATAGAACCACGTCGCTCAGTATGCATTCGCGGCAGAAACGAACGCATTGTTTTCGTTTGTTTGATGTTTGTCATGTTTATACTTGTTGAAACATTTTATAATTTGTATGACAGTGATCGCAGTAAAATTCCCTACACAGACATATACATAACACATACAAATATTTCCCACGTGTTGGATATATCAATGGCTAAAGGGAACCCACTGCCACACGCTCGCCACACCCCCAAACATACTTTGTGTATTTTTTTTTTACTCATAGAAGTTTATGTGATATAATATTCATTCTGGTACCAAAAAATTCGCAAATAAATTCTCTACAAAACAAAAGTATCCCCATCCATTTCGGTTAAAAAATGGAATTTATAGAAATATTTTTTCGATTGACGAGAAAAGTAGGCAGTTATGCGGAATCGTAAGAAAAACCAGTGACGAGTTATCTCTAATATAAAGCGCGAAAGTGTTAATCCGTTCCATACCCCAAAAAATATTAACTTAAAAATACATTTTATACCGTATAACACTCATATTGTACTAGCTACAATACAATATGTACTGTATATCTTACCTTCAATGAGGACTCTTGTTGGCGTATGGAAGACAGTGAGGTGGAGAGGTGTTAGCATTTGGAAGGGGAGTCCCCTTCTATTATAACATCAGGCAGTGATTTTCTGGGGGTACTCTCTCTCTCCTATATTTTGCCTGCATACCACTAGGACCTGCTTGTGGCTCACTGCTTGTTTTTCTCACTAAAAACCTGTCTAGCGATACTTGTTTTTTTTTCCCTACGTTGTAACACTTGTCTGAAGTGAGACATCACATTGTCATTAAAAAGTTTAACACAACAGCCTGCTACAGCTTGATTTGGGTGAGCCTTTTCAACAAAAGTTTAGGTTGAACTTTACCACTGACTTTCTTAGGACCTATAGGCGTGATATATAATAAGAGCTTTTATGTTAAAAAAGCAAAAGAGCAGGCAAACAATTGAAATTCTTTACAAAGAATTCAAGCACAGCCGCAATCGTTACAAAGTGGGATAGACTTGTAAACTGTCAAACTGAGAGTGCCTCATCCCATGCCCCCAGCACCACTCGCTCGTTCGACCCATATGGGTACAAACAGACATTGTCTTCCAAGTAAATCGTTGTACACCAATTCAAATTTTACGATGAATTTGACGTATACCAACAAATTCGTACTCTAGAAGCGGTCAGTCAACTGAGGTTCCACCATACAAGCTTTTTTGTAGTGTAGTCAGAATAAGCATTGTCGAGTCTGGCCAGTAACTAGAGTGATGATCACATTGACATATATAATCACAGACAGTTTGGGATCTATGAAAATAAAGAGATTTTATTTATTACTACCTTAGACTGCTAATAAGATTACAAAATTAAATAAAAAATCAAATTACAATACTATTGATAACTACATATTAAAATTCATTACTGTATAATAATAATAATAATAATAATAATAATAATAATAATGTATAGGATAAAAACTCAGACTTGTGTATATGTGAAATTTATGTAAGGAATTTATACTACGTCTTTCGCACTCTCCTGAGTGCTTTATCAAGGTCTTGAGTGTGTGATTAGGACAAGACTTACATCTCAATGTCTAATAGACGTCGAACGATAATATAATAAACATCCAATAGACGCTGAGATGTAAGTCTCATCCTAATTACACACTCAAGCCTTGATAAAGCACTAGGGAGAGTGTGAAAGATGTGGTGTAAATTCCTTAGATAAATTTCACATATACACAAGTGTGGGTTTTTATCCTATGTTATTATGTCTGTGAAAAGACATTATCATTACTAATAATAATAATAATAATATTTATTTAAGTAAGCGTACATAAATAAAAACAATACTTGTATAGGAGAGAGAGATTCATAAGTAATGCACAGTGCCTAAAGCCACTAATACACAAGAGTGTTTTGGGTATAACATAAAAATTAAGAAAACAATATACAGTACAATGTAAGCTTAAGAGGGTAATTCTTAAAATTACATGAGACAATATAACAATTATGGAGAGAGAATTAGAAAATGACTGACAATTATTACAAGATGGTAAGATGATTATACAAGAGACAAAATGAATTCAAAGCTCATAATTCCTAATTTATAAAAAAATTGCAAGACAGATGACATGCATCAAAGCACATTGCCAGTGGACACAGTTGGTTGAAAGCGACAAATGTTACATATGAACAGTATGTAATGTATGTTGTTTTTAACCACTGTGCCCACTGGGATTAATGGTGGTAGTGATAATGAAGTAGATACAATATTCATATTAAAACTCAGTACTGAAGGAAATTCGATTATCAAGGGAATGAAAGATGTGAATAGGAGACGTACCTCAATGTATCCCTTAATTCTCTCGACAGACACAATATTGGCTTCTATTTCTGAGCTCATCCTTACCAAAAAGTTGAGAATTACCGTTACCTAATTAAATAGAAAATAAAAAGAACGTGAGTGAAAATGTACATGGTGAAATAAAAATATTTACAGTTCCAGTATTGTGATTGTTTATGTCAGGTTTAATTAAGGTACAGTATTCATTTACAATAATTCTCCTTACAAGTCACCTGGAATATCTCCTATTTTTGTCTACTTTTAAACTACATGTCCATGTTTATAACTACAGTCTCAGACCAAATTATAGTCTTTTTACAAGTGAGCTCTTGCATACTTGAGGAGCACTTGTGCTGAGCTACGACCGGCCTGGTACATGCCCTGCCATGGGGCTAAGCCCTGGCACTTTTCCTCTCCCAGTGCTCTTAAACCTTTGCATCCTTTCCCACTACTCCTCTCACCCCAGAGGGTGGGTCTTTTCTCTTACTTAATTCATTCATTCATTGAACTACAGAACTGAAAATTATTGATTACCAATATTTGAAGATCTATGTCTTTACCTTTTGTCTGTTAATCTTTTTGAAGAAACATTTTGAGGCGTACGTGAAACATGAAATTAAAAGAAGTTTTGCACTTGGTCACCGTTATGTTTTCAACTTCACTCGAGACACAACACAACTTTGTGGTTAACTGCACTTTCTTAACTTTACACTGCCCTTGAAATTAAAATTATTCCACTCCTTTATTTTTCTAAGTGTGGTTGTGTAATTTAGTATTTAACTGCTCCATTTAAATACGCTTACCTTAGTTGTCTTAGATATTCTTGTCTCAGTGCTGGGTAATTGTAGAATTAATTACTTTTTACAATTGCACAAGTATAAGGTATATATTTTTTACCCTAAAACATTGCACAATTGGAGTGCATTTTAAATAGGATATGGAAACTTTTTCTAAGTACCATAGCAAACATAAAAAAATTGCACTAGTCCGACCAAATGATGATTTTCAGCCAATTGAAAATTGTAGTAAAAGTGTTAACATATGATCAGTACAGTACAGGGAAAACCAAGATAATTATTAGTAATTATAGATGATCACAGTTACACTTACATTAAGAGCATAGGTTAAAGTAAGACCAACAATGCCCGAGCTCACTGAGCCCCGACCAGCTACAACAAAGATGGCCGCAGCAAAGATGATGATGTTCCCAATAAACTCAAGACGTATACCTAACCACCTGCAAAGAAATAAACAAAAATTAATTAGATGTTTAATTGTGGGTTTTGTGTTAATGTATAAGAACACATTCACTGTATCTTCACGTATTATTTAGGTGATTATAGATTTCAAGCTTGAGAAAAGACCTGCATCTACTGCATGTTAAGTGAACCCCTAACGTGTGTGAAAATAGATCCAACTATCAGCTTTGCCCAAAACAACAATAAGAAAGTGTGTATGAACAAATATGAACACAAGATGCATTTATGAAACAGGTCTGTTAGCTACACATACGGTAAGGACGAGTCACTGAAAACCTTGCTTTAAAGTGTTAAAGGTGAAAGATCAACTGGTGTAGTGGTAAGACACTCGCCTGGTGTTCCGCAAGCGCTTTGTCATGGGTTCGTATCCTGGCCGGGGAGGATTTACTGGGCGCAAATCCTTAACTATAGCCTCTGTTTAACTCAACAGTAAAATGTGTACTTGGTTGTAACAACGATTCTTCGCAGCGGGGATCGTATTTCAGGGACTTGCCTGAAACGCTACGCGTACTAGTGGCTGTACAAGAATGTAACAACTCTAGTATATATCTCAAAAAAAAAAAAAAAAAAAAAAAAAAACTGGGCTCAAAGTAATAACTTATGTAATAAAAGATGCACTTAATTCCTGACAGTTCTAGAGACTGACCTGTTACATGCAAGGTTGGCCATGAAAGCTTGCAAACAATAATCTGTTTTCATGTGGGATGTATGGATGAAATTATCTTGTTTTTTAAATGCCCGAATAATTGATGCACCTGAAATAATTACAAAAATATACATGAGAACACAATGAAATATTATTCTATATATTTTTAATTTTCACCATTATCAGTATTACTCCATTCCCACTTTAATAGGGATGAGAAGCATCAACACAGAAAATAGGGAGCAACTGAGCAGAGTGTTTCTGCCCGAAATGTTATGCATGTTAATAATAGCTGTGCAAGAATGTAAGAACACCAATGTGTACATTGGGTTGTGTACTCACACAACCCAATGTATCTTCTTGTATATGACTAAATAAAATATTTTGGTGTAAATTTAAGTCTTACCTTGAACACACTCTCCAAAATGCGAGTAGATGGGAGATTTGGCAACCGATTCAATCCGCTTGAGCTGCCTTGTGGTTGAAATGTAGACAATCAAGATGAAATAATACAACCCCATGATGGGAATAATGACAACAACAATTATTGGTGTTGAGGCCACAATCACAATCAGTGTTGCGATGACCTGTAAAAGCAATTTGTGTCAGTTAACCACGAAGGTCATGGAGTGTAAGACAACAATGGCTAGGTATTGAAAGAAAAGAAATATTGCCTCACAAGAAAACAGTGTAGGGATAATTAAAACTATGGTTTAGCTCATATTTTAAAAACTGAAACACTACTATTCACTGAGCTGTTGCTAAAGACTGAGTTAGTGATAACTACTGGTGCCAAGAGTTGAGAAACTTACCTGTGATAAGACAACTAAGGTGTGTGTTATCAGAATAGGTAACACACTGTCAAGGACATCTATATCCTTGCTGAGGCGGTTCATGATACGTCCACTAGGATTAGTGTCAAAGAAGCTCATGGGAAGATGTAGTACACTATTCAAGAGTTTCTGGTGAATGTCCTTCCCAGCCTTCATGCAGCCTATCCATAGCAAAACTGAT
The DNA here is from genome assembly GCF_040958095.1 of Procambarus clarkii. Classification (NCBI taxonomy): domain Eukaryota; kingdom Metazoa; phylum Arthropoda; class Malacostraca; order Decapoda; family Cambaridae; genus Procambarus; species Procambarus clarkii. Next base: position 38,525,616 of record NC_091160.1, on the reverse strand, counting down.
GCCATGTAGTAAAATAAAGCTGAAAAAATAAACAATAAATGAAATCTAAAATGTTTCGCAGATCGCAAATCTAAAATGTTTCCTCAGTGTCGCAGTTCAGAGGGGAAATGCGTGCTGTATCCTGGGTATGCACCCAACCTCCGAGGAGCGGGAGAGGTCTTTGAACGCTGATTGTTTAATTGTTATATATTTGTGTGTGTGTGTGTGTTCTCTGTAAACTAGATGTAAAAGCATTGCAATAAAATAAAACAAAATAAAACAAAACATACAAAAAAATAATGGGGGTGGTTGGAGAAGAAAAGAATAAAGTATTCAGTGAGAATCCACAAGATCTTCTCTGAATGCTCTTTGTTTTCTTCTTCGAGGATGTGGTTCTTCGAGGATGTGGGTCCCTGCAATTACACCAGAGGTGGTACCCATAAAATAAATATATATATGTTGTACCTAGTATCCAGAACGTCATACTTGGCCTACTATGCAAGGCCCGATTTGCCTAATAAGCCAAGTTTTCCTGAATTTATATATTTTTCTCATTTTTTCCTTATGAAATGATAATTCTGTCCATTTCAATATTTATAAGTTAATTTGTTGAAATTTGAGTTAAAACTAACGTAGATATATGACCGAACCTAACCAGCCTCACCTAACCTATTTAAACCTAACTAAAACTAACATAACTAAGTCAATAATTCATGTTCATAATTTAATATAATAATAATAATTCAAATAAACCAATTGGAAACAATTAATTGAAAATAAAGAAAATCACTCGGCCTATTAGGCAAATTGAGCCTTGCATAGTAGGCCGAGAAGTGCGTTCTGGCTACTAGGTACAACATATATATATATATATACAGTGTATATATATGTCGTACCTAGTAGCCAGAACGCACTTCTCGGCCTACTATGCAAGGGCTAATTTGACTAATAGGCCGAATGATTTCGTTTTTTCCAAATAAATTTTGCAATTGGTTTATTTGAAATATTATTATATTATAATAAGAACATAAATTATTGACTTAGTCATGTTAGTTTAGGTTAGGATAAAATAGGATAGGTTAGGTTAGGTAGGGTTGGTTAGGTTCGGTCATATATCTACGTTAGTTTTAACTCAAATTAATCAAAATTAACACATACATCATGAAATGGATAGCTTTAGCATTTCATAAGAAAAAATTAGAAAAATATATAAATTTAAGAAAACTTGGTTTATTAGGCAAATTGGGCCTTGCATAATAGGCCAAGTATGATGTTCTGGCACAACATACAAGATCTTGAAGGTACAAGACCTTGTGAAATACAGAGCAAAATCAGATTCATATATGAGAAGAATGATTACAAATTGACTTTAAATGTGAGAAGATTAATTCACAATTGGGTTAAAATATGGGGAAGATGATTCTTGATAGAATGAAGGTCAAAGGTGTCAGGGAAAATATGGGGCTCCTATATAATAATAATAATAATAATAATAATAATAATAATAATAATAATACTGTATGTATTTACAAGAAGGTACAATGGGTATGCGAGAATTACATAAGATTGGTATCTTTATATTCTTGTAAAGCCACTAACATGCATAGCTATTCAGGCATAGCATATATATTTTTCAATAGGGTTCCTCTTGGTTCCTTCCACAAGATGACTGTGTCATCGAAAAACAAAAAACCAAGTGGTCACCGTCTGGACTGACACAAGGCACAGTGCCTACAAGAAGAGGCTGTAATGAAAGTATGCATGAAACAGGAAAAGAGGGGTTCACAATGGGTTTAGATCTGAGAATATTGATTCTCGAATTTCTCTTGGTTTTCTACAGTTATACAAAGCCATACTGGCTTGGTATTTTTTTTAATTACTTATTTCTTGACTCCCTAATACTTAACTAGGTTATAAATAGGAGCTGCCTTGTATGGGCAAGGCCTTATACAGTTACCTTTATTCTTATTTTCTTAAAATAATAAATATGAACAATGATTCATGCTCAGGTCACTGCTGCTTGCATTAGGGTTCAATCAGGCTTCTCTGTTATATTAAGGACCCAAAATGCTGTGTATGTTAGTGGCTCTGCAAAAATGTAAAAACACCAATATTCTGTACTTTCACAAACCCAATGTACCTTCTTGTATAAATAAATAAATTCACTTCCCAACAACTACTTGTCAGCATGAAGTTAGTGGAGCCAGCCACCACAAATATGACAATTCAGCAGTCTCATAAACAGTAAAATTTTACATGGAAATACTTGAATATTTAAAAATTTGGCAAAAATTATATGAAAAACTTCTCAGTTACAAACAAAAAATACAAAATTTAGTATAAATTTATTAAAAAATATTTTAAAAGTGATAATAAGGAAACAATGAAAATGAAAATGACATACACTGTCCAAAGCCAAGGGCACCATAGCCTGCCAAGAACTCCACACGGCTGAAGTCTTCACCTGTACTGTTGCTGGAGGAATTGGCAGCGGTTTCTGACCAATAGGAGAGCCAAACATTACTGCTTGCCTGGCAACCCTGCACAGAAATACAGTATACATTTAATCAAGCTTGAAGTATGTATGGGGTTGTACTTTGTACTGTATTTTCAAATATAGTAAGATATAAATGAACACAACACATTAAATAAACAAACTGGCATTATGTGTGTAAATCACGAAAATTAGCACGTGATGAAAAATATGACAGTACCATTGTACCTCACTTCACTTCACTTCACTTCACTTCACCTCTCTCTCTCTCTCTCTCCTGCCTATATATGTCCAATCTACAATCTTGTAAATACATCCTTTTCAAGATGTATTATTAAATACGAAAGTACTTAAGGAAATTCCTGTTTCAATTCTTCCTTCGTGGTCTGATACTGTCAAACTGGCATTAAGTAAAGTCAAACACTACTTTCTGAGAGGCTCTTCAGTTGCTTCCTGTGCCAAAGCCAGGGTCCCTCCAGGACACTGCACACATGGCAGGCTTTCATCCACATGTGCTACACTGACATGGGTCTTTGTAAATAGTCTTGCTATGTACTGTAGTTGAGGAGAAATAAGGAAGAAATAACTTAATTCATCACATGGTGACCTATTATACAAAAGACAAGAACTATATCATTTAACATCACCTACAATAAATAACTGAAATTACCAGAATAGCTAATTACCACTGTGATAATGGTTAGCCAGATACTCATTAGCCCAACTGTCAATATGAAGCAGGATGTAGGGCATGAGGTGACCCAGAACAGACAATAAAAACAGATCTCTACGCCAAGATGTAGAGATCGTGGAGGATGAGGAAGATACCAAGCGTTAAACATCTGGTTCAACCTCCATAAACTCCAAACCAAGTCTCTATTTTTTCTATGTAAAGCTGAATTCCTCAACCTGTCCTCATAGCTGAGCCATCTCAGTTCTCATATTAATCTAGTTACAAACTTCTATACTCTAAAGTTTCCATTTGTGCTAAGCAAATTTCATGCAAGTGGTGGACTGGGTTCTTTCTCCTCTGTCTTTCCTCCCCAACTACATGGCAAGAGTATTTGCAAAAAATCCTTGTGACAGTAGAGCATGGGTTAACATGTTAATAACATGTAATTACCCAAGTGTAGTTACAGGATGAGAGCTACGCTTGTGGTGTCCCGTCTTCCCAGCACTCTTTGTCATATAACATTTCGAAATTACTGACGGTTTTGGCCTCCACCACCTTCTCACCTAACTTGTTCCAACCATCTACCACTCTGTTTGCGAAAGTGAATTTTCTTATACTGTACTGTATTTCTTCAGCAGCTTTGTTTTGTTAGTTTAAATCTATGACCTCTTGTTCTTGAAGTTCCAGGTCTCAGGAATTCTTCCCTATCAATTTCATTGATTCCCATTACTATTTTGTATGTTGTGATCATATCGCCTCACTTTGTTCTATCTTCTAGTTTTGGAATTTTTAATGCCTCTAACCTCTCCTCATAGCTCTTGTCCTTCAGTTCTGGGAGCCACTTAGTGTCATGTCTGTTGAGTGTGCAGTGTCCTGGGGAGTCTGGTTCAGGAAGCTACTGAGGCCCAAGGCTTTGCTCAGAAATGTTGTGATACCAAATATTTTCACAACACTCGTCAGAAAGTGATAATGTCTAATTAATTATCTATTTAAAGAAAGTAAGGTTTTGATGAATGTGAAGTAATATTACATATTATTTATAAATACTGTACTTTAAAGTGCAATGCACTCACTTGGGCAACAGCAAGCAGAAGTGTTGGAAGAACAGCAGGCAGGAGTCCCATTGCTACTGCATAAAAATAATACACTTCCTTCTTTACCTGTGAAAATACACAATTACTGTCTAAAATGCATGATGAAAAATCCACATGAGCCTATCTTAACTAGTTGTGTTTGATGCATTTCAATTATATTTTATATTTTAATTGTTATCTAAAATATCAATAAGTATTTTTTCAAGAAAATTTAAAAAGTGTGAAAAAATTAGTTATCATTGTATTGAAATTTCATCTTTTGGAAAGGTAGGACATTATCTTCTAAAATTTCAATTTCATATATTAAGGCTCTTAATATTTTAATAAATTTGAGCAATAATTTTCATATTATTGATTTACATAGGGATACTGTTCCACCAAATTGATTTTCAGGTTAAGGATGTGGCTCCAGTTCTGGATTTTTTTGTCCCTTAGTTTTACAACTTAAACATACTGCATTGAGTGTAATTAACTACAGTACAACACTGTAAAAGAATTTCAAACATATGAGGAATTACCTTGCCAGTCTCTAATGCTTCTTCTTGAATCAAAGTTTCTCCTGCTTTCTCTTTGCTAACATCATCAACTTTTCCTCCCATTTCATTCATGGATATTGATTCATGAGTAAAGATGTCACAAAGACTTCCAGTTCCAGAAGAAGAAATAGACTGTAGATGTTTCCGTTTATGAGTGTGATCTCCTCCACTTTCTGTTCTTGAGTGCCTGCTTTCACTGATGCCGTTTCGTTGACGTTTAGCTGCACTGCCAAATCTGTAAGGCACAATGTGACTATGTAACTAGTCAATTTTTAATCCATAGATGATCACTGTCAATATCAAATACTGTATAGTATTTTCCATGTTTATGAGTGCTTTATGGAAAAGAAATCTAAAAAGTAATCTAAACAGTTATCTAACAGCATTTTAAACATCATCTTCAACAGAGAAAGATATACAGTACCATATTTTTCAGAATATTGTTTTAGATTCCTCCATTGAGACTTGTTCATGCCATTGAATTTCTTACATATACAGAATAACTAATCCCTTAAACTTAATATTTTCTGTTACTCTCTAAAGTGAGGATCTGTTGTCAAATGACAAAGATCATGCACAGTGTGGCAGGATAATAATCTGGTATTGGACCCAATGGAAACTTTACAAACATCCTTGCTGCAGAGTCATTAATGGTGCTAGGGAACCACTAGAGAAAAAACTTAATCCCTCCAAGAATGACAGAATGAGGTACCATTCATAAATTTGCAAACTACTCCAAGGACTCACGGGTGACCACCAAGAGAAGGCTCTCTAACTAGTAGTTTCCTGCCCGACCACCTGTGCTAACCACCACGACCAGGCAGCAGAGTCAAACACACCTCCAGGTACCCACAAGATGCCTGAAACCACAAGTGGTTGATCCTCTGCACGAGGAACAGGCATTGGAGTGGTGACGGTTAGGAACAATGAGAGAACAGGACTGGGAACTAGGGCTGTAGCAGCCACATGAGAGCAAGAAGAATCATGGAGCCCTTTTTTTTTTTTGAGATATATACAAGAGTTGTTACATTCTTGTACAGCCACTAGTACACGTAGCATTTCGGGCAGGTCCCTGGAATACGACCCCCACGAAGAATCGTTTTTACAACCAAGTACCCATTTTACTGTCGAGTTAAACAGAGGCTACAGTTAAGGATTTGCGCCCAGTAAATCCTCCCTGGCCAGGATACGAACCCAAGACAAAGCGCTTGCGGAACGCCAGGTGAGTGTCTTACCACTACACCACGGAGACTTTGCTGCATGAGGTACAAGAAGTACAGTTGAACTTAAAGTATTGGCATCTTAACGCACTACTCATGCACAAACACAAAGAACAACTAACCTTCGAAGCTCAGTGTTATTGGCTTGTTGATATAGCTTTTCTATAAGGATCTGTCCACCAGCAGCATTTTCAAGCTGTTCACATATTTCATCAATATCTGTAATGTTAGGATTATATTAGGCACATACCTAAACTTATAGGCATGTAAACACAAATTCTTAAATTTATGATTGTAGAGCTCGGGGATGGGGTCCCTTTGTTATGGGGACGGGCTTCCTTTGTTATGGGGATGGAGTACCTTTGCTAGAGGAGATAGGGGTTCCTTTATTAAGGAGGATGAGGTCCCTTTATTTGGGAGGATGGGGTCCCTTTGTTAGGGGGAATCGGTACTTTTGTTAGAAGGATGGGGTTCCCATTGTCAGTAGGGGATGAAATTGCTTTGCTTGGAGGATGGGGTTCCTTTGTTAGGGGTATTGGATTTCTTTACTAGGGAGGATGGAGTCCCTTTGTTAGGATAATGGCAGTCTCCTTGTTAGGGGAATGGGAGTCCCTTTGTTAGGGGTTTGAGATTTCTTTGCTAGGGGGGTTGGGGTTCCTTTACTAGGGGAATGGGGTCCTTTTGTTAGGGTGATGACAGTCTCTTTGTTAGAGGGATCGGGTTCCTTTGCTAGGGGGATGGGATCCCTTTGATAGGAGGATGGGCTCCCTTTGTTAGAAAGGATGTGAGTACCTCTGTTAGGGGAGATGAGGGTCCCTTTATAACCATAGACTGTTGTATTTAATAGCACCTACAAATATATCCCAAATGTGTTTAAATAATGCAAGAAGTGCCAATCACCATACATGACCACACAATAATTATGTATCCAACCAGAATTATATTTTATACAATGTGCAATTTTATTGAAAAATTCTCCTAGGCATTTGCCAAAAAATAGTGCAAATTTAAATTTACAGTATAGAAATAAATGTTATACTGTACTGTACATATAGCATTAAATAGCACCTAGAAATATATCTCAAATGTATTTAAATAATGCAGGATAATTCCTATTTCTTACCACTGTCATCCTCATGACCATTATCAGGATTAGTTATGTGTTGAAGCAAGAATTGAGCAAAGTCCCCATCTCCCTTCAGCAGCTCCATGTAACTGCCATTTTCCACTAAGCATCCATCTTTTATCACAACCACAAGATCAACCTGAGGCAGCACCCACACTGCATGTGTCACCAACAACCTGGTCTGGAATCATACAGAATTTAATATATTTAATTTGACACAATAACATGGCTGAAAATAAATAAGCCAACTCACATTGGATGAGTGAGAGAAAAACTACTGAATTAGATGATAAATGTTCTAACGGACAGACAAATGAGTGCAGTGGACAGCAGCAATGTATATGGTTGGAGAAATGTCACTAGTAATACTTGTTGAAAAAGAAAATGATTTATTTTATTATCATGATGATGTGTCAGGTTTATTAAATACAATGGGTGTGACACTGTATGAACCAAATGAGTGGTGATTGATTTAGATAGATCTAAGAAAAAGTAAAGTACTGGTATGTAAGTGAAAGTAAAGTATACAGTAAAGTGTGTCTTACTGCATAATGGAGATTCATATGGTTCAGTTCCCACTGGTCATACTGTATATCTCAAAGAACATGAATACATGAAAAGAGTTCTTGCGTTACTTCGATATGATGATCGTAACTGGATCATCTGCATGGATCTTACAATGGATAGCTTTTTACTTAGTTAATAAGAGGGAGACACAAAAAATCCATGTTTCTTGTGCCTGTGGGACTCAGAAGAACTGGCATATTAGAACATGCTGAAATGTCAGAGAATAAAATACAGTACCAAAAACCAACCCCAAGTACATTGGGAAAATCATCTTTCCTCCTCTCTACATCAAACTGAGTCTAATGAAACAGTATGTTAAATTTAAGCTTTGAGTGTAGACAGTGACTGTTTTAAGTACCTATGCATAACATTCCCCTTGTCTCAGTTATGAAAACAAACAGAAACCGGTGTGTTTGATGAGCTACAAGTCATAAACTTTAATTTTCTTGACAGCCATCTTGAAAAATTTCCTGTAAATATAGGTGACGTAAGCGATGGACAAGGTCACGGTTCAAGTGAAGTGAATTATGGAATTAGTATATATTTTTCTATTTCAATATTTTGATCTAATATGTCAGTTAGCCAATATATTTATTAATCTCAAAATTGGTTCATATTATTGTTTGTTGGTACTGTATGGCATTCTAAATAAATTGACAAGAATAGGATTGAAATGATTGTGGAAATGATTGTAATTGAGTACAATTTTACAATGTTAGATTGAAAATGGGAGTATACTTTAGAGCAAAAATTAGATATGATAGGCAAACCCCAATGTGAAATTGAGTTCAGTGCCCCCAAATTAGTCAAAAACGTGTCTCAGACATAACTCAGCAAAAACTGAGTTGATCAGTGCAATTATTTCATATGTGAAATTATTTCCTATTCCCATGGGTTCTGTACTAATTAAAAATATAAATCCTTATACAGTATACAGTAGTCATAACCAAAATTTGAATAGTAAGTATCTGCCTACATATTAACTATAAAAGATGTCCACTAATTTTAAATATATTATTTTAAATTGACTGCTCTTCTGTTACTTTTCAAATTGCTAAATTCTCAATGTACAGTGGAACCTCGGTTGACGACTGCCTAGAGTATGAATTTTTTGGTTGACGATGTCAAATTCGTCGGAAATTTTGAATTGGTGTATGGCGGTTTACTTGGAAGACGACATCGGTTTGTGCACGTATTGGTCGAATGAGCGTATGGTGCTGGGGGCGCGGGGTGAGGCATCTCAGTTTGTTTACAAGTTTATCCCGAGTAGTGACGACCGCAGCCGCGCTTGAATTCTTAGTGAAGACTTTCATTGTTTTCATTCTTTCACAGTACTTCCGCTGCTAGCTTTAATAATACTCACTATTTTTTATCTTCTGAATTATTGCATATTTTCTATGTTTACTAGAATCACAATACATAGTTTTAATACTTTTAGATTAACTGTACACTTAGGAAACATACAAATACTGTAACTTCAAATTCTCAATGCATACCTCAACCACTGTTAGATTTAAGACTTGCTCAAATGCTTTGTTAGTAATAGTGGCTTTGTAATGACTGGTATATAAAGTCTCTGCCTTTGTTGTTATTAATTAATCAAAATATTTTCACTTAGCTAAAATATCAGTTTCTTCTATTTTTTTTAATTTTTATGTTTCATTTGTCAGTGTTTCTAAGTATGTTGAATTGTGTATTAGGAAATGTTTATGCCTCTCGTGTGTAAATTTTTCCAGCAAGTTTTCGTGAGGATAGCGTCCCTGCATCCCACGAGGACAATGCAGCCAGACTTCACCCACTAAGGGTGTATGTTGGGTGTGTTTGTGAGGTGCCCATCTCACTCGTGAGGTTGTAAATTTACCTCGGCTTTCTCTGCGTGACTGGGATACAGTAGTCGATCTGGAGAGTGAGAAATTATTTTACGTTGTATGTATTATACTGTATTCCCATTTTCGTGTCTCTTAATAAATATAATGCACACACACTGTTAGCTTTTTTAAGTGCCGCGAATTCAAAATAATTGTTACATTAAGTGTTTCCTCTCACTTTTATCTATATATCTTTGTGTATCGTGTATCTTTATAATTTATATTTGTTCTACATTTCCTATTTAAAGTAACATACTGTATATGTACTGTAAATAAGGAAGTGGGGAGGTTCTGTTTGATTTTTATTATTGCATGTAATCACAAAACCAATTTCCATTCCCCATTCCTCTAAGCTTTACAAAAATGTAACATTTACACACGATTTTTTTTTTACAAAATTCACTGTGCTTGTAAATATTTAAATAAATATACAGTACTGTACTATATAAATGTCATTATACAATTACTCTTAAAACTGCTTTCTTGAGTAAATGTCACTTACCTTGTCCTTCAACATTCCCTCAGGACCAATGAGCTTATCAAATATATGACGTCCAACATGAGCATCTACGGCACTGAGAGGGTCATCCAGCAAGAAGATATCTGCGTCACTATATGCTGCCCGGGCCAGAGACACCCGTTGTTTTTGTCCACCACTGAGGTTAATTCCCTGGCAATGATAAAGAATACACTACAGTACCTTTATTTTTATAAATGGAATTACCTAGGGATGTTATTAATTGTTGTAAAACATTTTACATAGAGCCTATATTATTGCAATATTTATTAACTTTATTTGCATAAGATATACAACACAGATAAAGATCAATGTACTCTATACAGATCAGTTGCCTAATACTTGGGTACCTATTTAATGCTAGGTGAACAGAGCCATTAGGTGAAAGGAAACATACACAATCATTTCTGTCCTGCCTGAGAATCAAACCCGGGATCCCCAATTGTGAGTCGAAAGTGAAGCCAACTGTACTACAAGATCCTAAAATATGCAGCATTTCATACAGTTTTAAGAGACTGTAGGAAAATTACTGTGTTATTTATAGACAGTATGAGCAAGGGTCAACATCATCGGCTCAAGGATATCAAGGGTACCAGGTTCAATTCTCGGGTAGAATAGAGATGGTCAGGCAGGTTTTCTTTTACCTTGTGCCTCTGTTCATCTAGTAGTAAATAACTACCTGGCAGTTATTCAAGTGTTTATAGGTTGCATCCTGGGGGAAGGACAGGAGTTGGGTTAGAGGAGACCTGTATAAGCCTAAGTACAGGCTTCTTGACCCCGGCAATGAGAAACAAAAACATATACAGTATCAATAAATTTTGATAAAGGCTAGAGAACCCTGGAAAAATCTAGAAAAATAAATGTAGAGTCAATGCTGATGAGAAGAAATTGTGGATGCCACCAGCATCCACAATTTTAAGAGCAGATATGACACAATTTAAATGGTAAGCAATTTATAAACCACACCAAGTACAAAAGGCAAGACTTTATAGTATACCGACAGCCCATGATTTCTGCCGGGAATATGTGCCTTCAAAAGCCACACAAATTATAAAATATGAAAATCAAATTTACATATACAGCATAAAAAAAATAAACATACATTACAGAGACCTACAAAGTTAAGTTTTTGTCCAATCTTTACTCAACAAAACACCTATAACATTGATAGTTAATGCACCCTTCACTTTGCAGCCACAAATTCCAGATAATGGTCCTGCAGAGACTGCTTGGAAACTTCCGTGTCACTAACATGAGACTACAGTATATGTTAACAGTTCCTACCAAGACAGTGGCATCTTGCCTTAGGAAGCAACTGAGTGACCTGCACCAAATGGTGCCTCTCATATAATGTACTGTACCCTCAAAAGTAAATTTTTCGCTATTAATATCAAAGCATCAATGTTTAATATGGTACATTAGCATTTCATGAACAAATTATATAAATTGTTATTTGCAAGCACCGAAATTTAGTTTAAAGCTCTGTCAAGTAATTTTTACAACTGATTACCTTTTCTCCTATCTCTGTCATGTCCCCAGCTGGCAGCATGTCCAAGTCCTGTTGAAGGGCACAAGCGTCCACAACTTTACGATAACGTTCCTCGTCAAATGGTTGACCCCAGGTGATATTTTCCTTCAGCGTTGCATTTTGTAACCAAGCTTGTTGAGAAACATAAGCCACTTTGCCCTGTTAATTTAAAAAAAAAATTCAGAATGCAAATAAAATTATTCTTCACTCACCAAGATGAAAGACCTCCGAGTGTGTAAACGTTTACTGCTTTTATGTGAGAATAAATAAAAAAATTATTATGTGCAGAAACAAGATAGAAAATGTATAAAAATTTGATAAAAAAATAGAATAAGAACTCACATTTACAACAACATTACCAGAATCTTTATCAATCTCCCCAAGTAGGGAAAAGAGTAGAGAACTCTTGCCAGCTCCTACGGGCCCCACAACGGCTACCAGCTGCTTAGGTTGAATTTCCAGCTCGACATTCTTCAGCCGCCATGAAGTTTTCCCATCATCAGTGTTCCAACTGAACTCTCCCTTGTGGACCATAACTGCTACATCTAAAAATATAATTCTTCATACTTTAACTCCCATGAGAAAACTATGCAATAAAAAATATAAAGGTTAAATGAGCTTACAACATATAATGGTAAATACAGTAAATGAATCATGTTAAACTAACCATAATAATAATAATAATAATAATAATAATAATAATAATAATAATAATAATAATAATAATAATAATAATAATAATAATAATAATAATATACAGTATACAGGTATGTATTTATAAAGAAAAATATGCACTGATTTTGTTACATTATACTGATACAACGTATAGCAGTGCTATACCTTGTGGAGCAAGGTGTAGCAATGTGAAGAGAGGGGGGGGGGCTAGGGAGTCAAGGGGGGAGATGGGGGAAGCAGGAAAAAGAGGTGGACAGAGGCTGGGAGAGACCAGGGGAAGGGTGAGAGAGAATGAAAAGAAGGATGAAGAAGGGGACCAAGGAGATGGGGATGAGAGGATCAAAGGAAGAGTGAGGGGAAGAGAAGGGAAATGTCTCACTGTTCAAGGTTGGAGGGATATGCTGACTAACTCCTGGCTACCTACTTACTGCTAGGTGAACAGGCCCATTAGGAAATAGGAAACACGCCCAACCATTTCTGTTCTGCCCAGGATTCGAACCTGAAATTCTTAACTGTGAATTGTGAATGAACCTGACTGTACTACCGGGACCCTACCCATATAATATTATATGCTTAAACACTATCTACTGCATCAAATGTGTTTGACAAGAACGAGAGTCAATTTGTCAAATATGACTGCCCTATTGTAAAGCCACATTGCGAGTCTTGAAATAAACTCACAACTTACTTTGTTGGTTGTCACTGCATACTGCATGAGGATCCATGTCTGCTGAAGTCAAGAATTTCTGTACTCTCTGTAAGGAGACTCTTGCCTGCAATGTCATAACGCATAGTTACTTAAGCAGTTAAAAAATATTTTTTTTTAACATGCAATGGTTCTGTTTTTCTTTTCAAGTAGCAGGCTATGATAATAAAATTATGAGGTCACTAGGAGGCTATTTTTTGAAGAGCCACTGGCAATTTGAATAGCTTCAAATACGGGGGCTGTTGTAGGATACATCAGTGGTCAAAATTTTGTATCATTTCCTACTAACAACATCTACACACAGTGGAACCTCGACTTACGAATGCCCCAGCTACTTACAAAATTTTTGAGTTATGACACCAATTTTGTCGGAAAATTTGACTCAATTTTTTTTAACATACTGTTTTTGTTTTTTGAACATAAAAGTAATTATTATATATCACACCATGAGTCCCAAGAAAGTCAGTGGTAACGTTTAACCTAAGAAAATAGTTGTGAGTAGAGGCAGGATGTCCCTTCCTCGTTAAGAAAATGTGTGAAGTATGGGAAGAACTGCAAAGTTTTGTTGAAAAAGCTCACCCAGATAAAGCTGTAGCAGACTGTTACATTGACCTTTTAAATGACAATGTGATGTCTTACTACAGACAAGTGTTAAAATGTAGGAAAAACAAGTGTCTTTAGACAGCTTCTTAGTAAGACAAGCAAGCAGTGAGCCACAACCAGGTCCTAGTGGTATGCAGACAAAATGTAAGAGAGAGAGTACCCCAGAGAGGTCACCACTGCCTGATGTTATAATGGAAGGGGACTTCCCTTCCAAACAGTAACACCTCTCCTCCTCCCCCCTCCTCACCGTTTTCCATATGCCAACAAGAGTTCTCAATAAGAGTAAGATATACATACAGTATTGCACTTAGTACAAAAAGAGTGGTATTTGGTATAAAATGTATTTTTAAGTTAATAGTTTTGGGGGTGTGGGAAAGGATTAATTCAATTTACCTTATTATATGGGAAAATGTGTTTCGAGTTACAAATTTTCCAGTTACGACTCGTCTCTGGGAACGGATTAAATTCGTAAGTGGAGGTACCACTGTACTGGAAAATATCACAAGAAAATTGCCTCTAATATACAATTTTTGACCAAATCTCAATAAGTGGTAACAAGGTATAACTGCACAAATCAATATTATTCAGGATTTTACCTGAATTTACTTAAGAGCCATTAACACTAGTGGCCTAAACGAGGACAGGAAGCTAACAGTTTGTCAAAGGTTGACAAGCATCATTTGTCCTGATCTTTTCCAGTTGGATATAAACATATTTATATATACATATAGGATAAAAACACATTTATGCTTACCCGAATACCTGCAGCAATAACTTGTGGCAGTTGATTAATTGGGAAGCGCATAAGGTTGAAGAGTGCAATTGAAACAAAAGCTGTCTTAGCATCCAGCACGTTTTCCTCAGATGACATCAGAAATGTGATAAATGAGATTAATGCAACCTGAAGAGAAATACTTGATTAACAATGAGCAGATGAGGAGCTAAGATGTCAGATCATAAATAGATGACGTAAAACTAAGCATCTTAAATAAATAAATAATAAATAAATAAATAAATAAATAAATAAATAAATAAATAAATAAATAAATGTTTATTAAGGTAAGGTACATTCATACAAGAGATTTTTACAAAAATTGCTAGGTTTATAGATAGAGCTGGTACATACAATGCCTAAAGCCACTATTACGCAAAGCGTTTCGGGCAGGAAAAACATTAAAGACTAAAACTTAATACTAATTGAGTTTAAAGTATAAAATGTGTTGAGAACAAATAAAAATAAGAAAGTAAGGGGGGAACATGGCTGAAAGAGCAGCACAAATATAATTAGGTCGACAAACAGCGGTGTTTAAAAAAAACAGAATGAATATTCTTAATGAATATACTCTGCAGTACAGTGCCAAGGATCTTAAAAGAAAGTGTTACATAGAATAAAATTTAAGAACAACAGTGTCCAAGAGAAACACATGGTCACCATGCAAAACAAAGGTATATGCACCAGGCATAGAGTAACTAAATGGCTCCTGCAACTGAAAGACATGAACTACGAGGAGAGGTTGGAGGCATTAAATATGCCAAAGTTAGAAGGAAAAGAGGTGATATGATCACTACATACAAAATAGTAACAGGAATCTACAAAATTAATAGGGAAGAATTCCTGAGAGCAGGAACTTCATGAACGAGAGGTCAGAGATTTAAACTAACTAAACAAAGCTGCCAACAAAATATAAGAAAATTCACAGAGTGGTACACAGTTCGAACAAGTTAGGTGAGAAGGTGGTGGAGGCCAAAACTGTCAGTAATTTCAAAGTGTAAAAAGAGTGCTAGGCAGATGGGACACCACGAGCATAGCTCTCTTCCTGTAACTACACTTATGTAATTACAGTACAGATGATAAAGAACCGGTGGTACATGAAATTGTCATCTAGTGTAAATAATGTATATGAGTAGTGATAGACAGCAGAAAATATATGGGAAAGAGTGAAGATAGAACACTGTAGATACAAGCCAATCAATGAAGATACCATTTACACATGCTTGATGCTTGTCTGAGAACAGAACAGAAGTGTAGGGGTTGATTTGAATGGTGATGCACTAGACAAAATGATGGGTCCTGCAAATTCTAGAACCCAAAGTGACCCAGCACCTGCAATGCCATATACCTGGCTAGCAGATGAGCCTGGTGACTGAGAGCTACCGAGGTAGACCACGATGGACTGAAACATTGTCTCCTTTTCACGTTTCAATCATATGATTTAGTATTTATTTGTTAGAGCCATGGCATTGTAACATTTTTAATACTGCACTTCTTTCAGCAAATCAGACTCTTATACTTCCAAATATAATAGAATAGCATGTATTTTTCAAAGTATTATACATGAACCAGACCAATTTACTTGCCAAGTACGGAGTGGTAAGCCATATGAAAACCACGAATGACTGAAGGTACGCCGACTTCTTCAGAACTTTAATCTCTGCCTTTCTGACATCTTCTACCTGATTATTGAAGGAGTTCTCCCAAGCATACAATTTCAGTACCTACAGAATGCCACAAATTTAATACCTGAAATTTCACTTCTCCTTTAAAAGCACGAGATTAAGTTGGATATCTCAAATGTCTGTTCTTTAAAAATCAGACACTATATATAAAGCATGAAGAGTTTGAAATTAAAAGTATTTAACATATCTGTAATGATCAGAAAATATGTACACAAAATTTAATAGTGTATTACTTTTATTCCATTAATGATTTCATTAAGCATCTTGATTCTCTTGTCTTTGAACTTCATCTGAGAGCTCTGGAGGGTTATGATATTGTTGGCAATGACACTGTTTATGGGGATGAGAAGTATCAAGACAGCCAGGCCAGAGAGTGCTGCAGGTCCTGTTACACACACACACATCACTATCATCAGTCACAAGTTATATAAGTCAATTATGCATAATATGGCATGAACAGTAAATACTTTAGGCCTTAGAGAACTTAGTGAAAGACACATCAAGTCATGCAGGTATAGGATAATAAGCATGAAGCAGATCACTTCACTCGCCCAAAGCTAAAAATCAGCACTTTTTATTATTGATATCTTTAAGGTGGTAAGTGAATTGACATGAATTAATAGATATATCTTTTATGTGCAAATATCATTAAGAAAGGTACTAACCAAACATGACATACATGACATACCGCACATACATAATTTGATCTTACCCAATATCTTCCATAGTTCATACAGAGCAATTATTATGATCAGGGGACCTGACCAAAACAAGCTGGAAAATAAGGGAAAATCACTTATTTTCTGAGAATCTATAGCCATCAGGTTGACAATTTCACCAACAGTTGACTCTCGTCTAGCAGCAACTGAGAGTGTAAGTGCCTGTCAAGAAGGTAATAATATTATTCTCATATATTGTTACAGGATGCATATGTTTAGGATAACCATCAATCTTAAGTATATATTTAATACCTTGTTTCCTCCTAAAAACCTCTTCGACAAAAGTACTGATAAATATCAATTCAATGAAATAAAGAAATAGTCTCAAATACATTCAGCGACTGAAAATATGAAAACAAATCAGTGTTAAATTTGCTAAGCATGTGTTCTGTGTTATACCAGTCATTGTCAATAATATTTATGTGTTAACTAGGACACTTTTGTGTTGTTGTATTTGGAATTTGCAATTAGAATTGTGAGAAGATTGTAAAGTAACATAACTACTTTAAGTTCTGGTTTTAGTGGGACCAATAGTGATAGAATAGACTGCTGTATGGACTGAAATGAATCGGTTGAAATGAATAAACTGTTCATTTCTAGTATCTTTAATTCCTGATTTTTCCCATTCATTTTGCACAATGTCCCTTTCTCATATATAAAGTCACTATTACCAATCCTTGTAGTGCTCTGGCTGCATCTATTCCTATCATATTTTTTTTTTAATACACATTTACTGTACTGTACTTTTAATGGTTTTGCACTATCTCAGGGGTTAAGCAATGTCAAAGTATTATAACTTTACTATGGAACTGTATTTCCATTTAAAGTTATTTTAAGTTGCCTAAAACCCTTTCAATTATTTTTTGTCAAATCAACTTTATTCACCTCAATGAATGGCAATACAATTTTAAGCACATGATTAATATGTACAAAATTAGCCATCTAAGACATAATTCCTTGATAAACATGGTAAACACAGCCTACAAGGAAGGAAGCAGCTCAGTAGCACATTAACATCTCACCTTTCGGTATACTGCAGCCATTAAAGACGACCTGACCTTTGCACCAATGATCCAAGCATTGTATGCAAAGATGGTTCTAAAGATGGTTGTGAGGAAACTGACAAGGAGAAGCAAGATTGCGTAAAAGTAACCGTGCCACACCGGCTCTTCCTCATTGCTTGAAAAGCTGATCAACAAACTGCAAAAAGGTATAAAAGGAAAAGGAAATAGATGAAATTAATAAATCAAGGAAAGCCTGGGTTCTTGTCCATTCTTGATCTAAAATATATAGTATTCTAGTGTATATATATATTAAGGTTTGTTAGTTATTTACTCTTTTATACATGAAAGTCACCAAATTAACCAGTAACTAGATAAAGTAAAATCTTCAGTCCTAAAAATACAATGATATCTCAACTATGCAGATTAATTGGCTCAGAAGCCTCCCACTTCAACACAACTTATGCAGCTTTTGCTATTTTCATGCTTTAATTATTCTTTGATTAGTACAAATGACAGCAACTATATTTGCAAATATTTTAATGCCAAAATCACATAAGCAACTTAAATTTTGATTTAAAAAAAATTATTTTCTTTATTATCACCATAAATCCCAATTGGAAGGGTTCTCCTTTTTATCCAGACATCTAATCCATATAATCCTGACATGAGCAAAATATATTGACACAATCCTTTCTCTGTATCTGGATTTCTGTTGAACTTGAACTGAGTTTTGTTTAATCAAGGCATCACAGTACAGTAAGCCTTTTATACTTGCAAATTAAATACTGAATGCATTATTGAATTACTCACCCTAGGAGTCGCGGAGTAAAAAATAAAACCAATTCTGCAGAGACGTGCATAACAGAGGCATAGACATACGGCCAGAAGATCGATCGTACAATGACTCGAAGAACAGACAAACATGGCTTCTTTTCTTCAATATCAGCTGGAGAATGTTGGTTTTTTAATGATGCCTTTTGTCTGTATAATCAAATATCATAAGGAACTTAATTTTTAAAATCATATACACAAATCATTAATACTCAAATACAACAAATATACTCTTAAAAGTATATATCTAGTTTTCAGGGGATATCTAGTTTTTATTATTATAAATCAGGTAACTTGTCTTACAAAAATGCTAGTACTTATAGCTAATATGGATGGAATGAACAAGACATGAGCTGTTGCTCCCCAAACAATTGGTTTGTTGCCTTCTATGTTGGGCTCTCTACACATTTCATCGTACAAAATGTGGCCCATGTTTCTGTGCAATACATTCATAATTGCTATACTTACTACCATTTTTGGAGGGCAGGTTGAAATCAGGGCATTTGAAATGTTTATTAGGCAAAAAACAGAAGGCCTAATGCTTCACCCCTTGGTGTCAATGATACAAATATTACAGCTCAGATAATAAACAATTATTAATTCATGCTAGACCTTAAAGCTGGTGAAATTTTATATTTGGATTTATATGGAAGACAGATCAGCCACTGTAAGAATAATTTAGCAAGGTTGACAAAAATATTATTCACATTTATATAAAATTTCAAAATTGGGTAAAATTAAGATTTTATTATGTGTTTAAATATAAGAATAAGTACTACAACAAAATTTAACAGCTGAAGGACAAAATCCTCATATTATTTCCAGGAAGAATCTTTCAAGTTAACTGAATTAAATCACATATAGTCTACACCATGGGATTATAATCATATGGTAATCTCAGATATTATTTTTTATTTACTGCAGTAGTCAAAGCACAGTGGCTAAAGCACCTGATTCACAATTAGTTGAACCCAAGTTCAATTTCAAGGCATAGCGAAATGTTTGGGCATGATTCCTGATTCTTTCACTGTGTGTTTCCACTGGCATTGCTTTACATCCTAGTGCATTGCTTGGGCACCTTTCTGCAACACAACTGTCTTCCTGGTTTTGTCTGAAGCTGTGCATCTGTTCGACAATTATACTTAAGGAAGAAGCCAAATGTGACTGCTAATAAATAAGGCTTTGGGTAATTATGAAAAGCACCTTTCTGATGATATAATTTTGCTGCCTTTATTCCCTCCTTGGTGGGCTTTATTTATCCTGTGAACAGAGTTTATTATTACTATTGGGATGAAAGGCGGCTCACATTAGGGAACCCAGAGATATGTATGGTACTGCCACCTAGTTGCTATTAATGCAGGTGGCCAAGTGAGTAACTGGTAATTAGAAGTGTCCTCTTTTGGTGGTTACCACGATGCCAAAGGAATGCTCAAAAGGGCTTTGTTTTTATGAGTTACCTCAGTTGATCATTCTGGCCAAAGTTACAATTTTTTCCATTGACTCCCTAGTATCTTTAGTAACCCCTGAAGAGATGTTTCAAAAGATCCCTTTAGTCCCAGTGCAAGGATGCAACCCATTCTCCTATTTAGATAGTACTTTTTGTAACTATGTGCACCATAGTACAAATATTGATGTGCTAAGCAATTAGATAGAATTTTGTACTATAGTGTATTCACTTTATAAGAGTCCAAAAAATGAAGCTAAAAACAAACTTGAATATTCCCAGGCCTTGTAGCTGCAACCCATCCTCCGAATTGACAGTACGATTTAATACTAAGTGTAAT
Source organism: Procambarus clarkii (assembly GCF_040958095.1). Taxonomy (NCBI): domain Eukaryota; kingdom Metazoa; phylum Arthropoda; class Malacostraca; order Decapoda; family Cambaridae; genus Procambarus; species Procambarus clarkii. Next base: position 38,505,235 of record NC_091160.1, on the reverse strand, counting down.
AAGTACACTTTCTTACTGTCATAAACAGTGCATAATTGCATTTATGGGGCTGTTACATTTACCCAACCTCCTCCCCCGATTTAATTCTCCTCGTTTTCTGTTAAGACACTCAGAATTTTAGGATGAAGTTTTCAATTTCAATTTGCAATACACAAATTTTAAATATCAGAAATTTCTTTTTCAGGCTTATTAAACAATATAGATTTTATACAAAATTTTAAAATATCCTGAGTTACTTTACAATTTATTGATATATTTTAGTTTTGTTTCATGAGTTTTATAAAACTGTAATATCAATATAGCTATAGGTTAAGTACTAATTGTAATTAAGAAGCAATAAAATTATTATCTTCAAAAACTAAGACAGTTAGGTGAGGTTGTGGTTTTCTATTCAGTTTTTCAGGTAAACTCAAATATTCACAATATATTTGACAGTACGATTTAATACTAAGTGAAAACAAGTACAATTCCTAACAGCTATGAATAGTACATAATTGCACTTATTTGTCTTCTTACATTTACCACCCCATTTTTGGAGGACGGGCTGGTATATAGAGCTGTCTTGCCGCATGTGCACAATGGGTACTTGGCCCGGGGGCCCACAAGCATAGGACATGTTCATTATGGAAGCAGAATGTTTAAATAATTAGGTCTTGTTGCAAGCATGCTTATATAATATAACCCTACATCCTAGTGTGGGACTAAATACTAAATATTTACGATATGTATTTCTAGATGAATAACCCTTTCAGCAGAAATAAAACGTAATGTTTTGAGTGAAGAAGAAGAAGAAGAGAGCTGCAGAGAAGGAGAAAATTAGGAAAATTTCCAAAATTAACATTGTGGCTCAACACAGGTGCAACGACAGCCACTCAGTACCATTCCTTTAGATATAGTATCCACATCAGCATCCACACCTACAATGTCACCCAAAGTCAGTAGCCAGTACAGCCAGTAGTACTGTTCCTTCAGATATAGCATCCACATCTACATCCATTCCTGCTACCAATCATCCAGTTTCAGCAGACATACCATCATTGCCTGTTGCTGCAGCAGGTGACATTTTTGACAATGACTGGAAGCATAGCAATGTTATTGTGGAACATGAAAATGGAGAAGAACATCAAAAGTGCATTACAGCATATTTGATAAGTGCATGATGGTGACCTAACTGTACAGGAGAACGCTCTTTTTCAATACAGAAACTTATACAAAATCTGCTTTGTAGCACAATAGGGCAGCATCGTTTGAACTGGCTTTCACTCATATGCATGGAAAATGACATCCTGAAAACCACTGACTGTAAGCCAATTATATTAAAGCAATTCTCTGAAAAGAAATGCCACAACTGCTTGATATAATAAGAATTCATAGTAATTTCTTACTGTGCCATCTAATCTGTGTAGCTTACTGCGTATTATTGTGTTTTTCAAGCCTTGTGTATTGTTCAAATGTTTATCATGTTGATTAGTTGCTGCTCTACAGCATGTTTTTAATGTTTTAACACCAGTTTTGTTGAAGTGGCAATAAAATAAATATATGTTTAATATTATCGACCATTTACGTTTTATTCCTGTGAGTGGTTGTTGTAGGGGCCCCCAGCACACCAGTTTGCTCAGGGGCCCATAATGCTGTTAAGATGGCCCTACTAGTTTTGCACCCATATGTACTATATTAGGCCTCAGATAGCGATGTTTGGCCTAATAAAGTTAAGTTAGGTTAGTTTGTCTTTGCAACATAAATAGAAATCTTTTCCAGTTTTTCCAAATTCAACAGTACCGATTTCTACTTTCTAATTGCATTGTATGTCAGTATATGTACTATGGTCCTCATTGTTACTATAAGTACTGTACTACAAAAACAGGAGGATGGGCTGGAGGATGCTGTCTTGGCTGACTGTGTCTGATCCTGTTTTTTAACAAAGTGGATCACTTGTATCAGGAAGAGGCCAAATGATCAGCTTAGAAATAGCTTTTTCTACCATTAATGTTTCTTTATCTTTTATACAGTATCTAAAATTTGTGATAATTTTCACAGTAACTTAAAGTTGCCTTTAATCTCACCTGGCTACTGAGAGCTCATTACTCCAAGCTGCTCTCCATAAAGCATCCAGATTACTAGTCGTACAATGAGAAGGGACTTCCCAAAGGTCATCATGGGTCAGGGAACGTTTCCAACCCAACCACACGAGGCCACTCACCCAGTGGAAGGTTATTTTGTTTATGAAGGACACATGCTGCTCTGGGTAGACCTTCAATGTGTGGAAAGAAAACTTTAAATAATTTTGCTGCCATATTATTTAAGTATGAACAGGCTATATCTATTTACAATCATTGCTGCTGTATTTCTCTAGGAATTAATTCTTCTTTATAAAACAGACATGTAAAATCTTTCTTAGAAATTTCAGCACTTTCTAGACCAGCATTTCTCAACCCAGGAAAAAATTCTGAGTCCTACTTTAAATAAACACACATGGATTTCATTGTCAAGTGAAAGGAGACAATTTCTGTCTTTGCTCTTGATACTGGTTAAATGAGAAAATTAAACACAAAAAGACTCAAAAATACATTTACATATGATTAGAATTGGCCTATTTATCACAATTTCTTGCAGAACTCCTAGGTACCTGGGATTTCATTGAACCCCAGTTGAGAAATGTTGCTTTAGACAGTGAGAGATTTCTGGAGAAGCATTTGAATTTTTTTTTGTAAAATTTTACAGTACAGTACTTCATTTAGGCTATCAAACCCATGAAATAGCCAATGGTAACCTGCAATGAGCAATAAAATGATAGAAAGTTTGGAAAGTTGATGTTGGCACAAACATACAAAGTGTAATGTAAAAACATGGAAGGACAAGATACAGCCAAAATTAAAATGAAGACGAGTGTAGATTGAAAGCTCTTTTCTGTGTAGGTCACCTGATTTCTCTCCCAAGGACATGACCAAGCTGGCCAGGCCAGGGGTAACAATTACTTCCTGGTGCAGTAAGGCAATTTTCAAATGTCTCCCCAAAGCCATTAATGATGGAGGAAGACATTGGAAATCTGCTAAAGTTTCTAGCTCACCACATTGTTCTCACAGGATCTGCAGTTTTATTCTTTATTTTTTAGGTTCAATCCATTTGTCTGCTCCTTTATGAAATACCTCATTGACAAATTCTTCAGACTCGGCCACCCTCTCCTGCTGTCTTCTCCCATATGTAAGCCCAGTTAATCTTTTCTGTATTATTATTCCAAGAGGTGATGTGTGCAACAAGTGCCAAGGGAGCAAAGACTATGCTTTCAGATATTATTAAGGCTAAAGCTACTACTGTATCTGTGACTTTGTCAGAGAAAGTGATAAAGCAATACATAATAGAAAAGTAGTGAGTAAAGCTAAGGTGCATTTTGTAAGGTATAGTGTAATAGTGGTACAGACAGAAGTGTGAAGAGATGAAAAATCCAGTGGCATACTGGTTGCTCATGGCCATGGAATATCATGTCACTGAAAAGTCCGGAGCAGTGTTTGTATGCCAGTAGATGGCTAAAGTAGCTTCCATAACACTGTTCAGCTCTATAAGAGAACCAGAATTCCTCATACTAGTGGGTACAACTGCAATAATTGTCAAAAGTTTCACAACAAATTGCCAATTTTTCCTAACATTTTTCAGGATGACTACTGTACCTACTTTTATGAACACAATAAGTTAAGCACCTGGTCTAAGGGACCGAGGCATCCAGAAAGCATGTGGTTGTCTGTATTATTGTTATTATTAAAATAATTACAGTAACAGTGGTTAACAGTAAAAAAAAGGAAGCATTATATATCAGACTCTAAGTGCTTACCTTGCTGAGTCCATCTGAGTCAGGAGGATTATCAGCAAAACAGTTCACAATTAAGAGTACAACACCACCAATGTACTGTACAAGGAATGTTATTGTATCCAAGTTCCCATCCTGTAAAGTAAAATGGCTTATTGCTTGTACGGCATTATATTTTGTGTAGGTCAATGTAAACTAGAATGGCAAATCAATACTGTATCATTATACAATATACAGTATACCAATATTTGTCATGAGATTAAAGTTAGTGTATGTTGTGCTTGATCCATCCACTTCTTGTGGTGCAGCATATACAGTACAGAAATTTAACAGAATAAATTTTAATTTATATTAGATATGAAATACTGTACAGGTAAAGTATATTACTAGTACAATAATACAGAATATAATTATATTTATCATATAACTGCTGAAACCTCCTTTTAATATCAGATTAATATGATAGTAAAAGAATGCCTTATAAAATTTACGGGGCTGGCAGTGGATGATAGTGTAGACTTGAGGCGCGGGACACCACATATGACTTGCAGGAACCAAAACAGCCACACAAGTCCGCTGCTTCTGTCTCCATACTTATGACTCAGGAATACCAATATCATTTGCAATATCTGGAAAGTATAACGCCCATATTTAAAATACATGTATTTCACTATCACTTTCTGATGAAAAAATCATAACAAGTTTTTTTTAGGTCAATTCTGTACAGTAACCCCTTTTTGTCATGGAGTTGTAAATATCTTTTGAGCTACTGCTTCTAATTAAAATACAGTACATTATTTAATTGTATATATAATAACAAATGACACTTCACATGTTTACAAAAAGAAAACTTAATAAATAATCCAACTTCAAAACCAGAGCTTCATTCAATACAACTTATTCATTAGCAAAACAGCTTATAGATTTCCACTATAAAGTACTTTTATATAGTTCTGCAAATCTTAGTAATACAAAACTGTATTTACTAATCAACTACTGTACTTAATAAAAATTTGTATTGCTAAATCTAATTGTTGATGCATTAATAGAAGTCTGATTACACATTCTGCTGAATAGTTATAGTAATAAAGAAAATGCAATGAATTAGCTTTTGTACTTGCATAAGAACTCATGAGAATAACAGGAGCGACAAAATCATTGGTTGAAACAACATTTTCCTGAGATGACTTTGACACTGCGTTTACAAGCTCTGCAACAGCTGCCGCTGTCACCAATACTGACAATACCTGTAAAAAATAACATTTATTATTATCTTTGAATACCTTGTTCAAGTTTTCATTGCAAATTATTGATTTTACTACATCAGGGTAAAGTATAATGCAAGTTACTTATCAAACACATACATGCATACATT
>NC_091160.1:38252558-38495058 GCF_040958095.1 Procambarus clarkii | reverse complement strand
AGAATAAACCCGTAACGTCTTTTAGTCCCTTTTATAGCCCTAGGTACATGTATTTTTATAGTCCACTGTAATCAACCCGTCGCTTTATTTCTATTTTTTGTCGCCTGGCCATAGAATTCTATTACATGTGTGTGACAAGATTTACCGTGAACCTTGCTGGTGTTACAAAGTACCTTCTCTCCAGATGTGCTACCAGCTTTTTCTCACGATCTTCTCTGCCACCTCGTATGGTATACAAGTTAGGGACACCGGCCTGTGGTTTAATGCCTCCTGCCTGTCACTCTTTTTGTATATTGGACTACATTACCCGTCTTCCAACGTTCTGATATAGCTTCTGTTTTCAGTGACCTATTATAAAACTTCGGCTCCCTCTTTTGCACTCCAAGGTGAGATTCCGTCAGGTCCAACAGCCTTTGTTATGTCTAGTTCCAGCAGATGCATCCTAACCTTACCTCTGACAATTTTACATTTTGTCAAAGCAGTTTGGTTTGCTTCTATCTCTCTCAGTTTAGCATATAGATTTAAAGAAGCTAAAGGAAATATGAAAAGTACATGGAAAGCCATCTCTAACTTCATAGAATCTAAACAACAATCACACAACAAGCAGATAAACATCTCCAAAGATGGTTACACACTTGCAACAAACCTAAAAATTGCAACCGAATTCATTAGCTTCTTTTCATCAATTGGTGTTAACCTTGCTACAAAAATCCCAGAGACCCAGACACATGTTACTACATATCTTTATTTATTTTATTTTATTTATATATTCAAGAAGGTACATTGGGATTGTGAGGATACATAGCATAGAAATTACAATCTTGTAAAGTCACTAGTACGAGCAGCGTTTCGGGCAGGTCCTTAATCTAAGAAAATTTTAAGTAGGTAAATATTTGCACAATTTATAAAAAATGATAACAGTTACAAAGTAAGAAAAAAAATAAAAGATGAGAGAAAATTGTAGGTATATTAAAGCACATAGGTTGCTCAGATTGATTGCAATGACAGCTTTGGATTTTTGATAGCATCTCACCGGCAGCTATCCTAACTCTCTACTCCTCTTACCAGTCAGCTCGATAGACATTATATCCATAATTCAATCGCTTAAAACAAAAATTGGGAACACTAATGAAATACCATCTATGATATATAAGAGTGCTGCCCCCAGCTCTTGCACTACCCATAGCTCTGCTGTTCAACAAATACCTCTTACTTAAAATAACTACCCCTTACTTAAACTTTACCACTATGGTATCCGAGGCTCTGAACTATATTCGTGTCTATCTCAGTGACAGACACCAATATGTAGCCATCAATAACACAACCTCCCCCACCCTACCATTAACCGTAGGAGTGCCACGAGTGCCACAGGGCAGTATCTTAGGACCTCTACTGTTTCTTATATACATCAATGATTTGCCAAACGTTTCTAACATTTTTAAACCTATACTATTTGCTGACGATACTACCTACATCTATTCCGACCCCAACCCACACACACTAAATAATATTGTCAGTAATAAATTAGAAAAATCCGCTCGTGAATGTCAACCAACAAACTTCACACTAAACATTGAAAAGACTTACTAAATTTTATTTGGTAGTATATCATCAAATCAAATTCAACCGTAGACAGATAATGTTAACATTAGCAATAAAAATTAGGGAGTTCCTCTGCCTATACTTAAACAAGAGCTGAACTTCAGCACCCACATACAACACACAACCAGAAAAGTCTAAAAAAACGGTCGGTATACGTTCTAAAATCAGATATTATGTTCCCCACTCTGCTCTCCTTCCATTATACTACACGCTAGTCTGTCCCTATCTTACATACGGTATCTGTGCATGGGATTCTACCTCTGCAATTTACCTCAAGCCTATCATCACTCAGCAAAAATCTGCTATCAGAACTCTAACAAACTCAGTCTTCAGACAACACACAGCCCCTCTGTTGAAGTCCCTTAACATGCTAAACATACACTCACTCTACACATTCTCGTGTGTTATCTGCATGTACAAAATCTTGTTCCTAAATGCTAATCTTGATCTGAAACTTTTCCTTCATAGGTGTAATAGAACCCATGATCACCACACCATAAATAACTATCTCTTTGATATGCAGAGTCAAGATAAATATGTGCAAACACTCCAAATAAAAGGGCCCAGTCTTTGGAACTCACTTTATGATTAATTATAAAATTGTCTAACCTATGTCCTGATCAAAAGTAAAACCAAAATGTACCTAATAATTTATGTAGCCTCATAGTTTCCTACCTTGTGCTTCAAACTCACACTGTATCTTGTGCTACCCACTTCCCCAATATTAGTACTTAATACATATATCCTTACCAGTGTAATCACCTCTGTCAACTTATATTGTAGTTATTTGTTGATATAAAACCTTGCTACAATGTGGCTTTTCATATTACCTGATATGTTAGATTAAGGACCTGCCCGAAAAGCTTTGCGTGGCTTTATAAGAATGTACAAATATCATTTTGATGTAATCTCACCAACCCATTCTAACTTCTTGTAAATAAATTATTATTATTATTATTATTATTATTATTATTATTATTATTATTATTATTATTATTATTGTGTAAGGAAGTCTCCCATGATAAACAGTCTGGATCTATTCCCGTAGGTAACAACATCTGCTCTCTATTATATTAATGGTTGCCATTTTGTCCCTATCATGTATATATGAGTGCGTGTATTTAGTACTTGTGCCTGCAGGATAGAGGTGTTAGCTCTTGGACCCCGCCTTTCTTACCATGGGTTGTGTAATGTACTGACTCTCGACCTATTGTACCCCTTGTTATATCTACTATATATATTTCTGTCACAAATACATGCCCAGGATGTAAGCCATAGCGGCTGTCTAAATACCAGAAACATATTTACTGCTAGGTGAACAGGAGCATCAGAGGAAAGAAACTCTGCCAACTTGGTTTTGCCTCAGCCGGGAATCGAACACGGACCCTTAGGACTACGACCCCCGAGCAGTATCTCTGCTCGACCGCGAGGACCTAATGTGTGTGTGTAATTACCTAGTGTAGTTATAGAAAGAGAGCTACGCTCGTAGTGTCCCGTCTTCCCAGTACTCTTTGTCATATAACACTTTGAAATTACTGACGGTTTTGGCCTCCACCACCTTCTCACTTAACTTGTTCCAACCGTCTACCACTCTATTTACAAAAGTGAATTTTCGTATATTTCTCCGGCAGCTTTATTTCGTTAGTTTAAATCTATGACCTCTTGTTCTTGAAGTTCCAGGTCTCAGGAATTCTTCCCTATCAATTTTATCGATTCCTGTTGCTATTTTGTACGTAGTGATCATATCACCTCTTTTTCTTGTCTTCTAGTTTTGGCATATTTAATGCCTCTAACCTCTCCTCGTAGCTCTTGTCCTTCAGTTCTGGGAGCCACTTAGTAGCATGTCTTTGCACCTTTTCCAGTTCTTGATGTGCTTCTTAAGATATGGGCACCACACAACCGCTGCATATTCCAGCTTTGGTCTAACAAAAGTCGTGAACAATTTCTTTAGTATTTCTCCATCCATGTATTTAAAAGCAATTCTGAGGTTAGAAAGTGTAGCATAGGCTCCTTGCACAATGTTCTTAATGTGGTCCTCAGGTGACAGTTTTATATCTAGGACCACCCCTAGATCCCTTTCTTTGTCAGAATTCTTTAAAGATTTCTCACATAATTTATGGGTTGTATGGGGTCCATTTTATGTGGTCTCCATCTCATGTTGGGCTCCGAATGCATGATAGAGCTGATGAGTTAGCCAAAGAATCTGCCTTTAAAGGAGCCGTTGAGTGTAACCTTGGATTGTCAATGAGCAATCTGAGAGCAGCAGTACACCGAGAACTTCAACAAGATCTTGTATATCTGAGGCAAAGTGAAATTGACACCAGTAATTCCATCTATCATCATACTATCATGCAAGAGGAGCCACACATCTATGGATCATCCAATAAAATCAGCAGACTTCTAGATGTTACTACTGCTCGGCTTAGACTCGGTTACAAGTATCTCTGGGAATTATCATTATCTGCTGATGTAGACCTGACCAAATGTAAACTGTGTCAACAAAATTATTCGCACACCCTCCGTCACTATGTGATGGAGTGCGAAAAGATACGTGAATTTAGAGACAATTCTATAACCAATGTTCCAGCGATGTGTCAGTATTTCATTCAAAATGATCTGCTACCAGAAATTTTAGCCAAATATCCCCAGTTTGCTAACTGTAGGTAGTAATTAAGTGATTGTAACCTATCCACCGCTGCCCACTGGATGGGGGGCGGTGTGCAGGACAAACATATAAATTGTGACACTAGCTCTCCACATATGTCAGTTGCTTAATTTAGAAACTGTACTTGAGGTCGATCTCGAACCCATTGTTGATGTGACGACTTATATTGAATTTTGTAACTAGCTCATCAAGATTGTGACTTGCTTAGCTAAATGAATTGTGGGGTTCAGTCCCTGAGCCCATTATGTGCCTCTGTAACCCTTTCCACTACCGCCCACAAGATGGGTATGGGGTGCATAATAAATGAACTAAACTAAACTTGTGTGGGGTCTATGTTCTCCTATTCTACATTCCATGAACATGGCATTTATTCACATTAAATTCCATTTGCCAAGTGTTGCTCCATATACTTATTTTGTCCAGGTCTTCTTGAAGGGCATGATAATCATCTAGGTTTCTTATCTTCCATATTGTCTTAGCATCATCAGCAAACATGTTCATGTAATTCTGTATTCCCACTGGTAGATCGTTTATGTAGACAATGAACATTACCGGTGCAAGAACTGAACCCTGTGGTGCTCCACTCGTAACATTCTTCCAATGCAGGCGATGAGTCACAATAACGTGGCTGAAGTATGTTGAATCGACAATCGACTTGAGAATGGTCCAGGACGGACCGAAACGTCGTCGTCCCTTCAATTTCTAGTGTGTGGTCTGGTCAACATTCCTCCAATCCGATACCTTGCCTCTGATTACTGCCCTCATTTTTCTGTCAGTTAGGAAATTTTTCATCCATGTTAGTAGCTTACCTGTCACCCCTCCAATATGTTCCAGTTTCCAGAACAACCTCTTATGGGGAACTCTGTCGAAAGCCTTTTTTAGGTCCAGATAGATGCAGTCAACCCAACCATCTCTTTCCTGTAAAATCTCTGTGGCTCGATCATAAAAACTGAGCAAGTTCATTACACAGGATCTTCCAGATCGAAAACCATACTGTCTGTCTGATATTATATCGTTTTCCTCCAGGTGTTCTACCCATTTAGTTTTAATTATTTTTTCCAATATTTTGACTATTACACTTGTCAATGATACCGGTCTATAATTAAGGGGGTCTTCCCTGTTTCCACTTTTGTATTGGAACTATGTTAGCCTTTTTCCACACATCAGCTACAACTCCTGTACACAGGGATGCCTGAAAAATCAGTTGAAGTGGAATGCTGAGGTCAGGTGCACATTCTCTCAGAACCCATGGTGAAACTCCATCTGGACCAACTGCTTTGTTCTTACTTAGTTCCTTGAGCATTTTTTCCACTTCATCTCTAGACACCTCTATGTGCTCTATGTTGTTCCTTGGAATTCTTATTGTGTCTGGTTCCCTAAAGATTTCATTTTGTACAAACACACTTTGGAACTTTTCGTTTAGTGTTTCACACATTTCCTTTTCATTTTCCGTGAATCTATTTCCCATTTTCAACCTCTGAATATTATCCTTTACCTGCAATTCGTTGTTTATGAATTTATAGAATAGACCTGGTTCTGTTTTACATTTGTCTGCAATCTCTTTTTCAAAATTTCTTTCTGCCTCTCTCCTCACTGCCGTGTAGTTGTTTCTCGCATTTTTGTATCGCTGGTATGTTTGGGGGTTTGGCCTCTTCCTGTATTGATTCCATTTTTGTGTCTTTTGGTCTCTGGCCCTCTCGCAATTTCTATTGAACCAATCCTGTTTCCTAGTTCTGCATCTCTGTTTTGGTATTATTTTTTTTGTGCCTTTATTATATATTTCACAAAACTTGACATACATCTCATTCACTTCCTTGTCTAGCATCAAATCTGTCCAATTATACTCACTAAAAAAATTTCTAAGGTGGCCATAATGTCCTCTCCTGAAGTCAGATTTTTCAACTGCTTCAACCTCCTTATTTTCTTCCAGATTATAACGCATTGCATACTTTATTCCCAAAAAGACATGGTCACCTTTACCCAAGGGAGGAAGGTACTGAATGTCAAATATCTCTTCCTTCTTCCTGGTAAATATCAAATCTAGCATGGAGGGAACGTTCCCTTCCCTCATCCTCGTAGCTTGTTTAACATGTTGATACAAGAATGTTTCCAGGATGAGGTCTACAAATCTACAGGTCCAAAAATCTTCTGTTTTAGCTTCATATGCTTCCCAGTCTATGGATTTCAAGTTGAAGTCGCCGACTATCAACAGTCGTGATCTATCGTTATCCGCTCTCGCTATGATCTCTCTCATTATTGCTATAAGACCTTCGCGTTTACTATCTAGCTCCTCCTTTCACCATGTGCTGCTTTGCGGTGGACTATATGCATTTATGATCATTAGTTTATCATCCTCATGGCAGATCTCTAGTGCTATTATGTCAACTTCTTGTGGATTGGCAGTCACTATTTCGTTCACCTTTAGGTGTTCTTTCACCAGCACAGCAACGCCACCGCCTTTCCTAATTTTTCTGTCCCGTCTCCAAATTGTGTAGCCCCTTGGGAATATGACCTCATTTAAAATAACATCTTCAAGTTTTGTCTCCGTGAGTGCAACAATGTCTGGTGTCTGCAGCTGTATTATATCACTTAACTCCAGTATCTTTGATCTTACTCCATCTATGTTGGTGTATGCAATCTTCAGGAACTTGTTCCCCCTCTCCTTATTCTTCACTCCTACTCTCTCTAATCCTTTTGTTGGTTTGCCTTTATGTACCACTTTACTGGTCTGCCTACCCCTATCACTTTGTAGAAAAAAGAATTGATTTCTTCTTCATTCCTGCTCTCATTTAAACTTTTTGCCTCGGCGAGGTTCATTTTCAGCTTCTCTCTGTCTTCTTTTGAAAGATCTTGTCTTAACGACCACACTTTCCCATCCTCATCACTTTGTAATTTTCTGGCATTCCTTAGTACTTCTTCCATCTGTTTGGCACCGTTTAGGGTGATCCTCAAAGGTCGATCTTTCACTTTTACGTACCTGCCTATTCTCCTGTAGTCGCACACATTCTCTATGGTTGTAAGACCTTCTACGAGGCCAACAATATTATCTACTACTTTCGCTTCTTCTACAGCTCTTTCTGGCCTAGATGTTATCTCATTTTCTGTGCAACCAAAAATTATCAGGGACTTGCTCCAATCAACTGTGTTATGCACCAACTTCGGGTTAGATGCCAACTCCTTTCTCACTTCCAGCCTAATGTTTGTTTTATCTTGTTGCAGTGTTTGGCTTCCTTTACTGCTTCTTCAATTTTTTCCTTCTCCTTGGCCACTTGTGCATAGGTGAGTTGCATATCTTTCTTGCATTGTTCTATTCCCTGTGTAACTTCCTCTATCTGTGCTGACAAAAGCTGTTTCTCCTGTTGAATTTCCTTGCCTAACCTATTGTAGCCATTTATGTTTAAATTTACTTTAACTTCTTCCAAAACTATTTTCAAGAGTTTATTTTCGTCATCCATGGCTTTGCAATTTGTATCCAATTGATTCTTATCCTTGCACAAGTCTTTCACTATATCCTCAAGACATACAACTTTGCTATTCAAATGGTCAATTACTTTCTTTCAATTTACTAATTATTTCTACATGAGAGTTCACTATAGTATCTAATTTTACCAACTTGTTGTGTAGACTACTAATACCAATGCTTTCTTCATTGAATCCCGCAAAATCAAGCTCTCTTTTGTTTTTCCTTTTGTGTGTGTGTGTAACCTCCAAATAAGAGGTGATGTACGTACACTCCGTCATAAGGTTCAGTGGGCAGGACAACATAATTCCGGGAATTTATGTCAGCACAAAACGTATCAACAGAGAGAGAGAGAGAGAGAGAGAGAGAGAGAGAGAGAGAGAGAGAGAGAGAGAGAGAGAGAGAGAGAGAGAGAGAGAGAGAGAGAGAGAGAGAGAAAGAGAGAGAGAGAAAGAGAGAGAGAGAAAGAGAGAGAGAGAGAGAGAGAGAGAGAGAGAGAGAGAGAGAGAGAGAGAGAGAGAGAGAGAGAGAGAGAGAGAGAGAGAGAGAGAGAGAGAGAGAGAGAGAGAGAGAGAGAGAGAGAGAGAGAGAGAGAGAGAGAGAGAGAGAGAGAGAGAGAGAGAGAGAGAGAGAGAGAGAGAGAGAGGAGAGAGAGAGAGAGAGAGAGAGAGAGAGAGAGAGAGAGAGAGAGAGAGAGAGAGAGAGAGAGAGAGAGAGAGAGAGAGAGAGAGAGAGAGAGAGAGAGAGAGAGAGAGAGAGAGAGAGAGAGAGAGAGAGAGAGAGAGAGAGAGAGAGAGAGAGAGAGAGAGAGAGAGAGAGAGAGAGAGAGAGAGAGAGAGAGAGAGAGAGAGAGAGAGAGAGAGAGAGAGAGAGAGAGAGAGAGAGAGAGAGAGAGAGAGAGAGAGAGAGAGAGAGAGAGAGAGAGAGAGAGAGAGAGAGAGAGAGAGAGAGAGAGAGAGAGAGAGAGCGCTGCAACTAACGTCTCTCGCAACGGAAATGTGCGACAACGTATTGCCAGGAAAACATTAATTAAAAGAACGTAAACGAGGTAATAACATTAAAACTGGATTGTTCAATGTCAAAACTCAGACGGATCATACAGTATCGTAATTATTAGACCTTAGTAATATGATAGTTAAATAGTCGAGTTGAAGACAGGCTAATATTTACAAGAATGATTCACACACCAAATTTAACATACCGATGTAATAATTCAATTTAATTAAATAAATATATCTACAGTACACACCTGAGTATACGTAATAACCAGTAATTTATATAGCAAAGGTGTTAATTTCACAAGATCGGTTACTATAACGTTTTCTCCCTCAGTTCATGGAGTACTGTAATAAAAATAACATTCGGTGTTTGCAACACTTTCAAAGTTTCCTTTTACATACCAACTCACACTATCACTGTCTGGATGGGTTGGTCATTCATGCCAGACATGTTGCTTACGGCTAAAGAACACAAGGTCGGTTGTTATTTACCTTCAGGAGAGAGAAGAGTGCGCGCAGTCCTCCCTCCTCCAGGGTCTCACGACGACTGGCGTCTGTTTACTCTTGAGTGTACTTCTTGCCGAGGACAAATATAGGAATAAATCCTCCAGCTAAAACGATTAATTTTTATAATATATTCAAAATGGTATTATCATAATCTCTCGCTACAAACATTTATAATAGTGTTTAAATATCTCCATTTTTTTAGGAATTAATGTTTAAATTTCACCAAGGTCTGTGTGCAAAGAAAACGAAGCGAAAGGATACGCGACATCAACAGAAAACGGCGACTAACCAATACTCTATACGAGATTTCCAACCTAAAGAGAAATGTATTAAATAATGCTCTATCACCCTGACTCTGGTCACCCTGTGTAATCCCAGCACAAGACGCCGCTACACCGTCACCAGAGGGAGTTGCACCACGTTATATCTCAAGTGTTATTCCAGCTTCGCTATGGTTTCTATTCCAGCACTAAATCTGTGCAAACACTTTATGCAAATAAAAGGACCCAGTCTTTGGAACTCACTCCCTGATGAATTAAAAAAATTGTCCAACCTATTCCCCTATTCAAAAGTAAAACCAAAAAGAACCTAGTTTCATCCTCATAGTTTCCTATCTAGTGCTTCAAACTCACACTGTATCTTGTACTACCATACTTCCCCCAATATTAAGACATTTATCGTCACCAGTGTAATCACCTCTGTCAACTTATATTGCTAGTTATTTGTTGATATAAAGCCTTGCTACAATGTACCTTTTCATCTGATATGTTAGATTAAGGACCTGCCTGAAACGCTATGCGTGTTGGTGGCTATGAATGAATGTGCAAATACCGGCCTTATATAATTTCACCAACCTATTTAGAGGAAATGTATATGTTTATCTCTCAGAATGTTCGGTAATATGTTTATTGTTTGTGATGTGTGTCTATGTATGTATTAACACGATGTACTGAACGAGGTGAGAATAGCTTGAGCCACCTCATCCCTTTGTGTGTATTTTACCTCAATAAACTTATTTCAATTTCAATTTCCAACCTATTGTACCCTATTGTGAATTAATTATTATTATTATTGGTATTATTATTATTATTATTATTATTATTATTATTATTATTATTATTATTATTATTATTATTATTATTGTAATTATTATTATTATTATTATTATCATTATTATTATTATTATTGACCCAATTGAGACAAAATTGTAGTGGTGATCAAGATCTCTGTATTTACGTGACTTGGCTGCTTCCCGGTGATTGACAGCTCCTCCTGCCTGTGCAGCACTGAAGTTAACATAGGTGTTGGCTAAAGTTGAAACGCAAGTGTAGTCCCACACCAACTGTCTACCATTCTTCCAGGGGTTCACCGTGATCCCGTCTGGGCGACCGACAAGCTCATCAGAGTTGCGGGCATTAGGTAACGGGGTTCTCTCTCTGCTGGACAACCGGCTGTGGTAAAGCTTCTCTTAATAATGTCATTAACCTCGCCGTGTCTTGCATACCCTCTTTCTGTCCTTTCTCTGTATTCGGGTGTGGATTGGGGCAGCGAGGCGGAGAGCCACGGCAATTAGGAGGGCGTGTGGTGTGAGACGCGTGCCAGTTGCTGACATTGGGGTTGCTAATAGGAAGTCACTTGCATGGGGAGCTGCTACAGCTCTAAGTCGGGTAGTGTCATGTGGTGTTGTCGCAGCACCTAGACATGTCACAGCTGCTGGGTCAACAATGGGGCAATCCCAGCTGGATTGCTTAATTATGGGCTCCAGAAGATGGTGGTTGGGGTGCTGGTCCTGCAAGAGAGACCCATTTGGTACTGCAGTCTGTAAAGCTGGGATCATGTACCCCTGCCTGTTGACGTAGGTAATCAGGTTGGATTTCCTTCACTAGGTTGTCAGATGCCACTGAAGAGGACAGGAACGCTAGTACAGCAATTTGTGTTACTGTGTGAACGCCGAGGCCCCCCGAGTCTAATAGCAAGGGAAGACATTTTGAGACATTCAGTTAAGGAATGCTGCCTAGTCAATCCTCCCCGACCATGATGCGAATACCGGCCGAAGCTAGACACAAATACAACAAAATTATTAATGATGGTAACAGAGTCCATTTCATGTGGTCTCCATCTCATGTTGGCCTCCGAATGCATGATAGAGCTGATGAGTTAGCCAAAGAATCTGCCTTTAAAGGAGCCGTTGAGTGTAACCTTGGATTGTCAATGAGCAATCTGAGAGCAGCAGTACACCGAGAACTTCAACAAGATCTTGTAGATCTGAGGCAAAGTGAAATTAACACTAGTAATTCCATCTTTCATCATACTATCATGCAAGAGGAGCCACACATCTATGGATCATCCAATAAAATCAGCAGACTTCTAGATGTTACTACTGCTCGGCTTAGTCTCGGTTACAAGTATCTCTGGGAATTATTATTATCTGCTGATGTAGACCTGACCAAATGTAAACTGTGTCAACAAAATTATTCGCACACCCTCCGTCACTATGTGATGGAGTGCGAAAAGATACGTGAATTTAGAGACAATTCTATAACCAATGTTCCAGCGATGTGTCAATATTTCATTCAAAATGATCTGCTACCTGAAATTTTAGTCAAATATCCCCAGTTTGCTAACTGTAGGTAGTAACTAAGTGATTGTAACCTATCCACCGCTGCCCACTGGATGGGGGGCGGTGTGCAGGACAAACATATCAATTGTGACACTAGCTCTCCACATATGTCAGTTGCTTAATTTAGAACCTGTACTTGTGGTCGATCTCAAACCCATTGTTGATGTGACGACTTATACTGAACTTTGTAACTAGCTCATCAAGATTGTAACTTGCTTAGCTAAATGAATTGTGGGGTTCAGTCCCTGAGCCCATTATGTGCCTCTGTAACCCTTTCCACTACCACCCACAAGATGGATATTGGGGTGCATAATAAATGAACTAAACTAACTAACTAAAACTACTCAAGTGGCACCCCAGTGGAGTCCTAAAGTCCCAGTTGGATACCCGTGGTCTGGTTTGGGCCTCTCTTATTGTGGAGGTTTGTTGCCTGGTTGATAGAACTCCAGTCTTCTGCTTCCTGTTATCTTGAAGTTCAGACGTATTGTGTCATCTTGAGGTGCAGACATTTTCTGACATCTGAATGCCAGGAGAAATGTCCGATAGACCACTGGAACATTACCTAACACAGTGCACAGTTACAAACCCAATAAGAGTTCAATTTAGATTCAACAGAGCAGAAGTTGTTAAATACATGGGACAAAATTTTACAGAAGCGACCATACGAGTCATAAATATTCATACTCCAACTAAGTAAAACAGAAATAAGTAACACTTAGTGGGCCAGCCAGAGACTTAGGGCCCGCGCAGGAATATCCCTGCAAACAAAAAAAAATCTGAAGGCCGGACTTTCAAATGTGAGCTTGAGTTTTATACTTTTCCTAGTATCTTTATTGATATGCCATTGTAATCCGTACTTAACTAAATCAACACATCGACCCCGGGAAATAGACGACTTCAGTCTAAAATCAATTTAAACAAATATTTTTCAACAATTCTGTTCAATTTTGGTTTCAGGCTTCGAAAAAGCTTAAGTAATGCTTGCAGTGTTAGATACAAAATTATGTGTTAATATTTATAGCACGCTCTGGTTGCTATAAACAGAGTAGAGTACATATATTAGAGCTTTCAAGTGTTGACGCAACTCGGCCTTCTTCAACAGTATATCGTATTTTGACGTATAAATCTCCTAACGCCAACACTAATGTACTGAAAATCATAGCGACCTGCAAAATTGACGTGATGATTCGTTTTCTATTCGTTGGTCCTCGGTTTGGTTAGGTGTGGGCAATTTAATACATCAGTTTAGTGACGTTGTGAATGCCGGAGAGGACGGGTTGGTTGACGACGGGCGACAGCCTAGTGAGCACCAAGGAGGAGCCACAACCTGTACTGGCATCTACACTGGCCTCACATACCTCTTGCACCACCCTCTATGAAATAACATTTTTATAACATATTCTGGTCAGGTTCTGGCAAGTTAGGTGAGGTAAGGTTTACTGAAAGGTTAGCGATGACACTGAAGGGTATATATTGCTCTCAGGTCTCATAGCCTACTGCACGCAGCCTCGTGTAGCCTAGCCACTGAGCTGAGCCAAGGTCACTCCCTTAACTATATACAATACCTTCCCTCAGACATAATGGGGACGCCTTCACACTCCACACTGGTTGTGGCAGCAACTGGGGAGCACTGAGTTAATATTACTCTATTTTAACGTCTTAGCAATGTTTAAAGCAATGTATGGCGTTATTATATATGTATACATATATAAAAAAGTCAGAATGTAGAGTAATAAACAAAAATTAATTAAAGAGACCGATCTGGGCAGTAATTGCTGTTCTCAAATGGAATGCTGTTTTTAACTAGCTTAGGTAGCCAACATTATCATCTTGCATAGTTGCCTTCAACATTGTGAAAAGTTACATTGTTTTTCTTGTAAAGAGTAGCAAGATGTGTTGATTAATTGGTTTTGTTAGGGACATGAATCCTATATACATGGACTTTGATGCGTGTCTCGAGGGCCCCCTCCCCCCTTCCCCCCCTCCCACAAGGTCGAACAACAACCCCTCCTGAAGATGTAACCCCCACAACAGTTGCCTAACTCATGGCTACCTATTTATTTGCCAGGTGAACAGACACATTAGATGAAATGAAATGTACCCAACCATTTGTGTTCCGGCCAGGAATCGAACCTGAGATTCCCGATTGTGAGACAGGAATGAAGCCAAGTGTACCAGGAGATCCCACAAATATGCCCCAGCTTTGAGAGAGCAGCACGCGGCTGCTCGCAGCCTGATGTATGAATCACAGCCTGGTTGATCAGGTATCCATTGGAAGTATTTATCCACTCACTTCTTTTTTGAACATCGTGAGAGGGCCGGCCAGTTATATGGCCCTTATGAGTAGCGGGTGAAAAGTCTTGGGCCTTTGATGTTGATAGAGCTGTCACTCAGCGTACCTCTTGCACCTCAGAGCTATTCTGCACATCCTGCCATGCCTCCTGGTCTCATGTGATGTTATTTCCGTGTGAAAATTTGGAACCAGTCCCGCTAACTTTTTTCCAAGTATATGTTATTCCTGTGATCTCTTCCACCCACGTTCAAGAGAATAGTAAAGATTTAAAGATTTTAATCGATTCCAATAATTTAGACGTTTTATTGAGTGGATTCATGGAACGCTAACTTTGGTTCCTCATGTTACACTATTCCGGGGTCCTTCTTGGTACACTAACCTATTGTCTTTCATGGTACTCTGACCTGGGGTACAATATGGTACACAAACCTGGGGTACATCATGGTACACTAATCTGAAGTTCTTCGTGGTACACTAACTTGGGGTCCTTCATGGTACACTAACCTGGGGTCCTTCATATGGTACACTAACCTGGGGTCCTTCATATGGTACACTAACCTGGGGTCCTTCATATGGTACACTAACCTGGGGTCCTTCATATGGTACACTAACCTGGGGTCCTTCATATGGTACACTAACCTGGGGTCCTTCATATGGTACACTAACCTGGGGTCCTTCATATGGTACACTAACCTGGGGTCCTTCATATGGTACACTAACCTGGGGTCCTTCATGTGGTACACTAACCTGGGGTCCTTCATATGGTACACTAACCTGGGGTCCTTCATATGGTACACTAACCTGGGGTACTTCATGGTAATCTAACATGGGGTGCCTGAAGGTACACTGACCTGGAGTACCTGAAGGTACAATATGAAGAGAGTAGGATACCTCAAGGTTCCATTTTGGGGCCAACCCTTCTTGCCATATACGTCAACGATATAGCTGAAAATGTTACAAACAGCATCATCAGATTTGCAGATGAAACTAAGATCTATGGTAAAGTAGGAAGTAAAAATGATACTGTGGCCTTACTAAGAGTTCTACATGAGCTCCTCAAAATGGTCGAAAAATTGGCTAACGCTTTGTTTAATATTGAAAATGCAAGACTTTACACGTGGGGGCATATCAGTGTACATCATAACTACCCAATCGATAATATTACCTTGCAGTACATTGCTGAAGAAAAGTACCCTGGAGGTTCAGAATCCAAAATTAATGGAAAGTTTCCAAACAAGTGGGAGCTACATTAAAACAAGGCAACTAAACCATAGGAATAGTCAAAAGAAACGTTGTCTTCAAGGTAAAGTAGGCAGTTATTCAACTGTACAAATCTCTAGTACACCCCCATTTGGATTACTGTATCCAAGCATGGAGACCTCATCTTCAGAAAGACATATCTGCGTTGGTCAACACCGGACAACAAAACTCATGCCAGAGTTATATAGACTCATACCAGGAACGGTTGAGGGCCACAGGACTAGCAGCTCTACAGACCAGACATAACAGGGCTGATCTCATCGAAACTGTTTAAATACTCTGGAGGACATTGTTCCAGACCGCGTCTTTAAACGAGTAAATACAACACATACAAGAATCAACGACTTCAAGATCAACAAGATTTATGGAAAAGTGGGGAATGAAAATGATGTTGTAGCCTTAGAAAGAGATTGCACGAATTCCACAAATGGTTTGATGACTGGCAAATGCTTTTTAATATTGACAATTGCAAGCCCCTGCATGTGGGGCACAACAACCCGCGCCACAGCTACCAAATTAATAACATTTTATTACAGCAGATTGATGAAGACAAGGACGTTGGAGTCAAAATCCATCACTCAGTGACAGTTGCACAGCAGGTAGGAACAGCAGTTAAAAAAGCTAAGCAAACACTTGGAATAATCAAGCATACCTTCGATTTCAAGGAAAATAAGGTAGTGATTCAATTGTATAAATCTCCGGTGCAGGGATAAATCATTTTGATTATTGTATCCGAGCATGGAGACCTCATCTTCAGAAGGATATAGCTACTCTGGAGAAGTGAAACACCGGGCAACAAAAATATTTCCAGAGCTGTCAACTCACGTATCAGGAAAGATTGAGGGCCACAGGGCTAACAACACTACAAACCAGGCATGACAGGGCGCATCTTATTAAAACGTTTAAAATACTGAACCATTTGGAGGATGTTGATCCAGAACATTTCTTCAAAAGGTCAGGTGTTACACAAACAAGGAGCAACAGTTTCAAGCTCAACAAGCCGCAGTGTAGAACTGAGAACAGGAGATGCTTTTTCAGCCCACAGCGTTAGTAACCCATGGAACCGCCTACCCGCCGAAGCTGTTAATGCCAAAACTCTGTTGGGTTTTGAAATACAGCTGGAAAAGATCATCAAGGCAAATGGGGGTCCTTCGACAAGCCGCCGGCTTCCTGTATTCGTCGAGGCCACTAGTGTTAGTGGCTCTCAGGTAAACCACACTGTAAGACACAAAATACAAAGTGCCTTTTCACTCGTAGGGTTATAAGCCCATAGAACCGACTACTCGACGAAGCTATAAATGTCATCTACGGTTCAAAATACAGCTGAATAAAATAATGAAAAATGGTAGGACCTATGACAAGCTCCAGTCGAGGCCACTATAGACGGTGCTCCACAGGTAAATGACAAAAAACGTTGGCCCCAAGATGGAAATGTGAATTAAAAAAATATGCTGTAGCCTAATATTTCTGACATTTCATTTTTATTACATATGGTAGATTTTTTATTAGGCTCTCCCAGTGAATTGTAACTTGTCTAACAGACCGGAATGGTCCTCTAATTACTCAACACAAAGCTGGTCCTCAAAGCTGCAAATGGTCCTCTAATTACTCAACACAAAGCTGCTATTAGGACAATATCCAATTCTGGCCCCAGACATCACTCGGTACCCCTACTTAAATCTCTGAATATGTTAGACATTAAGTCACTGCACATTCTCTCATGTGTATTATACATATATAAAACGCTAAACTATAATGCCAATCCTGATCTCAAAAGCTTCATAGAAGGTTGTATCAGAACCCATGAGCATCACACCAGAAATAAATACAGTTTTGATATTCCTAGAGTACGACTTAATCAAACTAGAAATGCTCTACAAATCAAGGGGCCCAGAATGTGGAATGACCTTCCCAACCATGTTAAAGACTTTACCTCTCTCAACCAGTTTAAGTTAAAAGCGAAGCTATACCTAATAAATTCCCTGTAACCTACCTTACCCTTCTATTGTCAACCAATGTCTGTTTTTTTCTTTAAAGAGCGCTGTTTGTCGACATAATTGTATTTGTGCTGCTTTTTCATCTATGTTTTCATTTCTTGTTTTCATTCTACTCATTATGCTCAATTAGTATTAAGCTTGTCATTTAAGTTTATCATGCCCGAAACGCTTTGCGTAATAGTGGCTTTAGGCATTGTATGTACTAGCTCTACCTATAAGTCAAACAATCCTTGTAAATATTTATTGTATGTATGTACCTTACCTAAATAAAATTGTATTGTATTGTAGACACTGATCCAGACTGTAAAGAAATACGTGTTTTAATTTAGTCTATCCTACGCAAAAGTTATTTAGCACAATGAATCAAAGAAAATTAAATATTTACATAAACTAAAGGATAAACTATTTTATTTTATTATTTGTTTATATACAAGAATTAAGGTATACATGCATTGACTTGAGAAAGTATTGTATACATGAATTGGGGTTTGAGTGTAACATTCTTGCAAAGCCGCTAACACGCATAGCATTTCGGACAGGTCCTTAAACTAAAAAATAAAGGAAAAGAATTTGATTTCAACTTTTGAAGTCGTCGTGGCGCTGTGGTAAAACATTCTCCCGGCGCTTCAAAATGTCATTACAATGTCATTACAAAAAAGTGTAAGGACAGGTATATACTATATAACTACATAACCCCATAGTATAACCCCTACTCAAATCTCTGAATATGTTAGATATTAAGTCACTGCACATTCTCTCATGTGTATTATACATATATAAAACGCTGAACTGTAATGCCAATCCTGACCTCAAAAGCTTCATTGAAGGTTGTAACAGAACCCATGGGCACCACACCAGAAACAAATACCTTTTTTTATATTCCAAGAGTACGACTTAATCAAACTAGAAATGCTCTACAAATCAAGGGACCCAGGATGTGGAATGACCTTCCCAACCATGTTAAAGACTGTACCTCTCTCAACCAGTTTAAGATAAAAACGAAGCACCACCTAATTAACTCCCTGTAACCTACCTTACCCCTATAATGTCAACCCATGTCTGTTATTTTTAAACAATGCTGTTTGTCGACCAAATTGTATTTTTGCTGTTTTTCTGCCATGTTCCCCTTTTTTTTATTTTTTTTATTGTTTCAACACATTTCATACTTTAATCTCAATTAGCATAAGTTTTAGTCTTTAGTGTTTTTCCTGCCCGAAACGCTTTGCGTAATAGTGGCTTTAGGCATTGTATGTACTAGCTCTATCTATAAATTCATCAATATTTATATCACCCCTTGAATGTATGTACTTTACCCGAATAAACATTTGAATTTTGAATTTGAATTTTTTGTTTTCTAATTCGTAGCGTTTAAAACTCAACATTTTGGAAATATGTTATTATTATTAACATCTTTATTGACAAAATTAATTACAATTTTGCCTCATCTGAGGATTTCAATTAAGTCTTATTAAAGTGAGGATAGTGCTGGTATTCACTGTCACGCAGGACAGAGAGTCATACACTTGGAAATATGTAGTCAGATTGGGAGCCGTCGAGTCAGTTGTTGACACAGTAATTGTGGTGACGGAGTTGTCGCTGCCGCAGGAGCACTACCTGGTTAGGCCGTCCTCCAGGTGGGTGTTGTCGCAAGGCCGGATTGCCAGCGTGGAGTTCTCCGGTTGTTGTACTCTGCTGGTGCGGGAGAAGTTATCCTCCCTTACAGTGAAGACGACTACTACCTCAGTCAGCCCTTACAGTGAAGACGACGACTACCTCAGTCAGCCCTTACAGTGAAGACGACGACTACTACCTCTGTCAGCCCTTACAGTGAAGACGACGACTACCTCTGTCAACCATTACAGTGAAGACGACTACTAGCTCTGTCAGTTCTTACAGTGAAGACGACTACTACCTCTGTCAGTTTAGAGTTGTGGCAGCCGGCGGTGAGCGCCCTTGCGGTCACGACGACTCTTGACACACTGCACGTCTCTATATACATGTGGTAACCAATTGTTGGGGAATCGGTGTTACAATTAATAAATGACGACGTATTTGCTGCATTTCTGTGTCAACATTACTAGCAGGTCTTTCCAACTGCCCAATGCAACCGGTGATGTCACTGCATGCAACAAATTAAAACCTTTTAAGAAATATAAACATATCTCTTCTCAAAATATGTTAATGCTCAGTACTCAAATTATTCTTAATTGTTAGATAAAAAAGATTGTTGACCATGAGTGTTATAATTGTAGGAGGTATGTTAGGCTGCGTCTAACACTGGCGACACAAGCGAGCCTAGTCCCAAGGTTTCCGCCAGCCACAGACCCTCCTCACACGACAAATATAACTTCGCTTATAGTGAAGATCCGTGTTGCTAGCACTATGGTGTTTGTGGCATCAGGTGAACATTCAGGTCAATATATGTTTGGTCTCCAAGACTATACTCGATCGAGTTAATATAATCGAAGAACTCTAAAGAAGACATCTTTATTGTTTTTTTATCATTCATGATAATAATAGTTTTAATATATCCTAATTTTGTTATTATTCCCATTATCAGATGCAAAAATGTGCACTTTGGACATTGCTATATATATATATATATATATATATATATATATATATATATATATATATATATATATATATATATATATATATATATATATATGTATATATATTATCCAAGATAAATTATGCTATTTTATGAATACGGTATATAATGTAAATGTTGATGTTTTGGGTATTCCCTGTGATCATCCAATACTATAAGCAACAACGATTCCCCGTATTATAATTTTATTTAATTTTCCAGGTCCATTTGTATTATTTTACCATGTAAATATCTTATCCTACGAAACTACCCGTTAGGGATAAGTTTAATGTTGATATCACTTAATATTGCACATTTTCTGCAAATTAGTTGCATATCATTGTAATAACATTCTTTAACCTTGCTATATTAGCCACGTTAACAGTGTGGTAATTATTGCTTTAGATAAAATTAGAACATAATTTTTTGTAAATTGTTTTCCTTGCCTTGAACCAATACGGCGGCCTATGGCAACCGTGCCGGCGTGTGAGTTACCAACCGCAGGGAAAAAGTGGCACTGGTGCCCTTGGTCTGGCACTACACCACGTGACACCCCAGTTGGCACTCGTCTCTGGTGGGTGAGTCTCGCCGTCCTC
The DNA here is from genome assembly GCF_040958095.1 of Procambarus clarkii. Classification (NCBI taxonomy): domain Eukaryota; kingdom Metazoa; phylum Arthropoda; class Malacostraca; order Decapoda; family Cambaridae; genus Procambarus; species Procambarus clarkii. Next base: position 38,474,467 of record NC_091160.1, on the reverse strand, counting down.
GGGCCATAACAACCTCTCCTCGCTCTGAACTGCCTTACTGCGATAAAGAGATGCCACGGCCAGCAGTGTGATGTTCTTGGACAGCTGGCCGAGTGCTATGTTTCCATAATTTGCATAAACTAAGATAAATTTCCCAGCGGTAATGAGTGGGAAGGTATATTAGCATGTGACAGTATGTTTTGGCAATGATACTTGCTTCACAGTGTTGTGACGAGGGACGTGTTGCAGCAGGAGTGGTGACGCCCCACACGTGGTCTCCCGCCACCACCAACAACAATATTCATCACATTATTCGTGATCGCTGCGCGGGAAACTCTTGGTTGGATGACGTACGAGTTGTTTCTGGTTCTCTGATAAACTAGTTGTAAATATTAAAAAAGTGTCTGGAATAGTTAAATTGAGATTTATAATTCAATAGTCAGTTAGAGCCCTGCTCCTGTGCCCGGTAAGTACATTACGGGCTCACCTTAGCCTGTGCTGCTTGGAACTTTTTGGTCCCAGCAGCTGATTCTAAAAACAACAACAATTCGATGATCAATGATTATGGAGCCTATGTAAATGTAGTTTGCTTTTCCGCAACTTATTGATAGCCATAAGAGATCAATGTATCTTGCTAAGAATGAAAATGTTTGGGAAAAGTTGAGTGTATTAGTTCGTGGCAGTAGATTACGTGATATTGAGTCTATATATTGGCCTCGGGGAGACGAACACTGCCATTGGCAATTGACTAAGAACATAGAGGCGTCCGAGACAACGAGGCAACCAAATATAGGACGAGCAAAGCGACACAAGACAAAATTTAAAGAATGTTAAAAATGTTGGTGTATTAAAACCTTCGGGCGCGAAGTTCTTGAGAATAGTGTGGAGCCCCTGGTGTAGGGGCGTGGAGCCCTGGTGTAGGGGTGTGGAGCCCCTGGTGTAGGGGCGTGGAGCCCTGGTGTAGGGGTGTGGAGCCCTGGTGTAGGGGTGTGGAGCCCTGGTGTAGGGGTGTGGAGCCCCTGGTGTAGGGGTGTGGAGCCCTGGTGTAGGGGTGTGGAGCCCCTGGTGTAGGGGTGTGGAGCCCTGGTGTAGGGGTGTGGAGCCCTGGTGTAGGGGTGTGGAGCCCCTGGTGTAGGGGCGTGGAGCCCTGGTGTAGGGGTGTGGAGCCCCTGGTGTAGGGGTGTGGAGCCCTGGTGTAGGGGCGTGGAGCCCTGGTGTAGGGGTGTGGAGCCCTGGTGTAGGGGTGTGGAGCCCTGGTGTAGGGGTGTGGAGCCCTGGTGTAGGGGTGTGGAGCCCTGGTGTAGGGGTGTGGAGCCTCTGGTGTAGGGGTGTGGAGCCCTGGTGTAGGGGTGTGGAGCCCCTGGTGTAGGGGTGTGGAGCCCCTGGTGTAGGGGTGTGGAGCCCCTGGTGTAGGGGTGTGCAGCCCTGGTGTAGGGGTGTGGAGCCCTGGTGTAGGGGTGTGGAGCCCTGTTGTAGGGGTGTGGAGCCCTGGTGTAGGGGTGTGGAGCCCTGGTGTAGGGGTGTGGAGCCCTTGGTGTAGGGGTGTGGAGCCCCTGGTGTAGGGGTGTGGAGCCCCTGGTGTAGGGGTGTGGAGCCCCTGGTGTAGGGGTGTGCAGCCCTGGTGTAGGGGTGTGGAGCCCCTGGTGTAGGGGTGTGGAGTCCCTGGTGTAGGGGTGTGGAGCCCCTGGTGTGGTGGTGTGGAGCCCCTGGTGTAGAGGTGTGGAGCCCCTGGTGTAGGGGTGTGCAGCCCTGGTGTAGGGGTGTGGAGCCCTGGCATAGGGGTGTGGAGCCCTGGTATAGGGGTGTGCAGCCCTGGTGTAGGGGTGTAGTGGTGTGGAGCCCCTGGTGTAGGGATGTGGAGCCCCTGGTGTAGGGGTGTGGAGCCCCTGGTGTGGTGGTGTGGAGCCCCTGGTGTAGGGGTGTGGAGCCCTGGTGTAGTGGTGTGGAGCCCCTGGTGTAGGGGTGTGGAGCCCCTGGTGTAGGGTGTGGAGCCCCTGGTGTAGGGGTGTGCAGCCCCTGGTGTAGGGGTGTGGAGCCCCTGGTGTAGGGGTGTGGAGCCCCTGGTGTAATGATGTGCAGCCCTTGGTGTAGTGGTGTGGAGCCCTGGTGTAGGGGTGTGGAACCCAAGAGTAGTGGTGTGGAGCTCTGGAGAAGTGATGTGACCGTGTGGAGCTCAGAAATAGTGGCGCGGAGTACTGATGTGGAACCCCAGAGCAGTTATATGAAACCTGAAGTCAATCCGTCTTCAGGACAGGCTCGTTAATACAGCGGCCGTCCCCTTAAGACGCACCCATAAATTTTAACGCATTGTGTAATAATTAAAAAAAATAGGTTTGCTCCTATATTGAAATTAAATTTTTTATTCATTTATTCATCATTTAATATGTATCTTCAGGTGAAGGTTAGGTTAGGTTGTTAGGCTTCATTGGCGATTATTTGTATTAAAAGTACGTGGATGAAGCATTAGATCTAGGTATCCCCATCTCTACTGTCAAAACTGTATTGGTCCAAACACTCAGGTCTGACAGGAAAGAAATTACTGACTCCCAACGACCTGAAAGTACTAGTATTAAAAGCTATGATTTGTTCAGATCTGAAACCTACATCTATGGGCAGCACAAAACGTCCACCAGACTGTGCGACACAGTGGTTGCCAGGATCAGGTTGGGTTACCGTTACCTGTGGCAGGTGGCTGCAGGTGACGGGTCTCCCAATCCTGAGCACTCCAGATGCAAACTCTGTGAGCAGGAACTGCGGCATGATCTCCCACATTACATCACCGAATGCCCAGCTATTAGACCTATCAGACCAGTTGGCATGAGGTACCTGGAGCTTTGCAATTACTTTATTTACTCTCGTATTCTTGAAGATATCCTCACAGTATACCCAAAATTTGCCAGTGCAGGCTACTAAACATATGGCCCTGTATGACTAACCATCCTGCGAGATGGGGACTTTTATTACCACTGCTACCTTATTCACTCTTGTGTTGATGATATCCTCAAAATGCATCCGGAGTCTGCCAGTGCAGACTGCTTACCACATGCCTCTGTATGACTAACCATCCTGTGTGATGGGGATTTTTTAGCATCACATAGTTAGCATTTTTGACACACTGTACTCCACCTCATATAGTCTAGGGCAGCTGCACTAATGCAGATATACCTCATGTATTAATAAAAAAAAATTGCACAGTTGCGATTCCAGCAGAGGTGATCAGTGTACCACTGTTTGAGAAATGTCCGAACTTCGTCGGTTGTGAGTCGTGTGTCAACCGTTTTTCATTCAGGGTGTTTTAGGCGGAGGAAGGTTAGGCTAGGTGTTTAGGTTCTTTCGGCGATTATTTGTATTAAAAGTATGTGAGGTGAAGCATTTACACAGTTGTGATTCGAGCAGAGGTCATCACCGAAGTACTGTTCGGGAAATGTTCGAACGTCATTGAGTTGTGAATCCCGTATAAACCGTTTTAATTCAATAAACAAAGGGGTTTGGCGGGTGGATTAACGAGCATGTTGCCTTTGTTGACGAGGACGGGCAGGAGAACACGCTCGCCTCACGTAGAGGTGGCTCCCTTATACGGCCTTAATATTTATTCATAGATTCATCATGTTATTGAGCATTTCATTATTCACTTAAATAATGACCTTGAAACATGTGATGTGTAGAAGATTAGACAATACTACAGTCTGGTCTTAAACATTGGCTTAATGTCCTCAGACAAAATAATTTAATTAGCAGTATATAAATTATGTAATCAATAACCCTTTATCTCTCTACTATTAATAAGAACATCGGAATTAGAATTAGAACTAAAATGAACGTGAAATTTCTAAATGAGTGTTGGTTATTTTACGTGATATGTTAGTTGAAAATAGTGTTCATAAGTGAACATCTATAGCAGAAGTGACAGTCGCAAGAGCAACAAGATTCATTGACAGTTGCAGGAATATCAAGTTTTACTGGATTTTGAGGAAGAGCGTGAGCGGCATTTTTCTCTCGTGAGTATACATTTTCATTTATTTTATTTTACCTTTGTTTTGTGGATGTGTTTGTGCGAAATACAAGGAATTTCTATGTAATTTTGTCCCTTCTTCTCTTAGGCAGACATATACCAAACAAGTTCAGGTTCAAGTTAGTTTATTGAGACAAGAAAAAAAAATACATCTCAAAGGGATAGAGTAGCTTAGGCTGTTTCAACCCCCCTAATATCCCAAACAACAAGAAGATATAAGGTCTAGTTATCTTTTATGTTTGTTCGAGTCAAGACTTACAAAATACAAGTATAATATGTTCGTTATAACCAAACATATGACAGTCAAAACAGAGCGCGTAATTTAGTTATAAGATACAAATTAATAATACTGGACCTTCTACATAACAAATGCAATCTGATCCATTTTGTATCTTATCAGTTATTTAATATCATTATTATTCTTACTCTTATTGAGGAAATTATCACAATGCCGTAGTGTTTGAGTGAAGGTGAAGGACAGACCAAATGTATGTGTAAGTGAAATAAAAACTAAATTTTCGTATGCAGGCGATGAGTCACAATAACACACTAGAAGGTGAAGGGACGACGACGTTTCGGTCCGTCCTGGACCATTCTCAAGTCGATTGTGCATACGAAAATTTTCGTACGTAACCCGCCTCCTTTCTCAAGGTGCTGTAAAGAATGTTTTGGTTTAATATTGTCTTACAGCACCTTGAGAAAGGAGGTAGGCTATAACATCCGAAAATTTGTGTTTTAATACACCTCCACATGTATATTGGGTGTTTCCTTCACCTTCAATATTATTATTTCTTACATTAGCCTTCACTATTGGTATCATTATTATTTATTGTATTAGTCTATCCTGCACTTCTTATGAAGTAACTAATATTATCTTTATATTTCCACAATGCACAGTATACAAGTGTGGCGTGGTACGTGGATACCAGAGGTTATCCGGGTATACCAGAGGTTATCCAGGTTTAGGATAGGTTATCCAGGTTTAGGAGAGGTTATCTAGGTGTACGAGAGGTTATCCAGGTTCGATCCCTGGCGAAGGGGGGGGGAGGTCTGCTAGTCACCGTTCCTCCACTGGAGGAGGGTGTGCATCCACCAGTAATTGGATACCTTATCAGGTGATTAACGGATCATGTTGTGTGGATAAACAATTAGGGTAAAGCTTCAGATGACCTGTTGGGGGGAGAGTTGTTAGCTTCTACACAAGTCAGAAGTTAACCAAATATATAACCTCGGTCCCCGGGGAAGATCTGCTATCTTTATAAACAAGCAAATGACGTCACGATGTATTCACTCACTTGAGCATAACCTCGGCTTGTGTGACCGCTTGTATAAGACTTTATTGTTGATATTCTCAGGTACTCAACACTATGCTGTGCTCGTAGTGTATGGGAGAGGCTACTCAGTCTTAGGTCAAGAGCTGAATTACATATATGATTGATTGTACGGCCAGTTGGTCACATATTGATTGTATGACCAGTTGGTCACATATTGATTGTATGACCAGTTGGTCACATATTGATTGTATGACCAGTTGGTCACATATTGATTGTACGGCCAGTTGGTCACATTGATTGTACGGCCAGTTGGTCACATATTGATTGTACGGCCAGTTGGTCACATATTGATTGTACGGCCAGTTGGTCACATATTGATTGTACGGCCAGTTGGTCACATATTGATTGTATGACCAGTTGGTCACATACAGCCCCGCTCCTGAGCCAGGTAAGTCCACTACGGGCTCACCATAGCCCGTGCTACTTGGAACTTTCTGTTCCCAGTAGCTGAATCTAAAACAAAAAACAACAACAGCCAGTTGGTCGAATTATGGTACTTTTCTCTTTCATATCCATTTTATATTTCTCTCTCACACACACACACACACACACACACACACACACACACACACACACACACACACACACACACACACACACACACACACACACACACACACACACACACACACACACACACGCACATACACACACACACACGCACACACACACACACAAAGGAGTCCAAAAGGAAAACAGAGAAATGAAGATGAGAAACCCATGGTTTAATCAAAGATGTAGGCTAGCTAAGCAGCAAAGTAAAAGGGCATGGAGAAACTATAGGAATAACAGGACACTGGAGAGCAGAGAAAGATACCAGAATGCCAGGAATGAATATGTCAGGATGAGAAGAGAGGCAGAAAGACAATACGAAAATGACATCGCAAGCAAGGCAAAGACTCAGCCTAAATTGTTGCATAGCCACATTAGGAGAAAAACAACAGTAAAGGAACAGGTTATGAGATTAAGGATAGGGGCGGAAGGATTCACTACAAATGACAAGGAAGTGTGTGAGGAATTGAATAAGAAATTCCAGGAGGTCTTCACCTTAGAACAAGGAGAAATTCCAGAGGTAAGTGAGGGAATAGCTAACCAGGAACCACTGGAAGAGTTTGAGATTACCAGTGGGGAAGTAAGGAAGTGTTTACTAGAGTTGGACGTGACAAAGGCTATAGGCCCAGATGGAATCTCCCCTTGGGTTCTAAAGGAAGGAGCAAGAGAACTGAGCCTACCACTCTCCATAGTGTATAACAAATCACTGGCAACAGGGGAACTGCCAGATATTTGGAAAGCAGCTAACGTAGTCCCGATATACAAGAAAGGGGATAGACAGGAGGCACTGAACTACAGGCCAGTGTCCCTAACCTGCATACCATGCAAGCTGATGGAGAAGATTGTGCGAAAAAAACTAGTGGAGCATCTGGAGCGAAGGAACTTTGTAACACAGCATCAACATGGGTTCAGGGATGGCAGGTCCTGCCTCACAGGGTTACTTGAATTCTACGACCAGGCAACAAAAATAAGGCAAGAAAGAGAAGGGTGGGCAGACTGCATATTTTTGGATTGTCAGAAAGCCTTTGATACAGTGCCACACAAGAGGCTAGTGCGAAAGTTGGAGATGCAGGCTGGAGTGAGAGGGAAGGTACTCCGGTGGATAGAGGAATACCTAAGCAACAGGAGACAACGAGTCTGTGTGAGGGGTGAGGTCTCAGATTGGCGAGACGTCACAAGTGGAGTCCCGCAGGGGTCAGTCCTTGGACCTATACTGTTTCTGGTATATGTAAATGATCTCCCAGAGGGTATAGATTCGTTCCTCTCAATGTTTGCCGACGATGCAAAAATTATGAGGAGGATTGAAACAGAGGATGATAGTAGGAGGCTACAAGATGACCTGGATAGACTGAGTGAATGGTCCAACAAATGGCTGTTGAAGTTCAACCCGAGTAAATGCAAAGTAATGAAACTAGGAAGTGGAAACAGGAGGCCAGGCACAGGATACAGAATAGGAGATGAAGTACTTAATGAAACAGACAGAGAGAAAGATCTAGGAGTTGATATCACACCAAACCTGTCTCCTGAAGCCCACATAAAGAGAATAACGTCTGCGGCATATGCGAGGCTGGCTAACATCAGAACGGCGTTCAGGAACCTGTGTAAGGAATCATTCAGAATCTTGTACACCACATATGTAAGACCAATCCTGGAGTATGCGGCCCCAGCATGGAGCCCGTACCTTGTCAAGCACAAGACGAAGCTGGAAAAAGTCCAAAGGTATGCTACTAGACTAGTCCCAGAACTAAGAGGCATGAGTTATGAGGAAAGGCTGCGGGAAATGCACCTCACGACACTGGAAGACAGAAGAGTAAGGGGGGACATGATCACAACCTACAAAATCCTCAGGGGAATCGACCGGGTAAACAAGGACGAACTTTTCAACACTGGTGGGACGCGAACAAGGGGACACAGGTGGAAGCTGAGTACCCAAATGAGCCACAGAGACGTTAGAAAGAACTTTTTCAGTGTCAGAGTAGTTAGCAAATGGAATGCATTAGGAAGTGATGTGGTGGAGGCTGACTCCATTCACAGTTTCAAATGTAGATATGATAGAGCCCAATAGGCTCAGGAATCTGTACACCAGTTGATTGACGGTTGAGAGGCGGGACCAAAGAGCCAGAGCTCAACCCCCGCAAGCACAATTAGGTGAGTACAATTAGGTGAGTACACACACACACACACACACACACACACACACACACACACACACACACACACACACACACACACACACACACACACGTCCTGAGGATGCAGCTCGTACCAGCTGTCTAATTCCGATGTACATATTTTACTGCTAGGTGAATAGAGGCATCAGGTGAAAGAAACGCTGTTCATTTGTTTCTGCCTCAATCGAGGCAAATCTACTGCAGTTGTTCCCAAACCCTTTATTTCTTGAACTGTTTTGAAAACTATGGAGGAAAATCGCCTCTTCTCTTTAGTTCCTTCAACTTGCTTTCAGTCTTAGAGTAAATAGTTGTGTCCTGACATCTCTGCAGCTCCTCCAGCTCCCCCACGGGTCCTCCCCACATTACTCTCTCCGCTGCATGATACACCAGGAGCGGTTGTTGTTGTTATAGATTCAGCTACTGGGAACAAAAATTGCAAGTAGCACGGGCTATGGTGAGCCCGTAGTGGTCTTACCTGGCACAGGAGCGGGGCTGTAACTACTACCCATGAGCGTTTTATATGTCTTATCATGTACCCCTTGTTTCTCCTTTCTCCTTGTGTGTCTTTAGGGTCAGCTTTCTTAGTCAATCTCGTAGCCCAGTCCCCTAAATACTAGTTTCAGACCATAATCATGATAGTTACAAACCTCTATATTTTCTTTGCTTTCGTCCGAGGCATTTTGATTGGAGGGCTCCACGCAGGTGCTGCATACTCTAGCTCTGGTGAAACATGCTTTATGTAGCGCTGTGAAGGCATCCTTGGCTCGGCCCCTGAAGGCTGTCCTGGCCAGCTCAACACGTTATGCTGATGTGATTATGTGACTCGTGAGGAAGGTTGAGTGTTGTGTCTGCCCCAACATGCTTGTCTCTCACTCACCCTCGTAACTTCCTCTATTATATAGTGTTCCTCGGACCTTATTCCTGTTTGCGTCCTAAGGATCTTGCACTTATCTGCGTTGAAACCCAGTAACCATTTATGAGACCATAACTAACTTATCTAAGTCTTCTTGGAGCCTCCTGCACTTTCCGCTCGTCCTAATTGCGACTCTAAGTCTAACAAACAGTGACATAAGTGTCTAATTCATTGTATACAAGGAAGAGCATGGGGGCCGGCACTGATCCTCGTGGCACTCCACTAATGGCATTCCCCATTCTCATTTTTTGCCACTTTTAGTTATTTTCTTTCCTATTTGTTAGGAAGTTTTCACCCAATTCAACGGACTGCCAGTTGTGTAGGTCGTACGTGAGCCTTTAGTGCATAGCCTCGACACCTGGCCAGGCGTGATCAGCATCAGTATAAATGTAGCAGACATGGGACCGACAAACATACACAATAAATAAAGAAGGAAAATTACGTTAGATATTTATCGTAGCACTGAGAAGGTCTGGTGTACCAGGTGTAGTTTTGCTGTAGCTCCCCAGCCCAGCCCTTTGTTCTTGGTGACACACACACACACACACACACACACACACACACACACACACACACACACACACACACACACACACACACACACACACACACACACACTAATTAACTAACTACACTCAGAGTAGTTAACAGGTGGAATGCATTAGGCAGTGATGTGGTGAAGGCTGACTCCATACACAGTTTTAAATATAGATATGATAGAGCCCAGTAGGCTCAAGAATCTGTACATCAGTTGATTGACGGTTGAGAGGCGGGACCAAAAAGCCAGAGCTCAACCAAATTTCAGTACATTGGTCACATCTATTGTTGTCCTTAATGCCCAACATCAACAACCTATCATTAGTAGGGAGGGTCTCGTGAATATAGCGATACAATTGCTCACGTTGTTTTGGGGCAATAAATTTAACATGAAGGTTCGCCCATATTACTTGCCAGCTAAAGAGTGGATATGCCTCCTCTACTCTAGGAACTATATTTGGTAGTATAACATCATACACTTGTTTACTGTTCATCATTACAAAATCTTCAATATTACAAATCCGCCTGAGAACATCAATTGCACATGAATAAAAGTGCGGTGAAATAAAGGCAAGGTCAGTATACTCTGGCATATGTATCAAGTAGCTAACACGTAATTTACAATAATAATGTCCTAGCGTATTTACACTATTCCTTTGAGTCTCACACACACACACATATACAAGAAGGGGGATAGACAGGAGGCACTGAACTACAGGCCAGTGTCCCTAACCTGCATACCATGCAAGCTGATGGAGAAGATTGTGCGACAAAAGCTAGTGGAACATCTGGAGCGAAAGAACTTTGTAACACAGCATCAACATGGGTTCAGGGATGGCAAGTCCTGCCTCACAGGAGTAATTGAATTCTACGACCAAGCAAGAGAGGGGTGGGCAGACTGCGTATTTATGCATTGCCAGAAAGCCTTTAACACACTACCACACAAGAGGGTAGTGAAAAAGCTGGAGATACAGGCAGGAGTGAAAGGGAAGGTACTCCATTGGATAAGGGAGTACCTAAGCAACAGGAGACAGCGAGTCACTGTGAGGGGTGAGGTCTCAGATTGGCGAGACGTTACAAGTGGAGTCCCGCATGGGTCAGTCCTTGGACCTATACTGTTTCTGATATATGTAAATGATCTCCCAGAGGGTATAGAATCGTTCCCACTCATTGTTTGCTGATGATGAAAAAATTATGAGGAGGATTAAAACAGAGAATTTAGCCTCCTAAAAAATTGTAGGAGGCTACAAGATGACGTAGACAGACTGAATGAATGGTCCACCAAGTGGCTACTAAAGTTCAACCCGAGTAAATGCAAGGTCATGAAACTAGGCGGTGGAAACAGGAGGCCGGACTCAGGATACCAAATGGGAAATTAAGTACTTCATGAAACGGACAGAGAGAAAGCTCTACAAGTTGATATCACACCAAACCTGTCTCCTGGAGAAGACAGGTTTGAATAAAAAACATAAAAAGAATTACATCTGCGGCATATGCGAGGCTGGGTAACATCAGAACAGCGTTCAGGAACCTGTGTAAGGAATCCTTCAGAACCTTGTATACCACATATGTAAGACCAATCCTGGAGTATGCGGTCCCAGCATGGAGCCCGTACCTTGTCAAGCACAAGACGAAGCTGGAAAAAATTCAGAGGTATGCCCCTAGACTAGTCCCAGAACTAAGAGGCATGAGTTACGAGGAAAGGCTGCGTAAGATGTTCCTCACAACACTAGAAGGCAGAAGAGTAAGGGGAGACATGATCACTACCTGCAAAATTCTCAGAGGAATTGACAGGGTTGATAAGGGTAAACTTTTTAACAAGGGTGGTACGCGAACAAAGGGACACAGGTGGCAGCTGAGTACCCAAATGAGCCACAGGGACGTTAGAAAGAACTTTTTCAGTGTTAGAGTAGTTAACAAGTGGAATGCATTAGGGAGTAATGTGGAGGCTGACTCCATACACAGTTTCAAATGTAGATATGATAGAGCCCAATAGGCTCAGGAATCTGTCCATCAGTTGATTGACGGTTGAGAGGCGGGACCAAAGAGCCAGAGCTCAACCCCAGCAAGCACAACTAGGTAAGTACACACACACTGGTCCTCCCCCACCTTCTGAGCCTCGACTACCCAGCTGGCGATCACATATTGCCACGACTCCGGAGTGTCATGTTTCTTATCGCATCTGCATCTGACGTTGAGTATTTAAGGCAGCTTCAACTAACCCTCTGGTTAATGACACTTGCTCACCACCCGTGTGCTCTATATTCATAAGGGCGTAGCACTTTCTCCTTGTCATTACATTATATTACAACCCGTGTGCTGAGGCAGTTCTTTCAGACACCTGAATAGTGTGTCTGTCTCTCCAGCATCCTCTCCTGCCACTGTTACCCTTTATTAAATATTTTATATCTTTCTACTCCCACTATTCTTCGGAGAATCTTAAATGTCGTTATCATGTCTCCTTTGTTGCTTGTATCCTCAAGGGATTCAGACCTAAAAAATTCCGAGGGAGTTTAGTTTTATTTCTTACGGGCTATTCATGCCCATGCCTCCTCTTGGGTGGCTTAATCTTCATAAATTAATCAATGAATTAGTTTATTTCTCTGGTGAATTGTTGTGTGGGTGTTGCAGGTGTTGCTGTGGCCTTCCTTGTTGGGTGTCAACCCAACCGTTGACTCCCCCGACCTTCCTTGTTGGGTGTCAACCCAACAGTTGACTACCCCGACCTTCCTTGTTGGGTGTCAACCCAACCGTTGACTCCCCCGACCTTCCTTGTTGGGTGTCAACCCAACAGTTGACTACCCCGACCTTCCTTGTTGGGTGTCAACCCAACCGTTGACTCCCCCGACCTTCCTTGTTGGGTGTCAACCCAACCGTTGACTCCCCCGACATTCCTTGCCGCCCACCATGGTGCTCGCAGTGTCGTATTTCTGGTGGCTTTAGTGTCTTTGGTGCTGACTCTCTTACTCTTCCCTCTTGTGTTTCCCCGGGCTTTGTCTCGCTCTTCACCCCTCAATATTTGGGGGTTTTAGTTACTCTCCACTGAAGTTAGTTCTCTAATGTTACTGTTTCGTAACGTAGTGGTTAGCAGAGTCGCCTGAGAGCTAATTGTTTCAGAGTTGGTTAAACCTGCCAGAGCGAGACACATGAGCGTGTTTCTTAGCACCAGATGTGTCTTTTCATCTAGTAGTAAATAAGTACATGCAGATGGGCAACTGTTGCGGGCTTGCATGCTGGAGAGGCTGGTCAGTCGTCGGACTTGGTGGACTTCGACTATGGGAAACCAATATATGTATTGCCCAATGTAATATATTTCAATAAATAAGTTGTGAGTGAGTGATGTGGGACTCGTCCGTCAGTCTCAGCAGCGTCAGTGTAAAAAAGCCTCGGACAGCTTGTATGTGAACACCTCAGTAATTGGTTTCAACCTCCAGCTTGTTACACTCTACTGTCTCTTTGGATTGGTACAAGTTTTTACTCCTAAAATAATTATATAATGTATTAATTTTTTTTAAATCTGAAGAATTATTTTTGTCTAAAATTCGCTTCTCAAATACTCAGTCGAGACTTTACCAAATTTAAAGCAGCAAAAGTAACAAACATTTTTCAAGACAATTTCACTTTTCCCCAGAAAGATTTAGAGAACATTATTCTTAAACAAACAATATGCTTTACTTAGAATACATCATATAAAATAATGTATATACGTTTCTCAGCAAGAACTGATGTGAGAAAATACTGAGCATAAGAGTGTGTGCGCGTGGCGTCGCTAGGCTTCAGGTGAAGGTCTTACCTTACTTAAGGTAACCTTACACCATACAGGCAGTACTAAGTGTCTCAGTCTGTAGCTAACTTCTACTCAATCTCAGATTTTAAACATTCCCTGGAGCACCAACTCGATATCTGGTGGCATAACATATAATTACATGAAGAAAAGGACCTTGGAATCAATATCAGCCATTCACTGAAAGTTGCACAATAGGTAGGAGCAGCCGTAGAAATAAACTAACCAAACCCTAGTAATAATCATGCATACCTTTGACTTTAAGGAAAAGAAGGTCAGCTGTATAAATCTCTAGTGCGCCCCACTTGGATTATTGTATCCGAGCATGGAGACCTCATCTTCAGAAGGATATAGCTGCTCTGGAGAAGTGCAACACCGGGCAACAACAATAATTCCAGAGCTGTCAACTCACGTATCAGGAACGGTTGAGGGTCACAGGGCTAACAACACTACAAGCCAGGCATGACAGGGCGGATCTTGGCTCTGAACAATTTGGAGGATGTTGATCCAGACAATTTCTTCAAAAAGTCAGGTGTTACACAAACAAGGAGCAACAGTTTCAAGCTCAACAAGGCTCAATGAAAGGCTGAAAACAGATGTTTTTTCACCCACTGCGTTATAAACCCATGGAACTGCCTACCCTCCGAACCCGTAAATACCAAAACTCTTAAATTTTAAAATCCAGTTGGAAAAAAATCATCAGGGCAAATGTGCGAGGGGGGCCTTTGACAAGCCTCAGGTTTCCTGTCCTTGTCGAGGTCACTAGAGTGTTATTGACCCTCAGATAAATTCAGGTAAATATATGATAATTTTCGATTTGATCTCACTTGACATGGATGAAGGGTTGGATGACAGCAGATACTGTGGGTGGCCCTCCAGGGCAGGTTAAGGGTCTCAGCCTGAGTGTGTCAGAGCCTGAGGCACTTCAACATCACACTGTTCCTTAGTGTAAACACCACACTTAGTTCCTTGTGGGATCGACCGCTGGATGTAATGGACTAGAGTCGAGGACGGGTTGCTTGGTGGATTTTGATTAGTTCGTGGTCATCTCGGCAACCTATCTCGACTCACGTCCATTACATCCAGCGGTCGACCCCACAGACGCATTCATAAATTTTAACATGCTGTTCATTCAAAACGGGAATTTTCTCAAATATAAATTAATATGATAATATATTAGCATATTGTGTATATATAGGCATAGGCTTGGTGTTAAGGTTCTGTTAGCGATTATTTGTATTTGTAGTACGTGGGTGAAACATTTACAGCGTTGTGGTTCGAACAAAAGTCGTCAGTGAAGCACTTGTTCCGGAAGTGTTCGAACGAAATAAATTGTGAGTCATGTGTAAACCGTTTTTCGTTCATAAACAGGAAGTTTGGCGGGTGTATGGTATCATTTTTAGATCTTTGTTTGGAGGACGGGCTGGGTGACCAGAAACGAAGTCAATCGGGTGTGTGAGAGGTGATTGGGCAGCCCGTTTTCTTGATTTGTCATAACGTAGAAAGTAAGGGGAACTACAATGCACGAACCCAGATCACACCACCTAACGCAACCAATTTACGCAAAGAAAATGGATATTTATGAGCCACCACTTTTCAGTGTCCGTCATTTTGTACACAGTTATTTTGTACGTTAGAAAACCCCGTTATTGTGTACGTGGTCACCGTTATTGTGTACGTTAGAGATCATAGTGTACAACACAAGAGGCATTAGCTGAAGGCCGGGTGGGAAAGGTGGCGTGGATGTGCTAGTATAAGCCTCAGAGACTCTCGTAAACACAGACGCCACACTTGACGTGTAAACCGTGTGTGTCTTGAGGTGTGACGATGGCCTACCAGCTGAGGCTGGTATCACCGCCATGACACTCAACTCCAGTAACCTGTCCACGGAGGACATGGGCTCACGGGAAATGGATTGAGAATGGCTACATAATTAGTGCTATTATCTACTCTTTACCCATGGTTAGGTTAGGTTAGGTTTAATTACATTTGGTTACGTTAATACGGTGTATTATTGACGATAATATGAAATATGGAAGTCGGAAACTTTAAATTACAGGAGGTATGGTAGCATGGTATGGGGGAGTGGTAGGGGGCTATAGCTACCATGGCTCCCACGTGCCGTACACAACAGGGGTCCCCCCCGTGTGTATATTTAGTTGGAGTGTAATCACCTCAATATATTTGCAGGGTCGAGCGTTAACTCCCGAGCCCCGCCTTACCATCTGTTGGTTATCAAATGCTGTGACTCCCAACCCTCATATTTCTGTTATATCTACTTGTAAAGTAACTTATTGAGTTGAATTATACTACGCTTCTATTACTTGGTGACTTCTCTTAAAGTGAAGTAATGTTTCCTTACATCACCAAATCACCTTCTGTGGTTGATTGTTCAATGAACCTCTGAACTATGTGTTTAGCACATCTCTAACCCTGTCCATGGAGGACAGAAGAAAATGTATATATGCTGGTTAGCATTGTAAATGTGTGGCCACGTCTGTGGTAGGAAAAAAAAAATCACTATGGCTCACCTCAACGTCAACTTCCCCCCCCCCTCTCACCTACTCCCCCCTCTTCATCTTGGTCACTTTGGCAATGCTTCTAAGAATATTATAAGGTTTGATCATGTGGCTTCCTTCCTCTCCCAGGGTGGCGAGCCTAATGTCTCTCACATTGTTGCTTACTCCTACTAATACCAGGGACCGATCTTGTAGCCAGGGTTGCATGCTGGCCTTACATATTCTAGTACTGGCAGCACCAAGCCTATTAGGGTTACTGAGGTCCCCCATAGGTCAATGATTGATCTTCCCCAGGATGCAACCCACAGCAGTTGCCTAGGTCTCGGGGTACCTATTTACTGCTAGATGAACTGAGGCATTACGTGTAAGGAAACATCATGTAGATTTTAAATGACTGGTGTACCAAGGTAAACCGTGGCCAGGATTCATCAAGCATTTACGTGTCGACTTACGAAACTTGTACGTCTTTTCCTCAATGATGAAGGCTTTATTTATATTTCTTAAACGGTTTGTGAGGTCTGTATATTATGAGCGCTATATTCACAACCTTGGGTTGTGAAGTTTCGACGCTTGTAAACAGTTTACTAAATGTAAACAAAGCCATCATGACAAGAAACATGTGCAGGTTTCGTGAGTGGACACGTAAATGTTTGAATAATTCTGGCCCAGATTTGTAATGGTGAATATACAGAAATAGGGAAAATATAATTTGATGTGTGCAGTGTTGGTTGGGTGCGAACATGTGGGCTGAGGCAGACATGATCCCCACCAGCTGAGATGACACTTGCCAGCCTCGTAACCTCTTACGTACACCTCACCTACACCCTCTTTCACCATGTGAGGGGAGAGTGAGGTGTGTGTGTGTGTGTGTGTGTGTGTGTGTGTGTGTGTGTGTACTCACCTATATGTACTCACCTATATGTGCTTGCAGGATCGAGCATTGACTCTTGGATCCCGCCTTTCGAGCATCGGTTGTTTACAGCAATGACTCCTGTCCCATTTCCCTATCATACCTGGTTTTAAAATTATGAATAGTATTTGCTTCCACAACCTGTTCCTGAAGTGCATTCCATTTCCCCACTACTCTCACGCTAAAAGAAAACTTCCTTACATCTCTGTGACTCATCTGAGTTTCAAGCTTCCATCCATGTCCTCTCGTTCTGTTACTATTCCGTGTGAACATTTCGTCTATGTCCACTCTGTCAATTCCTCTGAGTATCTTATACGTTCCTATCATGTCCCCCCTCTCCCTTCTTCTTTCTAGTGTCGTAAGGCACAGTTCCCTCAGGCGCTCTTCATACCCCATCCCTCGTAGCTCTGGGACGAGTCTCGTTGCAAACCTCTGAACCTTTTCCAGTTTCATTATATGCTTCTTCAGATGGGGACTCCATGATGAGGCGGCATACTCTAAGACTGGCCTTACGTAGGCAGTGTAAAGCGCCCTAAATGCCTCCTTACTTAGGTTTCTGAATGATGTTCTAACTTTTGCCAGTGTAGAGTACGCTGCTGTCGTTATCCTATTAATATGTGCCTCAGGAGATAGATTAGGTGTTACGTCCACCCCCAGGTCTCTTTCACGCGTCGTTACAGGTAGGCTGTTCCCCTTCATTGTGTACTGTCCCTTTGGTCTCCTATCTCCTAGTCCCATTTCCATAACTTTACATTTGCTCGTGTTGAATTCTAGTAGCCATTTCTCTGACCATCTCTGCAATCTGTTCAGGTCCTCTTGGAGGATCCTGCAATCCTCATCTGTCACAACTCTTCTCATCAACTTTGCATCATCCGCAAACATCGACATGTAGGACTCTACGCCTGTAAACATGTCGTTAACATACACAAGAAATAGAATTGGTCCCAGCACCGATCCTTGTGGTACTCCACTTGTTACTGTTCGCCAGTCCGACTTCTCGCCCCTTACCGTAACTCTTTGGCTCCTTCCTGTTAGGTAGTTCCTTATCCATTCTAGGACCTTTCCCCCCACCCCCGCCTGCCTCTCGAGCTTGAACAGCAGTCTCATGTGCGGTACTGTATCAAAGGCTTTTTGGCAGTCCAGAAATATGCAGTCTGCCCAACCATCTCTGTCCTGTCTTATCCTCGTTATTTTATCATAGAATTCCAGAAGGTTTGTTAGGCACGATTTCCCTGTCCAGAACCCATGTTGATGTTTGTTCACAAACCTAATGTTCTCCAGGTGTGCAACCAGTCGTAGCCTAATTATTCTTTCCAGTATTTTACAGGGGATGCTTGTCAGTGATACAGGTCTGTAGTTAAGTGCCTCCTCCCTATCTCCTTTCTTGAAGATCGGCACGACATTTGCCTTCTTCCAGCAACTGGGCAATTCTCCTGACATAAGTGACTCATTAAAGATCATTGCCAGAGGCACGCTGAGGGCCTGTGCTGCTTCTTTTAGTATCCACGGTGATACTTTGTCTGGTCCAACTGCTTTAGTTGCATCTAGAGTTGTCAACTGTTTCATTACCTCCTCTGCTGTCACCTCTATATCTGATAGTCTTTCATCTAGGGTAACCCCTTCCAACAATGGGAGCTGCTCAGGCTCGGTAGTGAACACTCCATGGAAACTGGCATTCAGTGCCTCGCAGATTTCCTTGTCACTTTCAGTATATGCCCCCTCTGTCTTCCTTAGTCTTGTCACTTGGTCGTTCACCGACATTTTTCTTCTTATATGACTGTGTAGTAACTTAGGTTGTTTTTTCGCTTTGATTGCAATATCGTTCTCATAGTCCCTTTCCGATGTTCGTCTTATGTTAATGTAATCGTTCCTAGCTCTGTTGTATCTGCTTCTGTTGTCCTCTGTTCTTTGTCTTCTGTACTTCCTCCACTCCCGCCTGCTGGCCATTTTTGCTTCCTGACACTGTCTATTAAACCATGGGTTATTATATTCCTTCTTATTTTTTCCCTTTACCGTTGGTATAAATCTCTCTTCGGCCTCCTGGCATTTCTGTATGACTAGGTCCATCATATCTTGGACTGTTTTTCCTCTAATTTCTTCCTCCCACTGCACTTCACCCAGATAGTCCCTTATCCTCATATAGTCCCCTTTCCTGTAGTCAGCTCTCCTTTCCCAGATCTCTTGTCCCATGGTCATAATTTTGAATTCCATCATGTAGTCAAAGACTAGGACACAATGGTCACTGGCCCCTAGAGGTATTTCATGCTCTAAATTCTCGATATCTTCTACGTTCTGGGTGAAAATCAGGTCTAATAGGCTCGGTGCATCTCCTCCTCTTTCCCTTGTGTCTTCCTTCACATGTTGTGTCAGGAAATTCCTGTCTATAACATCTACTAATTTTGCTCCCCACGTTTCATCCCCTCCATGGGGATTCCTTGATTCCCAATTTATCTCTCCATGATTTAGGTCCCCCATGATCAGCAGCTTCGCTCTCATTCTGTGGGCTAGTGTTGCTGCCTTCTGCAGTTCATCAATACATGCTTTGTTGTTGTGTGTGTGTGTGTGTTGTTGTGTGTTGTGTGTGTGTGTGTGTGTGTGTGTGTGTGTGTGTGTGTGTGTGTGTGTGTGTGTGTGTGTGTGTGTGTGTGAGGGTTAAGACCCAAGTAACATGAGCCAACCCAAACTTTATTACACAGCCGGCTTTTTCCTCTCCTCAAGCCAGTCGCACATGATGGGACATTATCACACCTCTGGCATCCTCTCCCTTGACATGATGCAACTCTTAAAAATACTGAATAATTTTGCAATAACTTAATAAATAAATAAATAGGCTGGTCGGGGTTGCCAGTCTTCAAGGGAACATCGTGTCAGGTTCACACTCTGCCTGCCAGCTGCGCTTATCAAAACATATTGATAACTAAAATTGTTAACTATTTTTTTTATAAGTATACACAGCGTTTAGCAGACCCAGTAGGAAGAAATGTAATTTGCCAGTACCATATGCAGGAACTATATAATACTGGCAAATTGCACCTAAGTCTTTTTAAAAGTATAATATTTCACTTACAAGTAGTTAGTTTAGTTAATTTATTATGCACCCCATACCCATCTTGTGGGCGGTTATCTTGAGGTTATCTTGAGATGATTTCGGGGCTTTAGTGTCCCCACGGCCCGGTCCTCGACCAGGCCTCCACCGCCAGGAAGCAGCCCGTGACAGCTGACTAACATCCAGGTACCTATTTTACTGCTAGGTAACAGGGGCATAGGGTGAAAGAAACTCTGCCCATGGTTTCTCGCCGGCGCCTGGGATTGAACCTAGGACCACAGGATCACAAGTCCAGTGTGCTGTCCGCTCGGCCGACCGGCGGTAGTGGAACGGAACTTACAAGTAGTCTTGTGCTTTGTTATTAACGACCATAACTGTTCTGAGAGTTGACGCGCATTTCAAAGAAGGTTTAGATGGACTACTTAGTGTTTTCGGGGCTGGTTTTGATCAAGGTTTTGTTGGTTAGCTTTTATGTAATAAAATGCACGGAAGGTGTTTTACGGTGAAATTGTTATTTTGTGCAGCTAAAATTGTGTAATTAATTAAGTATAACAAAATATGAATGAGTAGTCTGATACTTCCTGTGACGTCATCAATGAACAATTGAAATTTAAATAAGTTTATTGAGGTATAAATACACACAAAGTGATAAGGAGGTAGCTCAAGCTATTCTCACCCCCGTTCAGTACAACAGTATATATATATATATATATATATATATATATATATATATATATATATATATATATATATATATATATATATATATATATATATATTAGTATATTTTGGTAGCAGTCTTTCCTGTAGACATATTTTATTAAATATGACCGAAAAAGTAAGATTAATAATTCTAACACGAATTTTCTCAATCTTTCGTACATTATGCTTCACTGTTGGAGGTAAATCAAAAATCACTTCTCCAAAATTCATTTTTATTTCTAGTCTGACGCGACACGGGCGCGTTTCGTAAAACTTATTACATTTTCAAAGACTTCACAAATACACAACTGATTAGAACTTGCGTTTCCCTGATTTTATATCTACATTTGAGTGAGGTGGGAAGGGTGATGTGGCATTACATTTGAGTGAGGTGGGAAGGATGATGTGGCATTAACACAAGACAGAACACTAGAGGATATTAATAGGGTATTAAAAGTATCAACACAAGACAGAACACGAAACAATGGATATTGAATAGAAGTGTTTGTAGAAAGCCTATTGGTCCATATTTCTTGATGCTTCTATATTGGAGCGGAGTCTTGAGGTGGGTAGAATATAGTTGTGCAATAATTGGCTGTTGATTGCTGGTGTTGACTTCTTGATGTGTAGTGCCTCGCAAACGTCAAGCCGCCTGCTATCGTTGTATCTATCGATGATTTCTGTGTTGTTTACTAGGATTTCTCTGGCGATGGTTTGGTTATGGGAAGAGATTATATGTTCCTTAATGGAGCCCTGTTGTTTATGCATCGTTAAACGCCTAGAAAGAGATGTTGTTGTCTTGCCTATATACTGGGTTTTTTGGAGCTTACAGTCCCCAAGTGGGCATTTGAAGGCATAGACGACGTTAGTCTCTTTTAAAGCGTTCTGTTTCGTGTCTGGAGAGTTTCTCATGAGTAGGCTGGCCGTTTTTCTGGTTTTATAGTAAATCGTCAGTTGTATCCTCTGATTTTTGTCTGTAGGGATAACGTTTCTATTAACAATATCTTTCAGGACCCTTTCCTCTGTTTTATGAGCTGTGGAAAAGAAGTTCCTGTAAAATAGTCTAATAGGGGGTATAGGTGTTGTGTTAGTTGTCTCTTCGGAGGTTGCATGGCTTTTCACTTTCCTTCTTATGATGTCTTCGATGAAACCATTGGAGAAGCCGTTATTGACTAGAACCTGCCTTACCCTACAGAGTTCTTCGTCGACTTGCTTCCATTCTGAGCTGTGGCTGAGAGCACGGTCGACGTATGCGTTAACAACACTCCTCTTGTACCTGTCAGGGCAGTCGCTGTTGGCATTTAGGCACATTCCTATGTTTGTTGATACCTAACAAACATAGGAATGTGCCTAAATGCCAACAGCGACTGCCCTGACAGGTACAAGAGGAGTGTTGTTAACGCATACGTCGACCGTGCTCTCAGCCACAGCTCAGAATGGAAGCAAGTCGACGAAGAACTCTGTAGGGTAAGGCAGGTTCTAGTCAATAACGGCTTCTCCAATGGTTTCATCGAAGATATCATAAGAAGGAAAGTGAAAAGCCATGCAACCTCCGAAGAGACAACTAACACAACACCTATACCCCCTATTAGACTATTTTACAGGAACTTCTTTTCCACAGCTCATAAAACAGAGGAAAGGGTCCTGAAAGATATTGTTAATAGAAACGTTATCCCTACAGACAAAAATCAGAGGATACAACTGACGATTTACTATAAAACCAGAAAAACGGCCAGCCTACTCATGAGAAACTCTCCAGACACGAAACAGAACGCTTTAAAAGAGACTAACGTCGTCTATGCCTTCAAATGCCCACTTGGGGACTGTAAGCTCCAAAAAACCCAGTATATAGGCAAGACAACAACATCTCTTTCTAGGCGTTTAACGATGCATAAACAACAGGGCTCCATTAAGGAACATATAATCTCTTCCCATAACCAAACCATCGCCAGAGAAATCCTAGTAAACAACACAGAAATCATCGATAGATACAACGATAGCAGGCGGCTTGACGTTTGCGAGGCACTACACATCAAGAAGTCAACACCAGCAATCAACAGCCAATTATTGCACAACTATATTCTACCCACCTCAAGACTCCGCTCCAATATAGAAGCATCAAGAAATATGGACCAATAGGCTTTCTACAAACACTTCTATTCAATATCCATTGTTTCGTGTTCTGTCTTGTGTTGATACTTTTAATACCCTATTAATATCCTCTAGTGTTCTGTCTTGTGTTAATGCCACATCATCCTTCCCACCTCACTCAAATGTAATGCCACATCACCCTTCCCACCTCACTCAAATGTAGATATAAAATCAGGGAAACGCAAGTTCTAATCAGTTGTGTATTTGTGAAGTCTTTGAAAATGTAATAAGTTTTACGAAACGCGCCCGTGTCGCGTCAGACTAGAAATAAAAATGAATTTTGGAGAAGTGATTTTTGATTTACCTCCAACAGTGAAGCATAATGTACGAAAGATTGAGAAAATTCGTGTTAGAATTATTAATCTTACTTTTTCGGTCATATTTAATAAAATATATATATATATATATATATATATATATATATATATATATATATATATATATATATATATATATATATATATATATATATATATATATATATATATATCACAAACAGTAAGAATATTACCGAACCTTCTGTCAATGAACAATTTATCCACGTAAGCTAGTTTAAGAGTCGACTCGGCTCAATATCTTCACCTTCATAACAATATATGATTTGTATGACTTCATTCAAACCATCACCACAACGAACTTCAGCTCCGTCTGAGGGAATTATCAACTCAGCCCTCTCAGTGACGTCATTTACCTGCTGTCACGTCATATATGTGGACAACGCAGGTGATTGGTGGGGATCAACAAGGGAGCTATTGCCGGGGTTATGATAAAGGCGTCATTGTAGTGAGGACCTCGCGGTCTAGCAGAGTAGTCGGTTGCTATCAACAGTAGTTGTTGCCCGGTCTGGACGCCCTCTTGCATCTGTTGCGGTCGTCAGAGTTTTTATCGATGTTCTCATGTTGGTAGCGCTCGTGAGGCGGTTACTGTTAGTCGGACTTACTCTTGGTGTGTTTATTCTCTAGTGTTTACTGCTATTTCTCTCTCTCATCGTCCTTGCATTCTTTGTTCTGGATATATTGAGTGGTCTCACGCGGGCTACACGAGTGGTAGATCGATGCTTATCAAATATAAATAATTCAACTAAACTTTCAGTTGCCAATTGACATAGTCGGCCCACATTATTTATAATTGTATTCTGTTTCGCTTAACGAGGAACAATAAGAAGACATTTACTAATTCACAGTTTCAATATGGCGACAAATTCTACATGTTAAACACCATCTGTTACAGAATTCAAATTTGTCTTGTATTTTAATGAATAGTTACACTTATTTATTCATGAAGTATATCATACCAATCATGCCAATGGTGATGGAAAGGTCAAAGTCATATATATTAGGCTCACGAAACTGAACCCCCCCCTCCTGTCGTGCCTAATAGCCACAGTTGCTTAACAAGCCGCTGTTATGTAAGACAACCCCATGTTTCATAACCAGAGCACGTTACAGCATTTATGAACCTTTACAGTGTTTGTTAACATATACGGCCATACAGTGTATCGTGACAATGTTAACATATACAGCCATACAGTGTATCGTGACAATGTTAACATATACGGCCATACAGTGTATCGTGACAATGTTAACATATACAGCCATACAGTGTATCGTGACAATGTTAACATATACAGCCATACAGTGTATCGTGACAATGTTAACATATACAGCCATACAGTGTATCGTGACAATGTTAACATATACAGCCATACAGTGTATCGTGACACTGTTAACATATACAGCCATACAATGTATCGTAACAATGTTAACATATACAGCCATACAGTGTATCAGGCATTCAAACTCTAGTTTATTAGCTAAACAAATTTGTGATCAAGTTTTTCAGAAATATAAAACGGGAACCATTTTAGGTCCAACAATCCATTTTTAGTGCGTTACTCCAAATAGTTTGTATAAGTACTACCATTATTAACGATAGGCTGCATTAAGTTCCAAGCGCATTTGTTTAACGGCGCTGTAGTTAATGTTACAGTAGTCATGAGGTAAGTTACAAAGGTAGTTGACTTGAGAAAAGGCTACAGTTTTGGGTAATATGTCATTTGGTTAAGTTTACATTTAGGAGAGACCCGGGAATATACTGTTTTGGAAACATAATTAATAAATTATGGAACAAATTATAAGTGACATAATTGACGTGAGATCTCCGTATTGGTTCAGTCGTAGGTTAGATATGTTTATCAGAGTTTCGATGGGCATAAATAGGAGCTGTCTCTAATGGGCCAATTGGTCATCTACAGTTTCCTTAATTTTAATATTCTTATTAATATTTGTCTATTTCTTGAATGTTAGTGATAAAGCTGTCTATCAGTGCTTGGATTTTCTTCACATTCAGTTACATAGTCCAACCTGTTTAGATAGTAGTTTTTGTAAGTATGTGCACCATAGTTCAAACATTGACGTATTAAGCAATTAGATACCCTTCAATTTGGTACTATTCACTTTATTGAATCCGAAAAAATTAAGCTAAACAAACTTAAATATAACTAGGCCTAGTATAGCACACATATGTACTATATTAGGCCTCGGCGTGTATTAAGCCCAGGAAGGTTAGGTTAGTTTAATTTGTCTGTAACATACATACAAATCCCTTTCCGGTTTGTACAAATTCAATAGTACAAATTTTCACTTTCAAATTGTGTTGTACGTCTCTAATATACTATGATCCTCAGCATTACTATATTACCCCCAAAACAGGAGGATGGACTGCATAGTAACGTGGCCACGCATGTGAATAGGTCTGTCGACACAGTCTATATTTTGTCAGATCTATATTAACAGGTGATGTAAACTCAGTGATATCAATATGCAGGTTATAGTTGTTGACCAAAATATATAAACATTTGTGAGGCTTCCTGCCAGTATATCACGGTCACAGCGGCAGTTATACAAGTGGTGTAACATCGGTTCACTGGTAATCATATCAAAATTTAAACACTTAATTTTACCTTTTTAAACATTTGATGCATTTCTCGACAACCCAAACAGGCATAACTTAAAGCATTTACCTAGTCCATTATATAACAAAATAAAACCTGGGATGAAAATAGCCTAAAACCACCCCACTCTTCCCCAAGCAAGTTTTTGATAATTACTTACTCTCTAAGCAAACATTACAAATCAAATTAAGTAAGGATCTATTATATTGAAGTTCAATTCAAGTTCAAGTATGTTTATTGAGATAAGCAATAAATACATCTCACAGGGATAGAGTAGCTTAGGCTATTTCTACCCCCCCCCCCCTGTACTTCAAGTCCCTCAAGGGGCGCACAAATGCTGTGAGTACAAATAGACAAATTACAATACAAGAATCCCATTTAACATTGCATCTATTATATTGAAATATTTATATATTACCCAACTTGGAAACCGTGGTGGCTATCTGCCTTACCCTCCTGCCTGTGTAAACATCTGGGGAGAACTTGTCTGTGTGTCTTATCTCAGAGCCGCGCAAGCCTCCTGCCTCACCTAGCATCGTTTGGCCTAATGGATTTTGGAGATAAAAGTGAAAGGGTTTAATCTTTCCATGATAAGAGCTCGTTCATGGCCGATTGTATCAGTACAATCGTATATACATATAAATACTTATACCGTACAATATGTATGGACGTATAAAGTACAAAGCAAGAGTTTGGTGAGGCTAGCCCCAGTTTCCAGTTATGGACAGACAAACATGTGATGGGGTCGACCCCAGTGCCCCTATCTCTCCCACACAGCTCCCTCCACATCTACCCCCACACACACACACACACACCAACCCCATCTCCCCCTTTAAGTCCAACTATCTTCAATACACACAGTTTTTATCACTGTAAACATCTTCACACCCCTCTGCGTTTCCCCACCACACACACCCTCCACATCTGCCACACACACACACACACACACACACACCCTTCCACATCTGCCACCACACACACACACACCTTCCCTATATATCTCCCAAACCATCCTCCTGTTTAGATAGTGGTTTTTGTAACGAGGTCCACTCTAGTACACGGCTTGCCGTTCTAAGCAATTAGATAGTAGAACCTTGTACTATTAACTTTATAGTCGAAAAAATGAAGCAGAAAACCAAACTTAAATATTCCTAGGCCTAGTATAGCACACATTTATACTATATTAGGCCTGGGATATTGTGTATTAGGCTTAAGAAGGTTAGGTTAGGTTAGTTTGTCTTTGCAACATAAGTAGAACATAGTTTTTCCGGTTTGTTCAACTCAATAGTGCCTATTTCTACTTCCTACTTCAAATATTAGGGAGACTCCCGGTTTCCCTCCTGCCTTCTCATTCGGAGCAGTGGCGGGCGTCATTCCCCAGAGCAGGCCAAAGCGCATCGTTGAGCCTGCCAAAGAGCAGAATATGGAGACTCAACAGCTACTGGACAGTGCGTGTCCACCGACTTGATGAAGAGGGAGCATAGGGCCCTCACCTACCTTCAAGGGGCGCAAGGGGCCACAATCTCGACTTCCTTATGACACTCCCCTCTACAATTACCAAACATCCTGTACAGTTTAATGAGTCTGGCCCCCAGTGTCTGGCCCCAAGTGTTTAGCTTCTAGTCTTGGAGAGACAATCTATTGTGTACATTATTATTATAGCTGTATAATAACATATAATCGGTATTATTACAATGTTCTTATATAAATGAGCAGTCTCCGTGGTGTAGTGGTAAGACACTCGCCTGGCGTTCCGCGAGCGCTATGTCATGGGTTCGTATCCTGGCCGGGGAGGATTTACTGGGCGCAATTCCTTAACTGTAGCCTCTGTTTAACGCAACAGTAAAATGTGTACTTGGATGAAAAAACGATTCTTCGCGGTAGGGGATCGTATTCCAGGGACCATAGGATTAAGGACTTGCCCGAAACGCTACGCGTACTAGTGGCTGTACAAGAATGTAACAACTCTTGTATATATCTCAAAAAAAAAAGAAAAAAAGAAACCACCATCACTTTCCCTAACACACACATCGAAGCACCTACACCACTTTCCCAGCCTACTGGCGTGACTCAACAGGATGTGGACCGCCACAATATGGACCGTGGACCACCACAATACGGACCGTGGACCACCACAATAAGGACCGTCGACCACCACAATAAGGACCATGGACCGCCACAATAAGGACCGTGGACCGCCACAATACGGACCGTGGACCGCCACAATACGGACCGTGGACCGCCACAATACGGACCGTGGACCGCCACAATACGGACCGTGGACCGCCACAATACGGACCGTGGACCACCACAATAAGGACCATGGACCGCCACAATAAGGACCGTGGACCGCCACAATACGGACCGTGGACCGCCACAATACGGACCGTGGACCGCCACAATACGGACCGTGGACCGCCACAATACGGACCGTGGACCGCCACAATACGGACCGTGGACCGCCACAATAAGGACCGTGGACCGCCACAATATGGACCGTGGACCGCCACAATACGGACCGTGGACCACCACAATAAGGACCGTCGACCACCACAATAAGGACCATGGACCGCCACAATAAGGACCGTGGACCGCCACAATAAGGACCGTGGACCGCCACAATAAGGACCATGGACCGCCACAATAAGGACCGTGGACCACCACAATAAGGACCATGGACCGCCACAATAAGGACCGTGGACCACCACAATAAGGACCGTGGACCACCACAATAAGGACCGTGGACCACCACAATAAGGACCATGGACTGCCACAATAAGGACCATGGACCACCACAATAAGGACCGTCGACCACCACAATAAGAACCGTCGACCACCACAATAAGGACCATGGACCACCACAATAAGGACCATGGACCGCCACAATAAGGACCGTGGACAACCACAATAAGGACCATGGACCACCACAATAAGGACCGTCGACCACCACAATAAGGACCGTCGACCACCACAATATGGACCATGGACCATCGTGACAATATGATTTCAACGGGTTCCTCCACGCCTGACGGCCAGTGATTCCATGTCCAGTACTGGTACTGTCGTCGGGGGCCAGTACTGGTACTGTCGTCGGGGGCCAGTACTGGTACTGTCGACGGGGGCCAGTACTGGTACTGTCGTCGGGGGCCAGTACTGGTACTGTCGTCGGGGGCCAGTACTGGTACTGTCGACGGGGGCCAGTACTGGTACTGTCGTCGGGGGCCAGTACTGGTACTGTCGTCGGGGGCCAGTACTGGTACCGGCGGCTGGTATTGAACCACAGTTTGTCACTCGCAGCTAGTGTATCAATAATCAATACGTCCACATTGATGCCATGGGGACCTGGGCACTGCTCACACACACACACACACACACACACACACACACACACACACACACACACACACACACACACACACACACACACACACACACACACACACACATACACACGTAAACACACAACGCAAAAGTAACTGGTAGGGAGCTCCAGTGGATAGGAACACTTTCCACTGGAGCAGAGAGTTACTGTGAGGGGTGAGACCTCAGATTGTCGTGAAGTCACCAGTGGAGTCCCACAGGGCTCTGTACTCGGACCTATCCTGTTTCTGATATATGTAAATGATCTCCCAAAGGGTATAGACTCATTCTTCTCCGTGTTTGCTGATGATGCCAAAATTATGAGAAGGATTAAGACAGAGGAGGACAGCTTGAGGCTTCAAGAAGGCTTGGGCAAACTGAAGGAATGGTCCAACAAGTGGTTGCTAGAGTTTAACCCGAGCAAATGTAATATATTGAAGATATGTGTAGGAAGCAGGCTTGGTGCCTTCTTTTGATAATTACTTACTATACCTACTGTGCGTATTGCAGACCATCAATAAATTACACACAGAAATCACAATAGTGCGATTGATCAAATGAACAAATCCACAAGGGCCGTGATGAGGGTTCGAACTTATGTCCGGGATGAGGTTGTGGATTTGTTCGTCAATACATTATGACTGCTCACCCGTCCATGGTCGCATTTTGCAGTTATAAGAGAGCATTCTGCTCCTGCGGGACCCATAATCAACACCTTCCACCATAAGTAACTGATAAGAATATTTAATTTCATTAACGATTCAATAAATTTGGATGAAGTTCGTGATTAATTTTAGATGTGCAGAAATGTAAGGTTATATGGGGAGAAAGTATTATTAAAAGGGACTGTCGTCACTTCCTTACCTCCACCATTAAAACAAAAGACACACTGGTGAACTATAATTGGTCTAGATGTAAATCACCATTGAATCATGACAGACTCGATGGCGTAATGCGAAAAGCCTGTTGGCTGGGTTGCCTGTTGAGATGTTACTTGATGTACAACCGTAGCGTTAAGGCCAGACTTACAGTCGCCACACAACGGAACAACCGTAATCCTGCTAGTTATTAATATTGTGTTGAGCAGAAGTTTAAAGCCAGGAATATAGAGTGTTGTGGGAGGTGTACACAAGAGGCCCACACATGTCACCAGACAAGTCGGCCACAGTTGAGGAATGGTGACCCCAAATGACAGGTTTATCACTGTAAGGATACTGTTACACGGGCTTATGAGGCTGCTGCAAGTGACTGACCGCCACGGGGAGCGGTGCTCTCCATACTAGGAGAGTATGAGGTGCACAATATACTAGCCGCCTCCGGCTGCAATAATCAGAATCTTGCAGGCGATGAGTCACAATAACGTGGCTAAAGTAAGTTGACCAGACCACACACTAGAAGGTGAAGGGACGACGACGTTTCGGTCCGTCCTGGACCATTCTCCAGTCGATTGACTTGAGAATGGTCCAGGACGACTTGAGAATGGTCCGAATCGACTTGAGAATGGTCCAGGACGGACCGAAACGTCGTCGTCCCTTCACCTTCTAGTGTGTGGTCTGGTCAACTTACTTTAGCCACGTTATTGTGACTCATCGCCTGCAAGATTCTGATTATCGCAGCCGGAGGCGGCTAGTATATTGTGCACCTCATACTCATCCTGTGAGCGGTAGCGCAAAAAATGAATGACAAAGAGCACAAAAGGTCTTTATCAGAACTTAACGGAGATTATTATATGCGTACAGTCCGTCCTCCCGGTAGTGGGACATTCATAGTACCAACAGTGACACCCAAAGTGTCCTCCTTATTATCCTTCCACAGTTGCCTTCGTCCTCGACACACAACTGACTGCTGAAGATTAAGCCACGTCAGAGGTGGCACGGACATAACGACGTAGTAACACACAATATATATACTGCGCGGGTAAGACACACACTATATATACTGCGCGGGTAAGACACACACTATATATACTGCGCGGGTAAGACACAATATATATACTGCGCGGGTAAGACACACAATATATATACTGCGCGGGTAAGACACAATATATATACTGCGCGGGTAATACACACAATATATATACTGCGCGGGTAAGACACAATATATATACTGCGCGGGTAAGACACAATATATATACTGCGCGGGTAACACACAATATATATACTGCGCGGGTAAGACACAATATATATACTGCGCGGGTAAGACACAATATATATACTGCGCGGGTAAGACACAATATATATACTGCGCGGGTAAGACACAATATATATACTGCGCGGGTAAGACACACAATATATATACTGCGCGGGTAAGACACAATATATATACTGCGCGGGTAAGACACAATATATATACTGCGCGGGTAAGACACAATATATATACTGCGCGGGTAATACACACAATATATTGTGACGATAATCTCCTTCAAGAGATTGAGCCTGCTCTTCCCTCCAAAATTACGTCTTCACAACTATATAAAAGACTATGGAAGAAATGTCCAACAACGACAACAAACACCAGCAAGGCTTGCAAGGGTGAGCAGAAACGTATGCAGCCCGCCACCTGTTCGGACCCAAATCACCAAACTACCCGTTGATCGCTACGGCTCCGCTGATTGGTCGCCGGTCTGGCTGCACCTGCACTCGCCCCCCAATACTACCCGATGTCTGGGGTCGCCCCAACATCAGTCTTCAGAATGTTCCGTGCTTTCGTAGCCAGCACACCTCCCAGCTAGACTCTAGAGTGTACTGAGAGAGGTGGTGGCTTTAAGCCAATATTCCAGCACCTCCCACTTACTGTTGTATTGCACTTCTTGTTATTTTGCCTTAACGTAACTTTTCATTGTGTCATTTAAGTATTCTTATTATTTTGATTGATTGATTTTATTATACATATTTGTTTGTGCATTATTTTCATGTTTTGATTTATTTAACGTAATTAAAATTTCATTGTTAAAGTTTTACTTGTGTTTTGTGTGTCTTCTCCTTACCTTACCACAGACGAAGTTCCAGTTTTTCTATTTTTTTTTATAACTATGTGACGAGGCCATACCCCTAGCCTTAAACAGCCGAACACCAACGCGTTACCGTCACAAGTTATATGGGGGCCTGTCCTAGGAGCCTCACTCAGGTACTGGTGCCAAGTGGTAATTTATGGTAAGCGTATTTAACTTTGTTAACGTAGCTTTACTATTTTTCATTCAATTTCATTTTTTATAAGGTGCGGTGTATTGTGCATTACGAGAGTAACATATAGTGAAGGTGAGACAACTTTGGATTACGTGGTGACTGTAGGCCTCAGTCATACTCTTAATTGGTCATCTCTCCCTCCTTGTTATTACTCGTATTTACCATCTATGTCCCTTGAATATTTCTCATTCTGACAGATCATCATATTGGTACCCTGGTACTGTGGTCTGCCCCGGGTCAAGAGTACCCAATCTTCTGCAATCTGACTGTAGGAGGACAAAGAGGGCCATAGTTCCTCTAGCTCGAACTTTAGTTGCTGAATTGGGACCTCAGCAGCAGTTCTCGTCACCAGTTGACACCTCGCACCCCTACACGTCAGTCAGAGATGATGATACATACAACGGTAGGGAATTAGCTTATTTTTTCAGAGCACAAAAGTTCGCTAATTCTGTAAGTATCATATTAAATTCAGTAGGAAAAACTTGCTTTATGTCCTATAGAGACTTGGCAAGGTATGCCTACATCCTTGGACTACCAATTTTACTTTTGAAGCATTTAACTGTTTCATTTGTTTTCGAAACTTTGTTTCATTTGTTAGTAGGATTTTCTTGCCCTTATTCTCTTACATGAGTACCGGGTACAAGATTTCCTGCGCCCTTGATTTAATTTAATATCTTTCACTTAACGTTAAATTGTTAAAGATCACACAGGATAGGTACCAGTTGCCACGTTGTCCTGTTTCTGACATTTCATTATTGAACATTCGTGTACCTTTATTTGCTAATTTCACCATGTTTCGTCTCCAAACTTTCCGTGCAAATCCAGCAGGTGAAATAGGGACTTTGAGTCGTGCCAAGAGGACTGAACTACAAACTCTTGCACATGAGTATCAACTAGAAGTTCCCTACCAAGCCAACAAAAATGACCTACACAACCTGTTGCTGGATTACTATTTAGAGCAAGGTAAGATAGACTCTGAAACTCATGAAACTTACTATATTGCAGAGAAAACTGACTTGGCTACGATGAAACTTAAACTAGAGCTGGCCAAGATTGAACGTGAGCAGCAAAGAGAAGCAGCTGCCATACGAAGGGAAGAGCACGAACGCGAAGCTGCTTTGAGGAAAGACGAACAAGAACGCGAAGCTGCTTTGAGGAGAGACGAACAAGAACGTGAAGCTGCCTTGAGGAGAGACGAACAAGAACGCGAAGCTGCCTTGAGGAGAGAAGAACACGAACGCGAGGTCGCATTACTCCGTGAACGTGAAAGAGTACAGCTTGAAACCAAACAACGCGAGTTGGAAATACAACGCGAACATGACAAGCAACAAGCGACTCTGGCTCTAGAGTGTCGTCAACGCGAAATCTCCTTGGAAACTTCACACTTCACCCAACGCCAGCAAGCTACTGCCAATCTTCCCGTCAGTTTTAATATATCACATGCAAGTAAGTTAATGCCATCCTTTGTAGAAGCAGAAGTTGATGTTTTTTTCACCACCTTTGAAACCCTTGCTAATCAACTCAGTTGGCCTGTCAACCAATGGGCCACACTTCTCAGAGTCCATCTTACAGGTAGAGCTGCAGTCACACTCAGTACTTTGGCGTCTGAGAATGACTACTACACTCTGAAACAAGCAGTGTTGGACGCCTACCTCCTCTCTACTGAAAGTTATAGAAGGAAATTCCGTGACCACCTGAAGGCAAGTACCACTACCTTCCTCGAGTTTGCTAACACGAAACGGAGGTATTTCATGAAATGGCTGGAAGCAGCACATGTCTCTACTTTTACAGAACTCGTGAACCTGATGCTTGTTGAAGAATTCTTGAGACGTGTGCCGCCTCCTGTCCGCCTCTACTTAGCAGATAAAGAAGAAACCGACTACCTGAAGTGTGCTAAGTCGGCTGACACTTACAGCCTCATCCACCGGCTGACACCTGAACCATCCTCCAGTAAGAAGTCGTGGTACAGTTACGAGAAGGTGAGCCCCGATCAAGCTGGTTCACAACTGTACTGCAAGTATTGTAGACTCTATGGACATACCATAGACAAGTGTGGTAAGTCTCAATACAAGGGAACCACTGACCCACAACGACCCAAACCAACTCCTCCTAAGTCCGGTAAGCCTGTGATGAATGTTGGTGTTGATGTTAATGATCTTTCTCTTTTCAGTAACCACCTGTATACTGGAACTGTCTCTGCCAACGGTTCAAATCCGGAGGGACGTTTCAAATTGAAGATCTTGAGGGACACAGCGGCTCTACAATCGATCATCTTGAAGTCGGCTGTGCCCAACATAGTCTACACCGGGGAAACAGTCTTCATCACTGACCTCACTGCTACCACTCCATACCCTCTCGCCAGAGTCCACCTGGATTGTCCCTACGTGAACGGGGAAGTCCAAGTCGCCGTCAGGGAAAAGCCTTTTCCCATGCCTGGAGTGCAACTTCTCCTAGGCAACGACTTGGCAGAAGACCTGCAACCGACCAACCTGATCGTCATGGACAAACCCCAGGTGTGTAACTCTGTGCCAAGTAATCCTATTCTCGAGTATGTTCCAGCAGAGGTTCAAGAGAGTGATGAAGTTTCTCCTCCGGTTCTCGTGACCACCCGTGCACAAGCCGCACGTCCACAGCCAGCTGACTCTACTGCCACCGCTGTCCCTCAAGACCCTCAGAAACTACCCCCGCATCTGACCAAGTTGGAGTTCCGTAAGTTGCAGAGGGAAGATCTTACTTTAACACCATTGTTTTTCCAGGCTGAGACTCAACCCGACAGTATTCCTGGGTTCTTCCTAGAGAACGACTTGCTCTACCGCCGATATAGACCCAGTAAACTGAAGGAGGAGGACGATTGGGCCAACACCGAACAACTTGTGATTCCCACCAGCCTGCGGCCCACTATTCTACACCTGGCCCACGGATCATTCTCCCACTACGGCTTCAACAAGACTTACCATGGGATTCGTCAAGACTACTACTGGCCAGGTATGGTAAACAACGTCAAACAGTACGTAAAACAGTGTCATACATGTCAGATGGCAGGCAAACCGAACGTCTCCATTCCCAGAGCACCACTGATTCCCATACAGGTGCCTGCGGAACCTTTCCACAGACTCATAATAGACTGTGTTGGTCCTTTACCTCGGACCAGTTCAGGTAACGCCTACATCCTAACCATCCTGTGTCCTACCACCAGATTTCCCATAGCAGTTCCAGTGAAGAACATCACGGCTGCTACGGTTATCAAACATCTATTGAAGATCTTCACTCAATACGGATTTCCCAGGGAGATTCAAAGTGACTGTGGCACCAACTTCACCAGTGATCTCTTCAAAAGAACACTGGAGGAGTTCAACATCAAACAGGTATTATCCAGCCCCTATCATCCTGCTTCACAGGGTTCTCTTGAACGTAGTCATCAGACCATCAAAGCACTCTTGAAAAAGTTTTGTAGTGAAACCTCAAAGGATTGGGATAAGCAGATTGACCTAATAATGTGTATTTTCAGAAGTCTCCCCAATGAGTCCCTAGGAGTATCTCCTTATGAGATGCTCTACGGCCGTAAGTGCCGTACTCCCCTTAAGGCTTTCAAAGACTCTCTCAGAGATGCCACCTTCAGTGAGCATCAGAATGTGCCCCAGTTTCTTCAAAACCTTCAACACATTCTAGAGAGAGTCCACCGCTTTGCTCATGATAATCTATTGAAAGCCCAGGTGAGAATGAAGACTCATTACGACCAGACCAGCAAAGTAAGAAAATTCAAGCCGGGAGACTTCGTCCTTGCTTATTTCCCTATCCCAGGTTCACCTTTACAAAACAAATTTTCAGGACCCTACTGCGTCAAAGAGTGCAGAAACAACAACACATACGTCATAGAGACTCCAGATAGGCGGCGGAAGACCCAGCTGTGCCACGTCAACCTCCTGAAGCAATATAATGGTACTCCTCCCACTGTCTTGATTAATTGTTCTACCTTCACAGAACCCTACATCCACAGTGAGACCATCCCGGCTTCTTCTCCCGAAAGCACTGACAAGGAGTCGGCGCTTTCTAATTCCAAAATCCTTAATGATCTTCCCAAATGCTTTCAGGATAATAATCGTGCTCCTATGCCCTCTTCTAATTCCACTCTCACCTCGTCAGATAAGCCCTACATCCTCCATGTCGACGCCAATGGTACCGACGATGGTGGTGTCGTGATGCAGCAACGAGGCGAGAAGAATTCACCTGTCAGCGACTACTGCTACAAGGAACGACGGAACAATTGGCAAGGAGCTACTCTTCCTCATCCTGAAGCTTCAGCACTTCACTCCACACCTGAAAAGTGCTCGGTCCACCATCAATACGGACCACACCACCCTACACCTGCAGCACGCCCACTTCTCATCTCAACGTCTTCTACTATGGGCTTGCTAACTGCAGAAATTCAACCTGGAGACACGCTATACCAAGAGTCTGACAACATCTTAGCCCATGATCTCTCCAGAGTTTATGAAGTAGAAGCAACTCCATCCATTACTCCACCACATAACGACGTACTTCTTCCAGAACCGCAGGCTTCGGGGGAGAGTTGTGACGATAATCTCCTTCAAGAGATTGAGCCTGCTCTTCCCTCCAAAATTACGTCTTCACAACTATATAAAAGACTATGGAAGAAATGTCCAACAACGACAACAAACACCAGCAAGGCTTGCAAGGGTGAGCAGAAACGTATGCAGCCCGCCACCTGTTCGGACCCAAATCACCAAACTACCCGTTGATCGCTACGGCTCCGCTGATTGGTCGCCGGTCTGGCTGCACCTGCACTCGCCCCCCAATACTACCCGATGTCTGGGGTCGCCCCAACATCAGTCTTCAGAATGTTCCGTGCTTTCGTAGCCAGCACACCTCCCAGCTAGACTCTAGAGTGTACTGAGAGAGGTGGTGGCTTTAAGCCAATATTCCAGCACCTCCCACTTACTGTTGTATTGCACTTCTTGTTATTTTGCCTTAACGTAACTTTTCATTGTGTCATTTAAGTATTCTTATTATTTTGATTGATTGATTTTATTATACATATTTGTTTGTGCATTATTTTCATGTTTTGATTTATTTAACGTAATTAAAATTTCATTGTTAAAGTTTTACTTGTGTTTTGTGTGTCTTCTCCTTACCTTACCACAGACGAAGTTCCAGTTTTTCTATTTTTTTTTATAACTATGTGACGAGGCCATACCCCTAGCCTTAAACAGCCGAACACCAACGCGTTACCGTCACAATATATACTGCGCGGGTAAGACACAATATATATACTGCGCGGGTAAGACACAATATATATACTGCGCGGGTAAGACACACAATATATATACTGCGCGGGTAAGACACAATATATATACTGCGCGGGTAAGACACACAATATATATACTGCGCGGGTAAGACACACAATATATATACTGCGCGGGTAATACACACAATATATATACTGCGCGGGTAAGACACACAATATATATACTGCGCGGGTAAGACACACAATATATATACTGCGCGGGTAAGACACACAATATATATACTGCGCGGGTAATACACACAATATATATACTGCGCGGGTAAGACACACAATATATATACTGCGCGGGTAAGACACACAATATATATACTGCGCGGGTAATACACACAATATATATACTGCGCGGGTAATACACACAATATATATACTGCGCGGGTAAGACACACAATATATATACTGCGCGGGTAAGACACAATATATATACTGCGCGGGTAAGACACAATATATATACTGCGCGGGTAAGACACAATATATATACTGCGCGGGTAAGACACAATATATATACTGCGCGGGTAAGACACAATATATATACTGCGCGGGTAAGACACACAATATATATACTGTGCGGGTAAGACACACAATATATATACTGTGCGGGTAAGACACACAATATATATATATAGTAGTAGGCATCCATCAGTCTCAGGAGACTATGGAGTTGCGCTCTGGTTGTTGTATATCTATATAAATATGAACGTAAATGTTCGTTTGTTCAAACTCGCTAATCTCCGAAAGTTCTTCACCGATTGCTTTGAAATTTTGACACAACATTCCATTCGAATACGCGCGGGTTTTTATATGCCTACTATATAGATGCCACACCTATGACAGGTAAAAATATGTTTTTTTTTTTAAACAGCGCCATCTGTTGCACGTAATAGCAACACATGCTATGCTAAATATGTTACAATTCCATTTCAATGTTTCCGATTGCATTGATAAATTTAATTTTCATAGATTTCGAATTATTTTCACATTGATTTAATTATTTTGTGTGACATTGCACTGGAATTGAGCTGTGTTGTTTACCGTACTGTTCATTTCCTGAGCATAGTTTTTGTTATTTATTCATTTTTTTTTCATTTGGTTTTTTTAACTGTTCTTATTTTTTTAGTGATGGGAACATCACATCATTTGATGTTCCCATCTTTCTGATGGGAACATCACATCATTTGGGAAAGCACTGGACGAGGGAGTGGGGAATGGTGCGCAGGACGAGGGGATGGGAGTGAGGGGTAATGGGCGAAAGACGAGGGGACAGAAGAGTGGGGAATTTTGGGGACGAGGGGACAGGGGAGTGGGGGATGATGGGGAGGACGAGGGGATGAGAGTGGGTGACGGTGGGGAGGACGAGGGGATGGGAGTGAGGGGTAATGGGCGAAGGACGAGGGGACAGAAGAGTGGGGAATTTTGGGGACGAGGGGACAGGGAAGTGGGGGATGATGGGGAGGACGAGGGGACAGGGGAGTGGGGGATGATGGGGAGGACGAGGGGACAGGGGAGTGGGGGATGATGGGGAGGACGAGGGGACAGGGGAGTGGGGGATGATGGGGAGGACGAGGGGACAGGGGAGTGGGGGATGATGGGGAGGACGAGGGGACAGGGGAGTGGGGGATGATGGGGAGGACGAGGGGACAGGGGAGTGGGGGATGATGGGGAGGACGAGGGGACAGGGGAGTGGGGGATGATGGGGAGGACGAGGGGACAGGGGAGTGGGGGATGATGGGGAGGACGAGGGGACAGGGGAGTGGGGGATGATGGGGAGGACGAGGGGACAGGGGAGTGGGGGATGATGGGGAGGACGAGGGGACAGGGGAGTGGGGGATGATGGGGAGGACGAGGGGACAGGGGAGTGGGGGATGATGGGGAGGACGAGGGGACAGGGGAGTGGGGGATGATGGGGAGGACGAGGGGACAGGGGAGTGGGGGATGATGGGGAGGACGAGGGGACAGGGGAGTGGGGGATGATGGGGAGGACGAGGGGACAGGGAAAGGTTGCTGTGGCTCAACAATGTGCATGCATTGCTGAACCACAGCAACGCGTGGCCGGGTACAGCTAGTATATAATATACAGTATATATACTGTACATATATTTGGGTCATAAACCGGGAGCCTCTCCCACGTAGGGTAGTGGTTGTGTGAGGGGGTGTAGGTGGTGACCCATGCTGGGGGTGTAGGTGGTGACCCATGCTGGGGGTGTAGGTGGTGACCCATGCTGGGGGTGTAGGTGGTGACCCATGCTGGGGGTGTAGGTGGTGACCCATGCTGGGGGTGTAGGTGGTGACCCATGCTGGGGGTGTAGGTGGTGACCCATGCTGGGGGTGTAGGTGGTGACCCATGCTGGGGGTGTAGGTGGTGACCCATGCTGGGGGTGTAGGTGGTGACCCATGCTGGAGGTGTAGGTGGTGACCCATGCTGGGGGTGTAGGTGGTGACCCATGCTGGGGCTGTAGGAGGTGACCCATGCTGGGGGTGTAGGTGGTGACCCATGCTGGGGGTGTAGGTGGTGACCCATGCTGGGGGTGTAGGTGGTGACCCATGCTGGGGGTGTAGGTGGTGACCCATGCTGGGGGTGTAGGTGGTGACCCATGCTGGGGGTGTAGGTGGTGACCCATGCTGGGGGTGTAGGTGGTGACCCATGCTGGGGGTGTAGGTGGTGACCCATGCTGGGGGTGTAGGTGGTGACCCATGCAGCGGGAGTACTCCCCGACACAAGGCACCACCACATACCAGCAGTCAGTCAGTCACCAGCGGGAGCGCGCGCCTCACTCACCCAACCCTCCCCGGCCGCCCAACACCCTGACTCACTCACTCAAGGGTGAGAATAAGGCCTCACTTACCTCATTCAATTAACATGTTTCCCTAACTTGACAGTATAGTAGACTGAGTAGGAGATGTTTCTTACGTGTTAAATTATCGTTAAGTTGTAGTGTTTTAAGAGGAACAGAAGACATGGGAGTGACTTTAGGAGGAAAATAGTAAACTTAGCGTGTCTGAAGCTGGTCTTTGGTGTTAGTAAGGTGATTATCATTGTTGTGCTAGTTCCTCCACACTGGTAGTGACAGTACTGTGTTACAGCAGTAGTTCCTCCACCCTGGTAGTGACAGTACTGCGTTACAGCAGTAGTTCCTTCACACTGGTAGTGACAGTACTGTGTTACAGCAGAAGTTCCTCCACACTGGTGGTGACAGTACTGTGTTACAGCAGTAGTTCCTCCACACTGGTGGTGACAGTACTGTGTTACAGCAGTAGTTCCTCCACACTGGTGGTGACAGTACTGTGTTACACCAGTAGTTCCTCCACACTGGTGGTGACAGTACTGTGTTACAGCAGTAGTTCCTCCACACTGGTGGCGACAGTACTGTGTTACAGCAGTAGTTCCTCCACACTGGTGGTGACAGTACTGTGTTACAGCATAGTTCCTCCACACTGGTGGTGACAGTACTGTGTTACAGCAGTAGTTCCTCCACACTGGTGGTGACAGTACTGTGTTACAGCAGTAGTTCCTCCACACTGGTGGTGACAGTACTGTGTTACAGCAGTAGTTCCTCCACACTGGTGGTGACAGTACTGTGTTACAGCAGTAGTTCCTCCACACTGGTGGTGACAGTACTGTGTTACAGCAGTAGTTCCTCCACACTGGTGGTGACAGTACTGTGTTACAGCAGTAGTTCCTCCACACTGGTGGTGACAGTACTGTGTTACAGCAGTAGTTCCTCCACACTGGTAGTGACAGTACTGTGTTACAGCAGTAGTTCCTCCACACTGGTGGTGACAGTACTGTGTTACAGCAGTAGTTCCTCCACACTGGTGGTGACAGTACTGTGTTACAGCAGTAGTTCCTCCACACTGGTGGTGACAGTACTGTGTTACACCAGTAGTTCCTCCACACTGGTGGTGACAGTACTGTGTTACAGCAGTAGTTCCTCCACACTGGTGGTGACAGTACTGTGTTACAGCAGTAGTTCCTCCACACTGGTGGTGACAGTACTGTGTTACAGCAGTAGTTCCTCCACACTGGTGGTGACAGTACTGTGTTACAGCAGTAGTTCCTCCACACTGGTGGTGACAGTACTGTGTTACAGCAGTAGTTCCTCCACACTGGTGGTGACAGTACTGTGTTACAGCAGTAGTTCCTCCACACTGGTGGTGACAGTACTGTGTTACAGCAGTAGTTCCTTCACACTGGTGGTGACAGTACTGTGTTACAGCAGTAGTTCCTCCACACTGGTGGTGACAGTACTGTGTTACAGCAGTAGTTCCTCCACACTGGTGGTGACAGTACTGTGTTACAGCAGTAGTTCCTCCACACTGGTGGTGACAGTACTGTGTTACAGCAGTAGTTCCTTCACACTGGTGGTGACAGTACTGTGTTACAGCAGTAGTTCCTCCACACTGGTGGTGACAGTACTGTGTTACAGCAGTAGTTCCTCCACACTGGTGGTGACAGTACTGTGTTACAGCAGTAGTTCCTCCACACTGGTGGTGACAGTACTGTGTTACAGCAGTAGTTGTGTTCCTCAGTCATAGTATTTCCAGCCTCAGTGTTGCGAGGAATCTCTGGTCCTTCTCAGTACTGTTTGTGTCCAAAAGTCTGGGTTCCAGGCCGGTACTGCATAATTTGCTGCTTCATTGATGTCACGGCTAATTTTTCGAAAGCTGTTCTTACGATCGTAAGTTACGAAATATGTAGGCTTACGGTGCAATAGGCCCACTCAAAACAAGTTCTCTTCTTCAAATTCTACACACCTGTCAGTCTATTTTGTTCTCTATGGTGCTCGTTCTCTATTCTACATTGCCATAACTTTGCATTTGCTTGAGTTTAATTCAATTATCCAGTCTGGAACGTGTGTTATCCCAGGTGAGTGACAGACTGTTGGGCTCAATGGTCATCAACATATTGATGGTCATTAGATCAATGTTCTCTTGTTGTTATGATGAAGAGTTAACTTCCTTTTGTATAGAAGTGAGAATGGTTGGGGGAAGATAGCGTCTGGCGTATTGTATAACTCCAGACACGTCTGGGTAGGAGCGTGGACCGTCAGTGTATGTGGGTATTGTCTGTGTGGTTGTTTATGGTGGGTGTATTACTGGTGTGGTTGTGTATGGTGGGTGTATTACTGGTGTGTTTGTGTATGGTGGGTGTATTACTGGTGTGGTTGTGTATGGTGGGTGTATTACTGGTGTGGTTGTGTATGGTGGGTGTATTACTGGTGTGGTTGTGTATGGTGGGTGTATTACTGGTGTGGTTGTGTATGGTGGGTGTATTACTGGTGTGGTTGTGTATGGTGGGTGTATTACTGGTGTGGTTGTGTATGGTGGGTGTATTACTGGTGTGGTTGTGTATGGAGGGTGTATTACTGGTGTGGTTGTGTATGGTGGGTGTATTACTGGTGTGGTTGTGTATGGTGGGTGTATTACAGGTACAGTTGTGTATGGTGGGTGTATTACAGGTGTGGTTGTGTATGGTGGGTGTATTACAGGTGTGGTTGTGTATGGTGGGTGTATTACAGGTGTGGTTGTGTATGGTGGGTGTATTACAGGTGTGGTTGTGTATGGTCAGGGAAGTAATAATGTGCACCTGCTCACCATGACTGAACAACCAAGGAGTAATAAGGCACATGCCGTGTTAAACAAGTGTCAGTTAAGACCAATAAACCACCGTTGATGTTTAACAAGTTTGTTCTTATTTTTTGTACCATCGTGTTCCAAGCAGTTGTTATTAACGAGGAGAGTGGCGTTATTTACCTGAATTAACCTGAGGGCCACTATCTCACTAGTGGCCTCGACCAGGACAGGAAGCCGGTGGCTTGTCAAATGTCCCCCTCTTTTCCATTTATCCTTACATTTTATCCAGTTGGTTCATGCGGAAAGGTCATTTGGAAGGTCAAGTATGGGATTGGTTGGGTTATCCTGAGGTGAATTAGAGCGGGGCTGGTCATAATACGAAACAGGTTGATCGTAGATTTAGCCCTTTGTTCTTGACCTTGCTTTAGTGTGTGTGTGTTGGTTACTGGTCCTCCTGTGTCCGTCCTTGTGTCTCTGCTGGTGTACTCACCTAGCTGTGCTTGCCTAGTTGTGCTTGCGGGGGTTGAGCTCTGGCTCTTTGGTCCCGCCTCTCAACTGTCAATCAACTGGTGTACAGGTTCCTGAGCCTATTGGGCTCTATCATATCTACATTTGAAACTGTGTATGGAGTCAGCCTTCACTACATCACTTCCTAATGCATTCCATTTGTCTACCACTCTGACACTGAAAAAAATCTTTCTAACGTCTCTATGGCTCATTTGGGCACTCAATTTCCACCTGTGTCCCCTAGTGCGTGTGCCCCTTGTGTTAAATAGTCTGTCCTTATCTACCCTATCAATTCCTCTGAGAATCTTGTATGTAGTGATAATGTCTCCTCTAACTCTTCTGTCTCCCAGTGACGTGAGGTTGAATACCCGTAGTCTCTCCTCGTAGCTCATACCTCTCAGTTCGGGTACTACTCTGGTGGCAAACCTTTGAACCTTTTCCAGTTTAGTCTTATGCTTGACTAGATATGGACTCCATGCTGGAGCCACGTACCCCAGGATTGGTCTGACATATGTTGTATACAAAGTTATGAAAGATTCTTTACACAAGTTTCTAAAGGCCATTCTTATATTAGCCAACATGGCATATGTCGCTGATGTTATCCTCTTGATTTGAGCTTCAGGAGATAGGTCGGGTGTGATATCAACCCCCCAGTTCTTTTTCTCTCTCTCTGACTCTTGAAGTATTTCATCTCCCAAACGATACCTTGTATCTGGGCTCCTTCTCCCTACACCTATCTTCATTACATTTGCTTGGG
The DNA here is from genome assembly GCF_040958095.1 of Procambarus clarkii. Taxonomy (NCBI): domain Eukaryota; kingdom Metazoa; phylum Arthropoda; class Malacostraca; order Decapoda; family Cambaridae; genus Procambarus; species Procambarus clarkii. The sequence goes on along the minus strand of NC_091160.1, from coordinate 38,430,201 downwards.
TTAAACTCTAACAACCATTTGTTCGACCATTCCTGCAGCTTGTCCAGGTTTTCTTGAAGCCTCAAGCTGTCCTCCTCTGTCTTAATCCTTCTCATAATTTTGGCGTCGTCAGCAAACATTGAGAGGAATGAGTCTATATCCTCTGGGAGATCATTTACGTATATCAGAAACAGGATAGGTCCGAGTACAGAGCCCTGTGGGACTCCACTGGTGACTTCACGCCAGTCTGAGGTCTCACCCCTCACTGTAACTCTCTGCTTCCCATTGCTTAGGTACTCCCTTATCCACTGGAGCGCCCTACCAGTTACTCCTGCCTGTTTTTCCAGCTTATGCATCAGCCTTTTATGGGGTACTGTGTCAAAGGCTTTCCGACAGTCCAAAAAAATGCAGTCCGCCCAGCCTTCTCTTTATTGCTTAATCTTTGTCACCTGATCGTAGAATCCTATTAAGCCTGTAAGGCAAGATTTACCCTCCCTGAACCCATGTTGATGGGTTGTCACGAAGTCCCTTCTCTCCAGATGTGTTACTAGGTTTTTCTCACGATCTTCTCCATCACCTTGCATGGTATACAAGTTAAGGACACTGGCCTGTAGTTCAGTGCCGGTGTGTGTGTGTGTGTGGGGGGGGGGGGGGTTGTCTCTACAGGTGTATGTGTGGAGTGTGTCTCTACAGGTGTGTGAGAGATGTGTATCTACGGGTGTGAGAGATGTTTCTCTACAGGTGTGTGTCTCCAGGTGTGAGGTGTGTCCAACATGACTCGTTGTGTGTACTCACCTAGTTGTACTCACCAGGTTGTGCTTGCGGGGGTTGAGCTCTGACTCTTTGGTCCCACCTCTCAACTGTCAATCTACTGGTGTACAGATTCCTGAGCCTACTGGGCTCTATCATATCTACACTTGAAACTGTGTATGGAGTCAGCCTCCACCACATCACTGCCTAGTGTATTCCACCTGTTAACTACTCTGTCGCTGAAAAAAATATTTATAATATCTCTGACTCATTTGGGTAATCAATTTCCACCCGTGTCCCCTTGTTCGTGTTCCGCCCATGCTAAATAGTTTGCCTTTGACCACACTGTCAATTCCTCTGAGAATTTTGTAGGTGGTGATCATGTCTCCCCTTACTCTTATGTCTTCCAACGACATGAGATTTAATTCCCGTAGTCTTTCCTCGTATCTGGGACTAGTCTGGTGGTATACCTCTGAATCTTCTCTAACTTTGTCTTGTGTTTAACTAGGTATGGACTCCAGGCTGGAGCTGCATACTCCAGGATTGGTCTGACATGTGGTATACAGAGTTCTGAATGATTCCTTACACAAGTTTCTGAAGGCAGTTGTTACGTTGGCCAAGTTAACATACGCGGCTGATGATATCCTTTCGGTAGCTTCTGGGGACAGGTTCGGTGTGGTATGTCAACCCCAGGTCTGTTTCTCTACTCTACTCTTGAAGGATGACACACACACACACACACGTGTGTGTGTGTGTGTGTGTGTGTGAGTGCGCGTGCGTGCGTGCACAGTGGTCACCAACAGTCAATACCGACCAATACCAACCCTCAACTCTGGCCGTGACACACATTGGGGTTCAATAGTCTTGCCACCGCTTTAAATATTTAAACAAATAACAATGACATAGACGACGTGTTTTAATGCCAAGACAACCAACAACAAACACTAAAACAAAGACAAATTTAAATTCCATGTCGTGCCTGAAGTAACTGATATATATATCACTTAAGAACTCTGACTCCACCAGGATTCGAACCTGCATTATCTGTGCTCGCCCCCGCCCCCCCCCTGGCGTGCACAGTACTGTGACACTACACAAACGATTGCCTAAAATTGTTGGTAAAATGTTTATGGTACTGTGTGCACCAGGGGGGGGGGAGTGCTGTAATACAGGTTCGAACCCTTGGACTATGCCCAGGATAACCATCCGAGTGCCGGCGGGGAAGTGGTTCAAATAGCTTCGGCTATCACTCCCTTAATCCGGGATGGTTAAGCGGATTAAGGCGTCCTGTACATACCAGTTGCATTGCTCCTGGGAGTATGGGTTCGAGTCACTTCTGGGGTGTGAGTTTTCAATTGCATATAGTCCTGGGGACCATTCAGGCTTGTTTGCATTTGTGTTCCTCACGTGTGCCCCAAGGAATGAGGTGATTTGATAAATAGCTATGCCCAAGATTACCATCCTTGTGCCGGCGAGGAAGTGGTTCAAATAGCTTCGGCTATCACTTCCTTATGTCCGGTCGTGATGGTCAAGCGGATTAAGGCGTCCTGTAGATACCAGTTGCATTGCTCCTGGCAGTATGGGTTCGAGTCACTTCTGGGGTGTGAGTTTTCAGCCATATATATATATATATATATATATATATATATATATATATATAATATATATATATATATATATATATATATATATATATATATATATATATATTAATATAATATGAGAAAGCTGCAGGAATGCGCAAGCAATAGATCACTAAGAACTCTATTTCCCAGGATGCGAACCCATGCCATACAGGATCACTCGTAAAAATACACAGTACCGTGACCACCTCATCAATGATCGTGCGGTGGTGGAAGTGTCTATATATATAATATATATAATGTATATATGCGGAAAAACCACATTTGAAAAATAGAAAATGCTTAACGCGTTTTCGGCTACTTTGCCTTCATCAGAGCAATTTTATGAATTAATATATTTGATTATTATTATTTTATATTAAGACCATAATTTATTGACTTAGTTGTGTTAGTTTAGGTTAGGTTAAGATAGGGTAGGTTAGGTTAGGTTAGGTTGGTTAGGTTCGGTCATATATCTATGTTAGTTTTAACTCAAATTTAAACAAATTAATTTATACATAACGAAATGGACAGATTTATCCTTCCATAAGAAAATTTTTGGAAAAATATATAAATTCAGGAAAACTTGGCCTATTAGGCAAATCAGGCTTTGCGTAGTAGGCCAAGTACGACGTTCTGGCTATTAGGTACAATATATATATACAATTAAGGACTTGCCCGAAACGCTATGCGTGCTAATGGCTGTACAAGAATGTAAGAACTCTCGTATATGTATATACATATACAATATATATATATATATATATATATATATATATATATATATATATATATATATATATATATATATATATATATATATATAATATATATAATATACATAAATTCATTAATTTACAAGAACAGAAAAAATATTTTCTTAAGCTTTAATCCGTAGTTCATTTTAAGAAAACTATATATATTATTGCAATCACAGACACATGGAATTGATATTAGAATACTAAATTATTTTTTTGGAAATTGTTTTACAATGATAGTCAAATTTGGCAAGGGCGACGATATATATAAAAGAAAATTAAAATTATAGTGTCAAATAGGGATTCAATTGTGAGCTACAATTTATAGTGAACTAAATTCAACTTATAATTGCCAACAGTGTGCACAGTGTTCATACACTGAACACACTGTGTTTAAAATGTACTGTGTGCATAAAGTGTACATTGAACATTAATTATATACAGTATGTATAAATTTTTACAGTGTGCATAAGGTGTTCACAGTGCACATAAAGTGTTAAGTGTGCAGAAAGTGTTCACAGGCTGTAGTTCAAAGTTAAACATATTGTAGTAAAGAGTACCAGTGATATGTGTGTACATAAAGCATGTATACACTGTAGTATCTGCCACAATAAAAAAGTGAGTCATGAACATGTACATGCACGGGCACCAGAATGACTCCCGATTTGTGCTATTTATATCTAGTCTTAATATATTTCCTCACGGTCAACGTTAGCGTCCATTTTCTGTGGTCACGGTTAGCGTAAATACCCATTTTCTGTCGCCAGGTTATTATGTCCATTTTCTATCATGAGCGCACCACAACAATACTTTATTAAGTATAACATCACCAGTCACAGTCTCCTGATGATGTTATATATTGTAACACAGGTAGTATGTTCCTATTTTCTTGCCTACAAGGTCACTTGTAACTGCGGCTCCCACAATGAATGTTGTCTCTGGCGGCTATGAATACTTTCTGAAGAACTAATTCTTTGAAGAAGGGAATTAATTGTTAGCTGCTACTCATAATTAAGAAAATATACGGCAGCAGCAATTGGAACACTTCTAAGAACAAAGAATTTATTACCTTACTACTGTGCCACTACTTGGAATATTGATAATATGCGAGTTTGAGTTGCACTCACATAATTGTATATCTTCCACGGTATTGTGAAATTTATATCGTAAAACAGCTAACGAAAGTTAAATTCTTACAGTTCAGGGAAGTATTAAGAGGCCCCTCATGACGTCACCAGTGACATGACCTTGTGATAAGTCAATAGCCTCATAAGATATGTTGAGAGGTGTACCTTGTTTACTGACTTTTACTCGCTGATTGGTAAGTTTACTTATTGCTGATTGGTAAGGTTTCTTACTTGCTGATTGGTAAGTTTACTTACTCCCTGATTGGTAAGTTTACTTACTCCCTGATTGGTAAGTTTACTTACTCCCTGATTGGTAAGTTTACTTACTCCCTGATTGGTAAGTTTACTTACTTGCTGATTGGTAAGTTTACTTACTCCCTGATTGGTAAGTTTACTTACTTGCTGATTGGTAAGTTTACTTACTCCCTGATTGGTAAGTTTACTTACTTGCTGATTGGTAAGTATAAGCTCTTGTAAGGGGGGGGGGTCTTTAATACCCCCCCCCAGAGGTTGATACATTTTTAAGCCCAACACCAGGCCAAAAATGTCATTAGGACGCGTCAGGGATTTTGTGAATGTATTTACACTGCATGAGACTGCTTGCTTGGCTGTTGTCCAGTATGAGACAGTATTATTGTGTGTGTATGGTTGTCTGTGGTGGCTTTACCTGTATTTGTGCATGGTCGTATGAGTGCTGAAAGTCATATGTGTAGAATTGTCACATTGTGGACATGTTGCCTCCTACTTTTTCATTCAAGCCTCCTAGCATTATGTGTAGAAATTATGTCGAACGATATCTTTGAGAGATATCTGTGAGATCTTTGCCTGCCCGAAACGCTTTGCGTAATAGTGGCTTTAGGCATTGTATGTACTAGCTCTTATCTATAATACAATACAATACAATTTTATTTAGGTAAGGTACATACATACAATAAATTTTTACAAGGATTGGTAGACTTATAGGTAGAGCTAGTACATACAATGCCTAAAGCCACTATTACGCAAAGCGTTTCGGGCATATGAAGCCAACAAACTTTGTAAAATCTCTTTATGTATGTACCTTTGCCTAAATAAAAATTATTATTATAATTATTATATGGTGTGGAACGCGGGCAAAATTAACATGATCTGTAAATTATCATTTTTTGTGGATTTTGTCTCTTTTTATCTCTCCGTTCCATCAGTTTTAAAAGCAAAACCACTTTGGGTTATGTTATTATTACCCTTTATTTCTATCGCAAATATAGAGGAGATCGCTTAAATAGGTAGTAACACTGATCATTGTCCCTCACACAGTCGTCACTCTGGTGAGACACCTTCTGTACCGTCAACACAGACCTGCTTGGTGTCATCGACGGCCTCGGAGATTTACAAGTATGCCCTCCAATTATTACTACATAATATTGTTTAATGAAAATTATCACACAGGAAAGTTAAACTTCTTCTTATAGACAAGTATAACAAAACATACACTCTGGCGACTGTGCTCTTAAATGACTTAACCCTTAGCAAATGCAGCAACAGCATATATATATCTATATATTGTACTTGTGTTGGCAGGTATAGAGCACAGGTGGAGGCGGGTGTGAGAGCCGGAGATGGGGAGGAGCACCGTAGCCGCCCAGCTGAGATCTTCCTCCTGGCGACACTACCTCTTCTACCTCCGCCACTGGGTCAGTCCCCCCCCACTTTACATTTTCTCTTTCCCGCTCTCATTTTCCTACATTATCTATTTTCTGCTTTCTTAATCAGCTTTAATTTGAGTTATGTGTCCACATATATATTTATAAATACGTCCCCGAAGGTGAGGATAGTAGATATATATATAATGATTGTGTACGTTGTGTGTGTACAGCCATGGGTGGTGGGGGCGGTGTTGCTGGCCGTGGCGCCCTTCGTCCTGCTGGCCGCCCTCAAGACCACCGTGCCCCTCAAACACCAGCATGTCTGTAAGTGCTTATTGTCTCTCCTATGTTACTGACCCCCGTACTGTGTGTGTGTGTGTGTGTGTGTGTGTGTGTGTGTGTGTGTGTGTGTGTGTGTGTGTGTGTGTGTGTGTTTTACCTCAGTGTTACAGGATGAGAGTGTCACGTCCTTCTCGTACTCTCTGTCATATGACTGACACTAGTAAGGTTTTGTCATCCACACATTACCTGACTTTCGCCCTCCTGGGCTGAGGTATGCTGAACTGTGTAATTACTATATGAGTACTGGAACACTTGATGATATATTGGACTTGTATCCATGATTGACCATGTAATGTATCAATTATACAATGTATGTATGTGATGTAACTATATAACCTGAGCTTGTAAAAGCACCTTCATCACCTTCAGTGAGTAAGTGCTTAATTGCACACTAGTTTCTCTATCAGTTATCTCACTCTGTCAAAGTAAAAGAGACAAATGTATGTGAATGCATGTGTGTGTGTACATATGTATGTATATGTGTATATGTGTGTGTGTGTATATATATATGTATGTGTATAAAGTATATATATGGAAGCTGATCAGAATTACATTTCACCTTTGTAAATGTACATTAATGACATGATGTAAAAGACACATCGAACACTTTATGTAGGGCATACGTAAATCTGTGTATCAATGTATTTACGTATGTAGGTTAACTTAGCATTTTAAAGCACCGAATCACCTTCTGTGGTTGAGTGTTCAATAAACCCTTGAACTGTATGTTTAACACATCTCTAACCCTGTCCATGGAGGACAGAAGAAAAATATATATGCTAGTTAGCATTGTAAATGTCTGGCCACATATATGGTAAAAAAAAAATACTGGCATACACTCTGGTGTGGTGTAGGAGTTGCCACCATCGCTCTCTTAAATGCACAAAGAACTCGCATTACTCGTGATATATCAATGAGGAAATCAGTAACAGCCATTCAGTTGAATCCCAGGTTACATTGCTTTATAGTATATTGTGGTCCAGTGGTTTAAGGCGTGTGCTTCAAGAGTACCCAGTGTGCAAGTTCGAATCCTCGTCATGTCTCCTACTGAGTTTCTCAATTGATATGTCACGTTAATGTGATTTCTTCATGCACATTATGACATATTGGCGGTGTTAATGACGTATGATGACGTAGTGTGTGTGTGTGTTTGTGTGTTGAGTGTGACGTCACCGATGACGTCGATAACATTAGGTCTCACGTGGCAGGTCACTTCCGGTCACGCTTGCTGTGGTCGGGGTCGCCGCTGGCAACCTTGCAGTCGTTCGTGTGTAACCTGCACAACACCTGCCACCAGGAGGGAGAAGACGACCTCGTCGACCACTACCCTGGCGCCCCGTGAGTCTCCCGCCACTCTCCCTGTACGCCCCCCCCCCACCACCCCCCGCCCCCCCCCATAGATCTGGCATTATTGTCGTCAACATTTCCCCCCCCCACCCCCCCGGTCTTTCCGGGAGTCTTGTATATCCATTAAATAATGAAACTTTATTTTATTGTTGTTTGCAAATCCATTTTAATTATTTTGGGGCTCTACTACCCAAAATCACTTACGTCCTCTAATTACTCAACACAAAGCTGCTATAAGGACAATATCCAATTCTGGCCCCAGACATCACTCGGTACCCCTACTTAAATCTCTGAATATGTTAGACATTAAGTCACTGCACATTCTCTCATGTGTATTATACATATATAAAACGCTAAACTATAATGCCAATCCTGATCTCAAAAGCTTCATAGAAGGTTGTATCAGAACCCATGAGCATCACACCAGAAATAAATACAGTTTTGATATTCCTAGAGTACGACTTAATCAAACTAGAAATGCTCTACAAATCAAGGGGCCCAGAATGTGGAATGACCTTCCCAACCATGTTAAAGACTGTACCTCTCTCAACCAGTTTAAGTTAAAAGCGAAGCTATACCTAATAAATTCCCTGTAACCTACCTTACCCTTCTATTGTCAACCAATGTCTGTTTTTTTCTTTAAAGAGCGCTGTTTGTCGACATAATTGTATTTGTGCTGCTTTTTCATCTATGTTTTCATTTCTTGTTTTCATTCTACTCATTATGCTCAATTAGTATTAAGCTTGTCATTTAAGTTTATCATGCCCGAAACGCTTTGCGTAATAGTGGCTTTAGGCATTGTATGTACTAGCTCTACCTATAAGTCAAACAATCCTTGTAAATATTTATTGTATGTATGTACCTTACCTAAATAAAATTGTATTGTATTGTATTGTATTATTTACGTTTTATCAGCTGATTGACGAATCCTGGTATTAAATACTGCTTAAGTGTATCGTAAGTGTCCATTTTCCTGCATGATGAGCCTAGTGACAATGTTTACAATACCGGCTTTAATTACGGGGTTCCCTCCACATGGTGGTGGCGTTACAAGGGTCTGTTATAATAGCCAGAATGACCAGGTTGAGTCAGGGACCGGTTGAAGGGCCGCGTCTCACCACACTGACGGCCTGACACACTGCTCAGCTTGTGTTCTGAGAGCACTTGAGCACCAGCGTCTCACGGCAACACTGACGGCCTTCTTCCCCACCAGGATCAACGCCTTTCTTAACTCGTCTGTGTGGTGGGGCGATGATGGAGGCGGGGTGGCGGAGCTGCTGACCAACCTGCCCACCAGCCTCGACCGTCTGGCCCAGGTGGCTCAACTCCTTACCAACCCCACTCTCGTCAACCTCATGGGTAGGTGGTTCTCCCTCACTCACTCTCACTGTCTCTCACCTTTCACCTTCACTCTCTCCCTCACTACAGCGCCAGAAATAATATACTCAAGCAAGCTTTCACTCTTATTCTCAGACCTCAGGACAATATATTATTCCAAAAACGCATTGTTATCTTATATATGACTCACATATGTGACTCACCCACAGCTTAATGTTTACCTTTGGCAGGAGTTGTGCGCATTAATCGCGTCACTTGTCACAGCAGGGAACAACAGGGTACTAGAACGCTGGACCCCAAGCTACCCACCTAACCCACCTACGCATACATGACGTTCTCATAAATTCCCTTCTACAAAATATAAACATATTCTAATATGCATTGTTATTAAACCCTGTATAATATTTATTATAAATAAATTGAAATCATTGTTCTTGTTCTTCTTCTTCTTATTTGTATTAATATTGTTATTGGACAGAGAGTGGGCTACAGGTGAGGGACGTGTTGAGGTCCCCGGCTGAGCTGAGTGTGGAGCTGACCACCGTCCACCACCTGCAGCCACAGCTGGTCTCTGCCATCCTCGGCGCCACCCTCAACGTCTCCAGGGTGAGCCACACAACCCGTTTTCAACTCCTTCATCCTACTATGAATCAATGTCTGTGAAAAAGAACTCTACACAGTTTAAGTAGAGAGTGAATTGAATGAAATTCCTATATATTTCGTAATATTTATTGTGTAATTTTTAATAGAATGGATAGTTTGATGTATCCTTCACTTAATGATACACAGAGTGAGGGCGTGGGGTGTGATCTCCTGGGTGATGGGTGGCCTCGTCTGGCCGTGTTACGTGATATGTCCGCCGGTAATGTACCGTCGGCCACACTGTGGAATGGAATGAACCTCAATTGTTCTCGTTACGTCTCTGGTTGGCGAGTTTGCGAGGAGGGAAGACATGGCGGACGTTCACGTGTTCCTCCGACGGCTTGACAGGGCTGGGAAGTATAGGGGCGAGACCATGGATCTTTCCACCGACATTGTGGAGAGGTTATGTTTACGTGTCTGATGATTGCTCAGGCGATGTGTTGTGTGCTCCACTAGTGTAGTTTAGCGTCGTTTCACCGTGGCGTCCCACTGGCAGCGTGGGCAGGGTGGGCTCCTGTAATCATATTCATTTGTGTAGTTGCTAGTCATCAGCAAGACGTAACAACTACAACATACTTAGCTTGGCCCTCAGGGCCCTGGGACTCAACCTACCATGACAATAGGACTGAGCACAAGACATTGTCAGACATATGGTACCTCGTCCTAAGAGCGACTTCCACACTGACCAGTCCAGCAGTTTTTCGGGTAAGGATTCAAAGATTTCGTACACGGAGACCCAGTTCATAGCAACATATACGAACAAACACCATTAAACTCTTCTCAATAGTTGTTGGTCAGCCATCCCCCAAACAGGCAGTCTGGTATGGGTGCTCCTGCCCGGCCCCCACAGGCTTTTCCCAGAGCCTCTTGGGATCTGCGAAATTAACTTTTCCAAACTTTTATGCAGTCTCCGTGGTGTAGTGGTAAGACACTCGCCTGGCGTTCCGCGAGCGCTGTCATGGGTTCGTATCCTGGAAAGTTCGTATAACTTTCTTTTGAAGTTATCCGTGTCGTTGTTTGGCCACGTTTCCTCGCCTGGACCTCATTCCCTTCACTGATCATTCATTTCCCTGCCCTCGCTGGATAGTCTCTGATCGTTGTCTTCCCGGCCGCCTTCACATAATAATGTCTGAGGTGGTGGTTGTCTTCCCGGCCGCCTTCACCAGATACTGTCCCTGGTGGGGTACCGCGACCTCAAGGGGGTGGTGTGCTCGCCGGAGCAGCTGAGTCAGTTCCTGGTGACGTGGGAGAGGTCGCAGGTGGACAACATCTCCGCCACCTTGTGCCAGCTGCCGCTCGACCAGGCCGCCAACATCACCCGCGTCTTCACAGACTCGCTGGATCCTGGACCACTCTTAGCCAAGGTTAGTTCAGAACCTAATTTCGTTATTTAAGCTCATGCCATTGTGGTCAAGAAGACTGGCTTGTTATGGGTTAATGTGGATTATAAGCAGCCATTATTGTGTGATGTATGTCCGTGTTTGGTGTAGTTTATATACTGGTGTCCGTCCCTGCCACAGGTGTCGGAGGTCCTTGAGGCCATCGGAGGCTACGAGGCAGAGCAGGTGGTGCGCCAGGTGGGCAGCCTCCTGGCCTCCCTGGGCCGCCTGGAGGCCCTAGCGCCCCTCGCCTCCACCCTCAACACCCTCTCCACCGCCCTCCGCCCTCTCACCGCCGCCATCAACACACTCACCGCCTCCGCCTGGGATCATGACAGGTCAGTCAGGTCTCTGCGTGTTCTTCACGGCCCCTTGACAGTCCTTCACTGACTGTAGTACAGTTCCAACTGGCTTATAGCATCCTGGGCTTCCTTCTCCAGTCGACTGGGAATCCCGAGTTCGATTCACGCGCGGGACACATATAGTCGGGTACGTTTCCCAATGCCCAGTTCACTTAGCAGTAAATAGGTACTTCGGAGTTAACTGTTGTGGGGTTGCATCCTGGGGAAGATCAGTGGAACGACCTTTGGGGGGATTTTGATACAAGCCTAAAGTATATATATGTACACAGGCCTTATGTCCCCGGTAAAACAAATTATTAAGACACGCACTCATCCAGGAACTAATTAGCATCCCGGTCAGCATAAGACAAGCCCCCAAACTGTACTGAAGGTCAGGGAGACAACATAGAGGTACAGGGAAGTGTCCAGGATACAGCAGTCACAGTGGAGACAACATAGAGGGCACAGGGAAGTGTCCAGGATACAACAGTCACAGTGGAGACAACATAGAGGGTACAGAGAAGTGTCCAGGATACAACAGTCACAGTGGAGACAACATAGAGGGTACAGAGAAGTGTCCAGGATACAACAGTCACAGTGGAGACAACATAGAGGGTACAGGGAAAACCAAATAATGTATGTAACACTGTATTTACAGTGACTAACAAATAAAAAATTGACGTATTGACGTAATATAGAAAGTGACAGACCTATGAACTAGTTAACAGCACTACAATAACTGTAACAAGTATAGAAATATTATTTGTATATACACTTGTACAAGTATCAGAATCGTAATAAATACTGTACTAACACTGATAAAATTAGGAAATCCTTTAACAGCTTAAGATAAGTAAATAATCTAATTCCTAATTACCTAAATGTAAATATCCTCACTTCACCTTCATGTACTGACCCCTGGTGGGAGGCAGTCTTGCGGAGACTCGTTATGCCACCTCGGTGATATTCGTCAAGGCCCAGAATACCGGGGCAGCTAGTGTCTGAGCCTCCGGTGGTGATGTAGTCCCTGCTAGACTTGAGGAGTCAGAGCACTTTGCTAGTTACCTATTATCGTTTCTTCACTGATTTCCGTACCAATGGGTTATAATACTAAGTTGCTTATCATTGTTATAGAGATGCTGTAAAGAGCTAAGTAGGTGTTGCAACATGTACACTTGCAATTGTCATAGCTACGAGCACTGATAAAGTACTGTATTCACTTGATGCTGTTTAAATCAGGAGCCAGTGCCGGTTGTCTGTTAACAGCCACAACATGTACAGACAGTATTGGCACACGTGACATCAGTGCAAGGAATCTATACATTCATACATTTAATCTGTTCCCATATCGCTTCCAAGTACTATTTAGTCATACTGGCTAAGCGCTTCCTCTTGATAAATAACCGGTTCTCTTTCGTGTCACCTGTCGGCAGCTTGAGTAAACTACTGAGCCTCGTGCAGAGCTTGAGCACCTCCTCCTCAAGCGCCTCCAGTAGCAACACCTCCGCCTCCAGTACCAACACCTCCAGCACCAACACCTCGGCCCTCCACGCCGTCCACTCGGCTATGCTGCTCCTCTCCCCATACAACCTCTCCCTGCTGGCTGCTGAGGAGGTAAGCTCTTCTGAGACTGTTCTCTGAGTGGAAGTGGTTAGTGTTTGGGTAATTATATATATATATATATATATATATATATATATATATATATATATATATATATATATATATATATATATATATATATATATATATATATGTCGTACTTAGTAGCCAGAACGCACTTCTCAGCCTAATATGCAAGGCCTGATTTGCCTAATAAGCCAAGTTTTCCTGAATTAATATATTTTCTCTATTTTTTTTCTTATGAATAGATAAAGCTACCCATTTCATTATGTATGAGGTCATTTTTTTTTATTGGAGTTACAATTAACGTAGATATATGACCGAACCTAACCAACCCTCCCTAACCTAACCTATCTTTATAGGTTAGGTTAGGTTAGGTAGCCGAAAAAGTTAGGTTAGGTTAGGTTAGGTAGGTTAGGTAGTCGAAAAATAATTAATTCATGAAAACTTGGCTTATTAGGCAAATCGGGCCTTGCATAGTAGGCAGAGAAGTGCGTTCTGGCTACTAGGTACGACATATATATATATATATATATATATATATATATATATATATATATATATATATATATATATATATATATATATATATATATATATATATATATATATATATATATATGTCGTACCTAGTAGCCAGAACTCACTTTTTGGCCTACTATTCAAGGCCCGATTTGCCTAATAAGCCAAGTTTTCATGAATTAATTGTTTTTCGACTACCTAACCTACCTAACCTAACCTAACCTAATTTTTTCGGCTACCTAACCAAACCTAACCTATAAAGATAGGTTAGGTTAGGTTAGGTAGGGTTGGTTAGGTTCGGTCATATATCTACGTTAATTTTAACACCAATAAAAAAAAATTGACCTCATACATAATGAAATGGGTAGCTTTATCATTTCATAAGAAAAAAATTAGAAAAAATATATTAATTCAGGAAAACTTGGCTTATTAGGCAAATCGGGCCTTGAATAGTAGGCCAAAAAGTGAGTTCTGGCTACTAGGTACGACATATATATATATATATATATAATATATATATATATATATATATAATATAATATATATTTGTAGCAGTCTTTCTTGTAGACGTATATGTAGACTGTCTTGTAACAAACCGTCCACAGATCAAGTCCATTCCATCCAGCAAACGACCCCAAAGACGCATTCATCAATTTTAAGATGCTGTTCATTCAAAACAGGAATTTTCTCAAATATAAATAATATGATTATATTAGCATATTTTGGCATTGGTTAGGTTAGGTGTTTAGGTTCTGTTGGCGATTATTTGTATTTGTAGTACGTGGGTGACGCATTTACAGCGTTGTGGTTCGAACAAAATTCGTCAGTGAAGCACTTGTTCCTGAAGTGTTCGAACGAAATCAGTTGTGAGTCGTGTGTAAACCGTTTTTTATTCATAAACAGCTGAGGTTTGGCGGGGATCGCTTCTGCTAAGCGATGCAGTTGAGGGACCAGTCAACACTTTCAAGTGGAGTACAAGTGGGTACAATTCAGTGAGTGGAGCGGAATATATCCTGGAGAGTGAGGTGAAGCATCTGGCTCTGGAGCACCAGGCTCACTGCAGCTCACCAGCCTCCAGTGTTCCCGTGATGACTGAGACAGGATGTTCGATGGTGCCTGTCGTTCTCGAAGATGGCAGAGTGTAACCGGGAGTTAGCTGACCGATGGCTGGGTTTGCCCAAGATGTGCCTCGCCAGTGTCTAGTCTTCTGTTGTCGTTGTATCTATCGATTATTTTGGTGTTGTATGTCAGGATATCTCTGGTGATGATCTGTTGTGTGGGGAGACCACATATTTTTTTATATTTTGCCCCGAGGAGCGAGTTTATTGGACAGCGCCACTCATTCTGTGAGTGGGACCCCCCAAGGAGGAGTCTTAAGCCCCACACTATTCAATATACTTATGAACGCCATTGAAAATATTGATGTTCCGGAAGGGACGCAACAAGTGGGGTATGCAGATGATGTACTAATACAAGTCCCAACCTTGGAGACCACATGTTCCTTGATGGGACCCTTGTTGTTTGTACATCGTCATACGCCTTGAAAGAAATTGTTGTCTTGTCTATATATTAAGGTCGTGATGGTTGACCGTGCTCAGGTGGGCATATGAAGGCATAGACGACATTCGTGTCTTGTCAGTCATTTCACTGGGTGTGAGGAGAGTTTATCATGAGAGGGTTGGCTGTCTTCTTCCTCTTATAGTCAATTATTAATTCAGTATCGCTGTTGGTGTCAGTAGGGTTCACGTCTCTATCAATAATGTCTTTGTGAACTCCTTCTTCCGTTTAGTGGATTATGGAAAATGAATTCCTGTAGAATATTTTAATATGAGGGACCGGCAGTGGTGTTTGGTCAGAGGTGGCATGGCGGCTCACCTTTTAATCGATGTCTTCGACATGTCTGTTAGCGTATCCATTATTAACTAGGACCTGCCTTACTCTACCCAGTTCCTCGTCAATCTGCTTACAACCGGAGCCGTGTGTGAGAGAGTGGGTGACATATAGGCATCGACGTGGTGATGCCATATTAGATGACATATTCGTGCAGGTATCCGATATTGAACTAAAACGTAAGGATGCATTCGAGCAAAGTTCCGAGCTAAGGTTTACTTACAAGATAGAAAGTCAAGGTAAGCTACCTTTCCTAGACGTAATAGACTCAGAAAGGAATGGTGGGTTTCACACTGCAGTGTTTATTAAGGAAAACAACAGGACGGCGCCTATTGATGATAGTGAGTGCCCTGATAGATACAAGTGCAGTGTTATCCGTGTGTATGTCAACTATTCTCTCACTCACAGCTCCAGGTGGAAACAGGTTGACGAGACACCTATCTGCTGCCCAACCGTAACATTAGGCCTTTCCTGGCTGCCACTATGGCATGTTGGGCAGCAGATAGGCGCCTCTGCAAACATTCCTTTCTAAGGGGTGTTGGTGGCCCAGTAGGTAGAGTTGCTGCCTGCTATTTGTGGTCGGCGGCTCGAGGGGAATGAAATGTTATTATCCTGGGTATGGTGGTTAGCAATTTATATGTATGTATGTATGTATGTATGTATGTATGTATGTATGTATGTATGTATGTATGTATGTATGTATGTATGTATGTATGTAGAGAGAGTGACGGTGATTTGTTGTTTTTTCTTGTAAATTGGGAAGTGCATGGACATTTATGCAGCTACCCTAAGGAATATTAAGGGTTACATAGTGTGTCAAGAGTGACACACATAGGGTTACATAGTGTGTATGTGATATGAAAAAGACTCCATCTCGCAGGATGGTTAGTCATACATGGCCATGTGATCAGTAGCCTGCACTCGCTAACTCTGGATGCATTATGAGGATATCCTCAAGAACACAAGAGTGAATAAGAATAAGAGATTTGTATAGCTAGTGCATCCCGGTCTTTGAGAGAGCGATTTTTCTCCATTCAGAACTGAATGTTTGGATCAATATATAGTCTTAACAACATAGATGGGGCTTCATAGGCCTAGTTCCACTTCAGCTGTGTTGCATGATAATTCATCTGGTATGTCTATGTATAAAACAGTGTGTTTATGCAGCTGGCCCAG
Organism: Procambarus clarkii; assembly: GCF_040958095.1. NCBI lineage: Eukaryota > Metazoa > Arthropoda > Malacostraca > Decapoda > Cambaridae > Procambarus > Procambarus clarkii. The sequence goes on along the minus strand of NC_091160.1, from coordinate 38,413,740 downwards.
ATTTATGAAAGGTTGCAGTATGTGTACAGCGAGTGACAGCTCCCCGGCACTAACTCTATGGAGCTTGCACGCCACATTTAACTACCGGAGTATCTAATGTTTGACTTCGGTTCTTCGCTTTGACAAATTAGAGATGTAGTGAAAGCCAAGATATATTAGGCCATTACTGACAGAGATGCAGAGGACGAGACTAACCATATCATCTCCCTCTCCGGTGACTGCTGCAGGAGCCGGGCGACCAGTGGGCGGCAGTACTGCGGATGGCCGGCTCCAGCGTCGGGGCGGTCGGGAAGGGTATAGGGAGGGCGGCGGGGGAGGTGCAGCGCCACCCAGCCACCCACACCCTCCTCACCCTCGCCACCACCCTCCTCCCCATCCTCTTACAACCCACGACACTCACACCCCACAGGTATGATCACACTAGTGGCGGAGCACAGCTGGGAGGGAGGAGAGAGAGGGAGCGGGAGGGAAGGAGAGAGGTAAGAGACAGGGAGAAAGAGTGACAGGGAGGGAGAGAGACACGGAGGGAGAGAGACACGGAGGAAGGGAGACAGGGAGGGAGGGAGGATGGTTCAGGAAAAAAACAGAGTCAGTAGAGATAAAAGAATCACGATAGATAAACATGTGAATAGAAAGTATGGGAGGAGAACATGAGATGTGGATTTCTGGGAAGGTGTAGAGTCCCAGGGGTCGTGAGGCAGGTCCCAGAGATGGTGTACAGTCCCAGTGGGTGTGAGGCAGGTCCCAGGGATGGTGTACAGTCCCAGTGGGTGTGAGGCAGGTCCCAGGGATGGTGTAGAGTCCCAGTGGGTGTGAGGCAGGTCCCAGGGATGGTGTAGAGTCCCAGTGGGTGTGAGGCAGGTCCCAGGGATGGTGTACTGTCCCAGTGGGTGTGAGGCAGGTCCCAGGGATGGTGTACAGTCCCAGTGGGTTTGAGACAGGTCCCAGGGATGGTGTACAGTCCCAGTGGGTGGGAGGCAGGTCCCAGGGATGGTGTACAGTCCCAGTGATTGTGAGACAGGTCCCAGGGATGGTGTACAATCCCAGGGGATGTGAGACAGGTCCCAGGGATGGTGTAGAGTCCCAGTGGGTGGGAGGCAGGTCCCAGGGATGGTGTAGAGTCCCAGTGGGTGGGAGGCAGGTCCCAGGGATGGTGTAGAGTCCCAGTGGGTGGGAGGCAGGTCCCAGGGATGGTGTAGAGTCCCAGTGGGTGGGAGGCAGGTCCCAGGGATGGTGTACAGTCCCAGTAGGTGTGAGGCAGGTCCCAGGGATGGTGTACAGTCCCAGTGGGTGGGAGGCAGGTCCCAGGGATGGTGTACAGTCCCAGTGATTGTGAGACAGGTCCCAGGGATGGTGTACAGTCCCAGGGGATGTGAGACCGGTCCCAGGGATGGTGTAGAGTCCCAGTGGGTGGGAGGCAGGTCCCAGGGATGGTGTACAGTCCCAGTGGGTGGGAGGCAGGTCCCAGGGATGGTGTACAGTCCCAGTGATTGTGAGACAGGTCCCAGGGATGGTGTACAGTCCCAGGGGATGTGAGACAGGTCCCAGGGATGGTGTAGAGTCCCAGTGGGTGGGAGGCAGGTCCCAGGGATGGTGTACAGTCCCAGTGATTGTGAGACAGGTCCCAGGGATGGTGTACAGTCCCAGGGGATGTGAGACAGGTCCCAGGGATGGTGTAGAGTCCCAGTGGGTGGGAGGCAGGTCCCAGGGATGGTGTACAGTCCCAGTGGGTGGGAGGCAGGTCCCAGGGATGGTGTACAGTCCCAGGGGTTGTGAGGCAGGTCCCAGGGATGGTGTACAGTCCCAGTGATTGTGAGACAGGTCCCAGGGATGGTGTACAGTCCCAGGGGATGTGAGACAGGTCCCAGGGATGGTGTACAGTCCCAGGGGTTGTGAGGCAGGTCCCAGGGATGGTGTACAGTCCCAGGGGTTGTGAGGCAGGTCCCAGGGATGGTGTACAGTCCCAGTGGGTGTGAGACAGGTCCCAGGGATGGTGTACAGTCCCAGTGAGTGTGAGACAAATAGTGTACGAAGTGAGTGTTCCCTCAGGCTGGGGGAGGCGCTGGACCACACTAAGGCCCGCCTGCTGCCGGAGGTGTCACAACCCATCACCAAGATGCTCACCATCCTGCACCCCGCCGTCACCATCACCACCACCGTCACGGAGGCCGCCCAAAGTAAGTCCATACACACTTCCGACTAGCTACAAGGTTCTTGTAGATGGCCATGATAGACTGGTTGCCAATTCATACACAATCGTAGCTCATGTACCTTAAGGCAGCTAGGCAGAGATGAGGACCACTATGAGTGTGCCTCACACCTCACTATGCTCTACTTCCTCTACAGTCCTGGTGAGGCGGGTGTTGTCTGGGCCCCAGCTCCCTCCTGCCCTCGCTCTCATGGTGCTCACTCACACCAATCACTCCCTCATACAGGTGCGTATACTCACTCACTCTCCCTTATACAGTGCTCCCAGACAGAGGTCTAAGAGAGTGCTTACTGACAGAGCTCTGAGAGAGTGCTCCCAGACAGAGGTCTAAGAGAGTGCTTACTGACAGAGCTCTGAGAGAGTGCTCCCAGACAGAGGTCTGAGAGAGTGCTCCCAGACAGAGGTCTAAGAGAGTGCTTATTGACAGAGCTCTGAGAGAGTGCTCCCAGACAGAGCTCTGAGAAAGTGCTCCCAGACAGAGCTCTGAGAGAGTGCTCCCAGACAGAGGTCTAAGAGAGTGCTTACTGACAGAGCTCTGAGAGAGTGCTCCCAGACAGAGCTCTGAGAGAGTGCTCCCCAGACAGAGCTCTGAGAGAGTGCTCCCAGACAGAGCTCTGAGAGAGTGCTCCCCAGACAGAGCTCTGAGAGAGTGCTCCCAGACAAAGCTCTGAGAGAATGCTCCCCGACAGAGCTCTGAGAGAGTGCTCCCCGACAGAGCTCTGAGAGAGTGCTCCCCGACAGAGCTCTGAGAGAGTGCTCACCCACAGAGCTCTGAGAGAGTGCTCACCCACAGAGCTCTGAGAGAGTACTCCCAGACAGAGCTCTGAGAGTGCTCTCTAGACAGAGCTCTGAGAGAGTGCTCCCCGACAGAGCTCTGAGAGAGTGCTCCCCGACAGAGCTCTGAGAGAGTGCTCCCAGACAGAGCTCTGAGAGAGTGCTCCCCGACAGAGCTCTGAGAGAGTGCTCCCAGACAGAGCTCTGAGAGAGTGCTCCCAGACAGAGCTCTGAGAGAGTGCTCCCAGACAGAGCTCTGAGAGAGTGCTCCCAGACAGAGCTCTGAGAGAGTGCTCCCAGACAGAGCTCTGAGAGAGTGCTCCCCGACAGAGCTCTGAGAGAGTGCTCCCAGACAGAGCTCTGAGAGAGTGCTCCCAGACAGAGCTCTGAGAGAATGCTCCCCGACAGAGCTCTGAGAGAGTGCTCCCTAACAGAGCTCTGAGGTATTTGTATTACTTTCTAATTTAACTGCTAATTATTATTTTTAAAAATATGAAGTTGACATTTTGGGAAACAAGTTTGCTTTCTCCGTGGAAAGGTTAAGGCCATGGTCAATAGAGCTTGTGGTAAGAGTTTAAAGTCAGTAGAGTTTGTGGACTCTATATCACGCCATTGTTTCCAAGTGGGTGGTCATATATATATCATCTGGGCCCTTACACCACAAACACAGCTGGCTCGCCTTCAAATGGTCCAGGGTTCGATTCCCGGACAGGACGAGACCTTTAGGTACGTTTCTTAACTCCTTATTGTTCTTTACACGATGCAGTAAATATGTACTAGGGAGTTAGTAAATTGTGGGTTGTAGCCTTGTTGAAGCCTTAGGGGACCTGGACAAGCCGAAGGCTTCCTGTCCCCGTGTGGGTCAGATGCTAATGGTCTCATAGTCTTATTATTGTCGCTTGTTTCACTGTAACATTATAGGCGGTAATAAGAGGAGAGAGGCCGGATGTGTGGGCGTGCGAGCGCGCCTCGTGGCCGGGCGTGAGCAGCGACGACTGGCTGCTGCTGGAGGCCAAGTTGTGTGGTGAGGCCGGCGTGAGGGACCTCCAGGGTCTATCAGCCCTCCACCAGTCACTGGTGACCCAGGTGAGTGGTGAGGGACCTCCAGGGTCTATCAGCCCTCCACCAGTCACTGGTGACCCAGGTGAGTGGTGAGGGACCTCCAGGGTCTATCAGCCCTCCACCAGTCACTGGTGACCCAGGTGAGTGGTGAGGGACCTCCAGGGTCTAGCAGCCCTCCACCAGTCACTAGTGACCCAGGTGAGTGGTGAGGGACCTCCAGGGTCTATCAGCCCTCCACCAGTCACTGGTGACCCAGGTGAGTGGTGAGGGACCTCCAGGGTCTAGCAGCCCTCCACCAGTCAATGGTGACCCAGGTGAGTGGTGAGGGACCTCCAGGGTCTAGCAGCCCTCCACCAGTCAATGGTGACCCAGGTGAGTGGTGAGGGACCTCCAGGGTCTAGCAGCCCTCCACCAGTCAATGGTGACCCAGGTGAGTGGTGAGGGACCTCCAGGGTCTATCAGCCCTCCACCAGTCACTGGTGACCCAGGTGAGTGGTGAGGGACCTCCAGGGTCTAGCAGCCCTCCACCAGTCAATGGTGACCCAGGTGAGTGGTGAGGGACCTCCAGGGTCTAGCAGCCCTCCACCAGTCAATGGTGACCCAGGTGAGTGGTGAGGGACCTCCAGGGTCTAGCAGCCATCCACCAGTCAATGGTGACCCAGGTGAGTGGTGAGGGACCTCCAGGGTCTAGCAGCCCTCCACCAGTCAATGGTGACCCAGGTGAGTGGTGAGGGACCTCCAGGGTCTAGCAGCCCTCCACCAGGCTGCTAGACGCTCACCCGCCTCAAAGTGTTTCACAACCATTGTATATTATCTCTGCCCAAACTCTGGGTCCCGGTGTTCTACTTAGAAGTCATTGTTCTCTTGTTATACAAGAATTGTTCATGATATGTAACATTTTTGTTCTTCATGAATTGTTTACTAATAACATATTTACTCCAATATTCTGAGCTGGGTTGTTACAATTTATTTTGTTGGTGGAAGAAATTACAGTACATGTTACAAAAAGTAAAATAATACTTTTTAAATTTTACTTTCATGGAGAGTGTTGGCATTGTCTAATTAAACATAATTGATATTTGCGTTTAACAACACATATATTTTCAACTTACAAACCTCGCTGGTTATATAAATATACGAGGGATTACACCATTTTATATATTAAAACCTTTGAATTTTAGTTTGATCAAAGCCTACAATACAGTACTCCCCGTCGTAGATGGTGCTACATAGCCTTCCCGGTTTGGTACCTTCTATTGATAATTACTTACTTGTCCCCCTCGTAGATCCGATCCCAAGATGTAGTGAATGCGTCTCAAGTCGTGAGGAGTATTGTGAGGCTGTCAGAGGTGATCCAATCCTCCGCGGACCTCCTCAACCTCTTTCCACAAGATGGCGCCCATAATTCCTCTGAGGGATCCAGGGTGAGGAAGAAGAGATCGATCGTGGAAGGAGTTGATGCTCTCTTGCCTCAGCTGCCGCCCGGGAACCACCAGGAGATTCAGAAGCTTCAGCAGGGTCTTGAATTCTTTAAGGATGTCGTCAACAACCTGTACGCTCCCAGTTTTTCTTTTATAATACGTGTTATTTATAATATAATATTACAGTACTGTATACCATGTTATTATTCGTTTATACATCTTCTGTTTAAGATTTTTTAACATTGCATACATAATTTTTTAAATCGCTGTGATAAATGTAAATTTGTAGACATATCGGAATGCATAATATAGTGACATCACAATGCATATGTTCACGGAGACTTTTCACAACTACGACTTTTCAACACTACACAACTTTACTGTGTGTTTACACTCAAGACTTTACCTTAGTTCTAAATTAAAAACCAAACTGGAAAAAGTACAGAAGTTTGCAAGAAGATCGGTGCCACAACTACGAGAATAGGCTACTGAAATAGGCTAGCATCTGACAATGCTAGAGGATAGAAGAGACAAACTCTCGGATGCTGATGCTGTCATTGTCCATCCTGCCTGAGGAAAAAGACAAGAAACAAGGTGACAGACAAGAAACAAGGTGACAGACAGGAAATAAAGTGACAGACAATGACAGCCTCTTTAAAGCCAGGGAAAGTAAAACAAAGAGGACATAATTGGAAGCTGCAAACACAAATGAATCGCAGAAATTAAATGAAATACTCATACACTGTCAAATTTTGACAGAATAATGAGGGGCAATAATAAGAGGCAATGTATCAGACTGGAGAACTGATACTAGTAGAGTACCACAGGGTTCAGTTGAAGCATCAGTAATGTTTATTGTCTATATAAACAATCTATCACAAGGAATGCAGACTCAGAGGAACATGTTTGCTGATGATACTAAGCTAATGGGGAAGATCTGAGACTTAGACTATTGTGATGCCCTTCAAGGTGATCTGAACAAATTAAGTGTATGAATCAACGCTTGGCAGATGGAATTTAACGTGAATAAATGCCGTATTATGGCATGTGGAAGAGGAGACAATATTCAACACACAACCTGCAAATTATGTGAAAAAGCACTACAACTCATCGGTGGGTGATTGTGAATAGTGAACCGTCACCAGAGGACCACATAAGACATTGTGCGAGGAGCTTATGCTATGCTTTCAATTTTTATAATTGCTTTTAAATACATGGATGGTGGAATACCACAGAAACTGTTGATGACTTTTGTGAGACCAAAATTGGAATATGTAGCAGTTGTATGGTGCCCACATCTCAAGAAGCACATAAATAAACTTTTAAAGGTGCAAATGCATGCTACAAAATGGCTTCCGGAACTGAAAAACAAGAGTTACGAAGAGAGGATATAGAGGCGTTAAATATGCCAAAACTAGAAGATAGAAGAAAAAGAGGTGATATGATCACCACTTACAAAATACTAACAGGACTTAACCAAATTGACAAAGAGGAATTCTTGAAACCAGCAACTTCAGGAACAAGAGGACACGAATTCAAGATAAGGAAACAAAGGTGCCGAAAAAAATATTAGAAAGTTTTCTTTAGCAAACAGAGTGGTAGACGGTTGGAACAAGCAAAGTGAGGTGGTGGTGGAGGCCAAGACCGTCAGTAGTTTCAAAGTGTTATACGACAAAGAGTACTGGGAAGACGGGACACCACGAGCTTAGCTCTCATCCTGTAACTACACTTAGGTGATTACACTTAGGTAATTACACCCAGTGTGTTCCAGGTAATTTGTGTGTTCCAGGACGGTGGTGATGGTGAAGATGACGAGAGAGATGGTGAGGGAGGACCAGGGGTGCGGCGACCACCTCCACCAGGCGCTCCTCAACACCACCACCACCACCATACACTCCCTGGCAGGTCAGTAACTCTCACTACTTAATGTCATCGTCCACTCTTAAGCCAAGAGTTCCAAGATGTAACTTAAGATGTAAAACGTCTGCATATCCTTCAAATTATGATTTTTGGCTAAATCGATTTCTCTAACACTACTATTTGTTTCTCCTTGACGTCGTTCTGCCCCGTTCCACTGAGTTTTTAATATAATCCGGCTCGGTATATTTGGGTAATAGAAGTAATAGAGTAGTAGTTGGTTAATCCGACATACTGAACCCTAGGTGTGACGTCGACGGTGGTGGAGATGTTGGTACGCCTGGCGACAGTTTTTCAGCAGCCCTGGAAGCTGAGTGACGTCATACACAACACACACGTGAAGTCTCTCCTCTACTTACTGCCAGTCACTGTGTGAGTGTGTCACACTTTCACTAGTTGCAAATATTTTAATGGATGGAAAGAGTTGCAATAGTTGCCTACCTGCCTCAGCATAATGAAACTCATTCATGCAGCAAAGTGTCTAGAATTTCGAGACATCTCCACCAATAATGCTCAAAAGATTTATATTTCTCTAAATTATATATATATTACCCCAAATATTTGCTGAGCATCCAAAGTTTACCTTCTGTAGGCAGCTCATGCACTTCTTGATCTGAGTGTGTGTGTATACCCTTGCCTCTGGTGGCTACCTGATGGGTGGCGGGACACGTTGATAGTCAAATTAAAACTGTTTGTAATTGATAGTCAAATTAAAACTGTTTGTAATTGATAGTCAAATTAAAACTGTTTGTAATTGATAGTCAAATTAAAACTGTTTGTAACTAGTTTACCAACAATGTAAATTGCTTAGCTTACTGAAAATTGGTATCCAGTTCCTGAACCCATAATATGTGACTATAGCCTTTTTGCTACGCCTATAAGACCACCCTAGATCTATGAATGAAATTCCTGGAGCCCCAAGCTGAATTTCATAAAATCCAAGGTGAATTCCATTTGGCATGTGCTGCCCCAAACATGTTTCCTCTTGGTCAGTGTGAAGGTCATGACGGTCATCTGGGTATTGTATCCTTCCAACTCCCTTATCAACATCACCAACATAATCCTGGAACACTGAATGACTCCACGCAGATTATTTATATATACAATGGACATTACTGTGGCATTAGAGCATTGTACTTTGAAGTCTGCTGGTTGGTGATGCCCTTTGAAGTCTTTTGGTCAGTTGTCTTGTAAACTTACCAAACGAGTGAATATGTTTATAGATGGAAGTTTGTCTTTACTGTCTTACAGGTTGGACGGTGGCGGAGAACGTATACGACCTGCTGGAGCAACCGCGAGTGAAGCTTCCTCCACCACTTCCTCAGTTGGTGGAGGTCCTTAATGCCTCCTACAGTGTCCTCAGCAACATCAACAGTAAGTACACTACCCTTGACCACTTGGTTAGTGAAGCTACCGTGTCTCCTTATACAGTGTGCTCAGCAGGTCTCTTGTACCCAGAGTATTGTGTAGAGATTAGTTAGAAGTTCTCTCAAACACGTTGGCAATAGAAGCAGTTTATGAGCGTGTTGAAGTAGTTTATGAATATGGCGAACTGATTTGGGGGCAGTTTGGCGGTTGGCACCTCGTGTACACACGATGGCTAGTTTGTGAATGTGTCGCCGGGCAGGGCATCCGGGTGCCTAACCTCGAGCGGATTTCCAGAAAGGCTTCCGGTCACCACCGGAAGCGACAGTTTGGGACGGTCTCTGACATTGACAGGGCTTGTGGGTGTCAGGCAGAAGACGTGTAACTAGATGTGGTTTGAGGAATTGAATAAATACTGACTCAAGCAAGTTACGAAGTTAGTGCTTCTTAGGAAGAAGCCGTGGTGGTCTGAGCAAGGGTGGCTGAGACTGTTTCAACATGTCCAAGTCCCACACACTCACCCATCCAGTGTTGTGCAGACGTCCTTGGTGAAGTCGAGAGTGGCTCGTGAGTAACATGTGTGTGTGTGTGTGTGTGTGTGTGTGTGTGTGTGTGTGTGTGTGTGTGTGTGTGTGTGTGTGTGTGTGTGTGTGTGTTATGAGTGACTAACATTGGCTGATATTTTGGGAGAGAATTTAGGGAAGTCTCTGGAGATTGAGTATTTAGGGTTTAGGATATGACTAGCGAATGCTGGTCACATCCTATCACATCCGACCTGGTGGATCACGGTCTGCGACTCAAGGCACTGTTGACGGCTGATGTAAATATTGTGAAGTATTGTGTTTCCTGCCAAGCCGGTAGTCTTCTTGTAGGAGGACTGATGCACTTAATGACGTACATATTTGTTGACATATATACCTGGTAAATAATATATGTATCTCTAACACTGCCCTCGGCAGGACCTCCTCCAACACTATCCTCAGCAGGACCTCCTCCAACACTACCCTCAGCAGGACCTCCTCCAACACTACCCTCAGCAGGACCTCCTCCAACACTACCCTCAGCAGGGCCTCCTCCAACACTACCCTCAGCAGGACCTCCTCCAACACTACCCTCAACAGGGCCTCCTCCAACACTACCCTCAGCAGGACCTCCTCCAACACTACCCTCAGCAGGACCTCCTCCAACACTACCCTCAGCAGGACCTCCTCCAACACTACCCTCAACAGGGCCTCCTCCAACACTACCCTCAGCAGGACCTCCTCCAACACTACCCTCAGCAGGACCTCCTCCAACACTACCCTCAGCAGGACCTCCTCCAACACTACCCTCAACAGGGCCTCCTCCAACACTACCCTCAGCAGGGCCTCCTCCAACACTACCCTCAACAGGACCTCCTCCAACACTACCCTCAACAGGACCTCCTCCAACACTACCCTCAACAGGACCTCCTCCAACACTACCCTCAACAGGACCTCCTCCAACACAACCCCCAAGAACCCTTTTCTAACAAAGGCAACTACTAACCAAGCTTGAAGCGTTATCAACATTGTTATCAGCATATATACAATATGTGTGGTGGTACAGGTGGTGGAGACCTGTGGTGGTGGTGCGCGGGTGGGTGTCCCATCATGGCGTCTCTGGTGCAACCGGCAGCGGCCCTCGTCCTCCCGCGGCTCCTGGCTCTACCCTACCTCATGACCACGCGGCCCCTTGCCTGGGTGAGTGCTCGCCTCAGACGGACGAGTAGGAGTGTAAGAGTAAATGAGAGTAAGAGAGAGATTGTGAGATATAATGAGTGATTGTGGGAGGGTGAATGAGTGATTCTGTGAGAGTGAATGAGTGAGTATGTGAGTGAATGAGTGATTGTGAGAGAGTGCATGATTATGAGAGAGTGCGAGAGTGTGGGTAGAATGGATGAGTATGGGAGAGTGAATGAGAGTGCCGGTGTGTGTTTGTATTACTGTGTGAGTGAGCGAGCTATGAGAGGAAAATGGAGTACAAAATATGAAGTATATACTAGATTAAAAAAAATGATATTTCATTAAGAAAGAATGCCACTTGAAATGGATTAAAGAAAAAGCTATTGACCTCTCAGTGGGTGACATCAGGCGACCACATATGGGGGTCAAATGACTTCAAAAGACATATGTTAAAACTACTTTTCAATAATAAGTATAAAGCCTTGCTTTTGGGAATTAAATAGATAATTATAGTATTGTATAGTCGTATTTATCAACAATTTAGTGGGGGGACAAGAGAAACATGTAATAAAATGATGTCAGTATGACGTGATTGAAGATAAGTTAGCATCTTCCAGCATCAGACTGTGGCTGGACTGATGAAGCAGACGTCCAGTGGCTCCTGGAGCCAGTACCCGTGTGGCAATGTCACTCTGGTCCACCTCTTCCCTCCTGCCTCTGCTGTGGCCGACCTGCCGGCCTCCTGGTCCCATCTGGAGGAGATCAAGCACAAGGTGCTGGACCTGGAGTACTTGGCGTGTCACAACGCCACCGACATCGTGGAGGAGCTGCTGGCCTCCAGCACCCAACTGTCCGGGAGCGTCAAGGCCCTGGTGAGTGGGCCCTCCAAGCCCGTTTTCTGTGGTGTGCTCAACTTGTCATTCACTTTCCAGCTATATTTTGGTGATCATTTATTACGATGTGTCGTTTACTAGTTTGTATACGAATTATATAAGCCTCGTAATAAGTTAACAATATCGACACCTTTTAATTTAACAAAATTTTGGCAGAGCAAATTTAATGAATTTATTATATTTAATATTTAACTGATTATTTGAGCCTCTACACGCTAAGTAAAATATATATATAAAACAAAAATATGTGAAAAGTGAAGTACTGTACTGGCATTTTCCAATTTAACTAATTTAGTTTTTATTCCTTGATCTATATCAATAAGAGTTAGTTTTTTTTTTTTTTTTTTTTTTTTTTTTTTGAGATATATACAAGAGTTGTTACATTCTTGTACAGCCACTAGTACGCGTAGCGTTTCGGGCAAGTCCTTAATCCTATGGTCCCTGGAATACGATCCCCTGCCGCGAAGAATCGTTTTTTCATCCAAGTACACATTTTACTGTTGCGTTAAACAGAGGCTACAGTTAAGGAATTGCGCCCAGTAAATCCTCCCCGGCCAGGATACGAACCCATGACATAGCGCTCGCGGAACGCCAGGCGAGTGTCTTACCACTACACCACGGAGACTGCAAATTTTCTAGTTTAGTTTTAAACTTCTAGTTTAGTTCATTTATTATGCACCCGGCCATACCCATCTTGTGGGCGGTAGTGGAAAGGGTTACAGAGGCACATAATGGGCTCAGGGACTGAACCCCACAATTCATTTAGCTAAGCAAGTTACAATCTTGATGAGCTAGTTACAAAATTCAATATAAGTCATCACATCAACAATGGGTTCGAGATCGACCTCAAGTACAGGTTCTAAATTAAGCAACTGACATATGTGGAGAGCTAGTGTCAAAATTTATATGTTTGTCCTGCACACCGCCCCCCATCCAGTGGGCAGCGGTGGATAGGTTACAATCACTTAGTTACTACCTACAGTTAGCAAACTGGGGATATTTGGCTAAAATTTCTGGTAGCAGATCATTTTGAATGAAATATTGACACATCGCTGGAACATTGGTTATAGAATTGTCTCTAAATTCACGTATCTTTTCGCACTCCATCACATAGTGACGGAGGGTGTGCGAATAATTTTGTTGACACAGTTTAGAATGTTTGTTTGTCATAAGTTTGAGGTCAAACATTTGGGGGCTAGCCAGGTGGGTGAGGCTAGCCCCAGGTGGGTGAGGCTAGCCCCAGGTGGGCGAGGCTAGCCCCAGGTGGGCGAGACTAGTCCCAGGTGGGCGAGGCTAGCCCCAGGTGGGCGAGGCTAGTCCCAGGTGGGTGAGGCTAGCCCCAGGTGGGCGAGGCTAGCCCCAGGTGGGCGAGACTAGTCCCAGGTGGGCGAGGCTAGCCCCAGGTGGGCGAGGCTAGCCCCATTCACTGACCCCATCTTCTCCATCCCATGGTGGACACAGATGGAGGACTTCACCCCTGGGCATGTGGAGGTAGGCGCCGCCCTACAGCTGATGAGGTCCTTCGGGCACCTGTTGGCCTCCTTCAACCTCAGCAGGATTCTGGATGGGATCACCACCCCGCAGGGAACATCCATCCAGCAGGAGTTCCAAGATGCTTTTGTCATTACCGGTGAAGTGAAGCAGCAGTTGTATGCCAGGTGAGAGAGAGAGATAGATACATATACTAGTTTTATTATTATGTTACAGATATGGATAAACACAGTTCATTATATTTCACATAATGAGGTCATTAGATGAGAGGCTTAGTGTATGTACAGTTACAGCCCTTCTGTGCCAGACATGTTCACTACGGGCTCACCATAGCCTGGGGCTACTTGGAACTTTTTTTTGAGTTGCTGAATCAAAAACAATAGCAATGTGCAGTAGTGAACTATTAACAGTAGCTATATTTCCCATGCTGATGAAACACACCTTTAACATTTTAGCAAATATGTCATTCTGTATTAATTTTTTTGACATTTCATGTATTTTAACCTTGAATGGTCAGCATGGTGTTGGAGGTTGTGGACGAGGTGTTGGAGTGGATGGTGGGGTATGAGGACGCCCGCCCACTTGCCCATACGCTACAGTACACCATGTACCATGCTCACGCCCTCGCCACCACCCTCTCCGCCCTCCTGCAAGGTAATACACTACTACCTCTTTTATCTCTTATGCCACCATGCTAACCGTAATTTCACTTACATTATTCACTTGATGCAAGTGTTTCTGAATCTTAAATGTAATTTCTAAACCTGATTAATAAGTCTTAGATTTAAAGAAATTCTTGTCGATTTTGTTTATATTGACTGGATTTCAGCAGATCTATTTCGTAGAATACTGTGCCTGGCCAAATTTAAACATTAGATACTGGACTGTCATATATCCAGGCACCTTAATGTTGAGTACTGGTGGGTAGTGACTCCACGGAGAAGTAACACCGAGAGATAACAAGTGTTGATTGAGAGGTGGTGCTGTGCAGGAGGCTCTTCCTGGGGGTATACATCCCTGAAACATCTTCAGGCTTATCTTCAGGCTCTGCTACTTAGGGGAGTTATGCAGATTTTATCCATTTTGCTGTATCTGACGATCTCTACCAATGTTTTCAAATCAAATTTAGGACCTTTACCTCAACTTCAGCATCACTTCATTTTCACTTGCATTAACATGCTCCTCCAGGTTCTCTTCAGAGAGTTCTTTGACATGAGACTCAGTGAGTTCTACTGCCTCCATTTCTTCCATATGTTCTGATTTCCTTCTCCAAAAATGATAAGTCAGCAAAATCTTTGACTGCCTATTTTCAAAGCTTACTCCAGAAGTCATTAATGACTTCACTAATGACGTCAGTGAGATAATCATTTACATATTTATGTCGCTGGAATCTTAGTTGCGAGGTTGTTAGTTGAAATAGTTTTATTATGGTAAGAGTAGGCCACAAAATAAGTCAGAGTTTGCAGTCCCGGTAGTCATAACAATGAGGGCAAGAAAGAAAATGGCTGTTTAAGGAACGATTGTGATGTTTCCGTAGACGGAGAGGTGACGCTGACCTCGGTGTGGGGCCTGCCGGAGGACTACCCGCTGCTGCAGGTGTTCCGTCAGGGTCCCGCTGGTACTGCGACCTTCATCCTACACCAGGTCTCCTCCTTCGTTACCACCGCACTCCTGGTGAGTGAAAGTCTCTGTTGTAGATTTCATTCCTACTGTAGTCATTAAATACACATGATATACACTGTAACATATATGGATATTAAGAATAATTCTATCTTAGAACTAACTGAAATGTCTCCTGTTTTGTAGGAGCGTGAGGTGTTGTGGTCATGGGCAGAGCGGGCATGTAACCAGAGTGTGGGCGTGAGTGTGATGGTGGAGGTGGTGTGTTACTATGCTCACCACCCACAACAGCCCCCACAATTTCAGTCCAACCTCACCACTGCTCTGGTCAGGGCTCTGGTTAGTACCCACCTACAGAGAGGGGGATACGTAATAATTAGAGATACTATACTGTATCTCTGTTATATATAATGTTATATACATTACATGGTTGTTACAGCATAAGACATTTAGCATCAGCTTCAGTCTCTCTCTTTACCATTCTCAAGAACATCACTTCATCAGAAATCATACATTCCTCACCTGAATAACTAACATATCATGACTTAGCAAAATGGATTTTAGAGTCAAGTTATTATGTCCCCCCTATAGCCTCACTGGATGTTTATAAGGTGCATAATAAAGCAACTAAAGTAAATGTATAGTACAGTGTCATGAGATATGTAAGAGATGTTGCCCGAAACGCTCTGCGTACTAGTGGCTTTAGGTACTGTATTGTATGTACTACCTCTGTCTTTAAAACAAACAGAATGTTTGTACTGTAACTCTGCAACTATGTATGTACTTTTCCTAAATAAAATTATTATTATTACAGATATGCAGGCATTATGCCCTTGTATGCATAGTTTGTGCACAATTTGCAGTGAGAAAACCTTGGATACTCTTTTTGTGTAAAATATTATGCCTAAGATATTTTGTGTTATATATTATGCCTATGATATTTTGTGTAATATATTATGCCTACGATATTTTATGTAATATATTACATCATCCTGGATATAATACATGGACAATTCTTGAACGTTATCGATTGAGTTATCTCTGCATTCTGCATTCTTGGATATTGTAACAATAACATAGTGACGCAGAGTGTGAATAGTTTTACTAATGGCGGTGATGGGTGTAATACCCATTACTCAAATGCAGTGCAGGCTAATTGATCAGACTCATTGCATGTGTTCTCCTGATTCCATATATGTTGATGTGTAGCTAATCGTTGATTTACACTAATCCTTCATAGAGAATAAGGTAGCAGAACATTGCTGTGTATACCTAAGTTTGTCAATTTAATACAAAAAAATTACTCGAGTGATGTGCTTTTGGAGGCCAAATATTAACACCCAATATATCCAGCATAAGCTACACACTTAGGGTTGCAGTTATATATTTCACAGATGTACATGTGAATTTAAATAAATAATGTACTGCATATTACATTAACTGCTGGCATCTTTTTTTCTAGACAGAATATCAAAAGCCAGAAATTAAAGTACCACAAATCGGATTGGCAGAGCTCTATGACCAATGTAGAATTCTGGTGGGCCAACTGCAGCAGTTTGACTTCAATAAATCCCTTAATGTGAGTGAGCTTCAGCAGTTCTGGGATGAAACTATTAATGAGATGCGAGTACTACTCGCTGGCCTTGCTGATCTGCAAAAACAGTGGTGAGTTGAATAAGTTTATTTATTTTATTTATATACAAGAAGGCACAATAGGTTTGTGAGAGTACATAACATTGGTGTTCTTACATTCTTGCAAAGCCACTAATACGCATAGCGTTTTGAACAAGTCCTTGATCTAACAGATAAGTTTAATAAGAGGTATATTGTAGCAAAATTTAAGTTCAACATAATAACTACAATATAAATTGTTTGAAAAGATTACACTGGTGAAGGAAGTTGCAAGTCTTAGGGTAAGGGTATCTTGAAGTAAGGAAAATTGGAGATAAGGGGTCATAATACCTTGGCTACAACACACATGCACACTAAACCCACACAGATACGAACATGTGATGTAATGAGTGTGGTTGGTGTTTCCAATATGTGGGTTTAATGTTTGTACTGAAATGTGTGGGTTTAATGTTTGCAATGGTTGATACTTTGCATGAAACCATATTAATCTATTTTTGTAAAGTCACTTTTGATATGAAACAACATGCCTTAGTAGAGTACAGTATATATACAGTACTGTATGTAGCATTATATGCTTTCTGATTCTTGTTACTGTAATTAAAATTAGTTTTTGCAGATGACATAAATCTTACAGAACAACAGTATGTAAGAAGTGTAACTGAAGTTGTTCAGGTAAACTTGGGTAAACTTTACTTTAATACTACAACCTTTTGCAAGAATTCAAGGATGTGAAGAATTTCCTGATTGTGCAATATAGTTTATATTAAAAATTACATTATGTGTTGAGGACTATAATGGAAAGTAATTCAGTGCATTACTCAAAATATGATGTTAAATTTGTCTTTTCCATTAATTATTTTGTTGATGAGAACATATGAGACATCATTTTTAAATCAGGCCATGGTTGGTGGTGGATGCTCTGGTTGATCGTAGTCAAGACCTCCTGCAGGTGTTGACGAAATCCTATACTTTTTTGACCTGGCTCCATGAAAGGCTGCTGCAAGTTAATCCAGGTTTGTCCTTCACTCACATTTTTAAGGTATCTAAAATGTGCTTCCTCTCATTTATGTCCCATGGCTTTCAAACAATGCTTTAAATTACATTCTCTAAGAACCCACATGTACTATATATATTAAGCAAATTATTCTGTCTGCCTCAAAAGTTATTGCCTCAGAATTTTCAGTTAGGGTCCCAGTAGTACGGTCAGGTTCCCTCTTGACTCCCAATCAGGAATTTCAGGTTCGAATCCCAGGTGGGAGAGAAATGGTTGGGTGCGTTGCCTATCACCTAATGTGCCTGTTCACCAAGCAGTAAATAGGGGTACCCAGGAGTTAAGTCAGCTTCTTTTGGGGGTTGCATCTTGGGAAGGGTTAGTAGATCAACTTTGGGGGGACCTTGATGTAAACCTAAGATAAGGGAAGTATTAATTCTAAATATAGAAAAGTTTAAATGCTGTGAAGAGCTTTTATTCAGGGACTAGACCACATAGTATATAAGAGGTTTGAATAATAATTGAAGAATATATCTGTGCTGTGTAATAGCCTCATGGTTGTCCAATACAGTACTATATATAATGTATGTAAGTTAGATCAAGGTAGGAATAATAATAATAATAATAATAATAATTTTAAAAAGAGACTAACAAAAATTTACTTAATATCATGTAACTAATTTCACTTACATTTCCCCTTGTAATAAAATATTTGTTACTCTTATCTTAAATTTGATGTATTAGTAATTTTCTCCTTCATTACCTGTCATTTAAGTATTGCATCTCATTTATAAATTTGCTTACCCATGTCCTTTATGTTCTTCGTGTATTTTTTAGTATTGGCCCCATTAAACTTCGATTATATTATTTTACTCTTATGTTATATTCCAATCGCTTTTCTCACTTACACTTTGAATTTCCATTCTGTTATTCATGTTACTAACTACTATACTTTTGCAAGAACTAGTCTCCTTACTGTAATAACCTTTGCCTGTCATCCTTATGTATCAACATTTTATTGTTTACGTTTTTTATTTTTCCTTGAACTTCCTCAATTTTGCTAGCTTGCTTCTGTTTTAGTATTAAGTGTTTACCCCTTCACATAATAATAATAATAATAATAATAATAATAATAATAATAATAATAAATAATAAATGTTTATTTAGGTAAGGTACATACATACAAGAGATTTTACAAAGAATGATGGATTTATAGATAGGGCTAGTACATACAATGCCTAAAGCCACTATTTTTATTGTAGCCTAAAGCCACTATATTTCATGCCCTAAAGCAAAGCGTTTCGGGCATGAAAAACTTAAATGACTAAAGCTTAATACTAATTGAGCATAAAGAATAAAATGTGTTGAGAACAAATAAAAATAGAGATAAAAAGAGGGGAAAATGGCTGAAAAAGCAGCACAAATACAATTAGGTCGACAAACATCTTTAATTAATTTTTGTATCTAAACTATTCTTACTTTACTCAAAACCCTTTGCATAATAGTGGCTTCGTGAGTATACCTGGTTGATTTGTATGTGTTACTCCTGTCCCTACAATTGTCCCTCTTGTGTTTTGGAACACACATTCTGTTGAATACAAATTTGAATTTGAGAATATGAAATCTGTAGATTAAATATCTGGTATATGTGGTGGGATCAGAGGAATTTCTGCAAATTGAGTACAAAATTTAGTGAGTCAGAGAAGGAAAGTGGCGGCCTTAACCCTGGAAATAAGCATTGGAATACTTCACCTTCTGTAGCTTTTTATAGTAATAAAACACAAAACACAATGAGAAGCATTAATTGTTGAGAGTTTATATAAAATAATGAGTAGTAATACTCTACAGTATTATGGAAAGATGTAGTGTGTAAAAGTCATTGACTTATAAGGTTGATGAAATGTTTCAAAGTTGGTTGGTTAAATGAAGCCAAGTGTAGAAGGAGCAGAGGAAGCCAAATAGATGGCCAGACATAGTGAGTACTTGTGTGATAAGGTGAGGATACTGTAAATAATGCATGGAAAGTGTTTTGAACAAGACAGACAGAGAGCAGCAGTTCCTGAAGAATGAATGAATGTTTGCCATGATTTTTCATGTCTACTTGAGGTAGATTTCAGTCAAAGACTTATGAAGTGTTTATATACAAAGCAGTATTTTGTTTCATTAACTGTCAGTTTCTGTTCATTTTGGGGATTTTATCCATTATTTAGCTACATTAATTATGTTACAATTTATAAAGTGTTTCATAGTAGAAAAAGTATTGAATATGACAGAAATAATAATAATAATTATTTAATTCATTGTGTCAGGGGGACAGGCAGCCAATGTATATAATTTATACATGATAGACTTTTTTCTGAGGTTCTCACCCTAGGTTCATGTTAGGTTCCTCATCCCCCCGAGGTCAAACTACTGACTCTCCCCAAGATGCAATCCCACAACTAGCTAACTCACTCCTGGGTACCTATTTATGGCTAGGTGGACAGGGACACAAGGTGATAGGAAACACACCCAACTATTTCTGTTTTGCCCTGGATTTGAACCCAGAATTCCCAATTTTAAGTTTAGAGCGAACTCGTCTGTACTACCGAGACCAGAAATAGTTCATTGCAAATATACAGTATAAATAGTGCCTCTTGTTCATTCAATTTCTTAGTTATAATTTGAAAATACTGAAATGGCAAACAAGTTAACATGACTTTTTTCACGTTTTGGAAATCAGAACTTTGTTTATACGGTATTGTACTGTAAATTGTGCTATATAGGTATGCAGGAAAGTCAAAACCAATATACATGTACTTTATCATACTGTACGGTACTTAATATTTTTTGTTTCCCACAGGTAACCTAACTGAAAGCATACCGTCTTACATCATCAACTTTCATTCTATCATCAATTCAACTTGGATTGACCTACTGGATGGTCTAGACTACAATCTTCTACTGAACTCATCATTCATCAACCTTACTCTCCCAGAATTCTGTTCATCAGCTTCCAGCCTTGAGGAGCCACCTGCAAGCAATGGCCAGTTCCAGAAGGCTGTGGGTGCAGTTTGTGATCAACTCTCACAGTTCACTCCAGTAAACCTCAACATGTGGCTCCAATACGAACAGATGATAAATGACTTGGTAAGCTTTTCTGTAATTGTTAAAGTATAAAAAAAAAACATCCCTGTCTGCTGGAGATCTGCATTCTGGCCAACCTCGACGACTGGCTGGTTTGGACTACCAGTGCTTCAATATGGGTTCAATATGACTATTTCCTGCTTTACAAACTTGCTCATATTTTTTGAAATGGTAATCAGCCATTCGGACAAAGAATTTCCAGTTGATGTAGTATACAGTACATGGATTTTGCTAAAGCCGTTGATAAGGTACCACATGAAACACTGGCAAGGAAATTAGAGGCACATGGAATAAATGGAAGAATACTGGAATAAACAAAACAATGACTGGTGCTAAATGTGAATGAATCTGATTGGAAAAATGTGGTAAGTGGGGGTACCGCATAGGTCTATTTTGGGGCCAACCCTTTTACAGGACAGCTTCCTGTCCTCATCGTGGCCACTAGTGTTAGTGGCTCTCAGGTAAACTCCGATGAACTATACTTCACTGGTGTCTAACCTTCACAGTGCCTCATCATCTTGTCATCCAAAAGTGATAATACTTAAAGTAATAATGATTGTACAATATTTTATGTAGTGTGAATAAGGTATTTTGTTATTTTATTACTTGATAGTATTTGGGTGGTATTTTATTATTTGGTATGATTATTTTGTTAGTACTGTACTGTATTTTAAAATGTGATGTGACTGTTATGGTATTTTACATGAATTATTTTATCACTTACAGAATAACAAGACATTGACATTTTCATCTTTCAAGTTTAAGAGCTTAGTGAGTGGTGTTGTCAACCAGACTAACACCCTGATCCATGGTTTTCTTAATGTGCAACCTGCGAATTCAGTCTCTGCCTCTGACTTGTCTTCTGCATCCTTCTCGCTGACACTGCCTTCCTACTTACTTGAAGAAAACTGGAATATTTTGTTAAGAAGGATTGGTAAAAGATACCAAGACAGGTAAGAAACTTACATTTTCTAATGTTTATTAATTTGCTTAAAAATATTAGATTTTGTATTGAGCATTGTATTTTGTATTGTAATAATTTTTGTATTGAACATTGTCGATGTTCAATTATTAGTATTGCTTGATATCATTTATTCAGCCATTGACAAAAATGAGTTCCCAATTGGACTCTTCATTGACCTGAGAAAGACCTTTGATACTGTTGACCATAAATACCTCTTGCTTAAACTTCACCATTATGGAATCTGAGGCCATGCCCTGAATTATATTCAATCTTATCTTAGTGACAGACACCAATATGTAGCCATCAATGATATAATCTTCCCCCACTCTACCATTAACCATAGGAGTGCCACAAGGCAGCATCCTAGGACCTCTCTTATTTTTTATTTACCTCTATGATCTGCCTAATGTCTCTAACATTTTTAAACCTATATTATTTGTTGATGATACTACCTTCATCTACTCAAACACTAACCCACACACACTAAATACTGTAATGTTGTAAATAATGAATTAAAAGGAGTCCACTCATGGATGGCAACCAACAAACTTACACTAAATATAGAAAAGACCTACTACATGTTATTTTCAAGCAAATCAACAATTACAATTCAGCTTCAGATAGACAATGTTAACATTAGCAATGAAAAGGATGGAAAGTTCCTTGACCTATACATAGACAAGAGACTTAACTTCACCACCTACATACAACATATAACCAAGAAAATTTAAAAAATGGTCGGTATACTTTCTAAAATCAGATATTATGTTCCCCACTCTGCTCTCCTCTCACTATACTATGCATTAATCTATCCCTATCTTACATATGGTATCTGTGCATGGGGTTCAACCACTGCAAACTACCTCAAGCCCATCATCACTCAGCAATAATCTGCTATCAGAACAATAACAAATTCTGCTTTCAGACAACCACACAGCCCTTCTGTTTAAATCCCTCAACATGCTAAAGATAAACTCACTCAAAACATTCTCTTGCGCCATTTACATGTACAAAACCTTGTTCCTAGATGCAAACCCTAGTCTGAAACTCTTCCTTGACAGATGTAATAGAACCCATAATTACCATACCAGAAATAAATATCTCTTTGATATCCCCAGTCAAATTAACTTCTGTGTAAACACATTACATACGCAAATAACGAAACCTAGTCTATGAAACTCACTCCCAAACTAATTAAAATGCTGTCCACCCAACTCCTTATTCAAAAGTAAAACCAAAAAGTACCTAATTTCATCCTCATAGTTTTCTACCTAGTGCTTCACACTCGCACTGTATAGTGTGCTACCCCAAAATATGTGCCTAAGTCATATAACTTCACCGTTGTAATCACTGCCATCATCAGTGATGGCAGTGATGATGGCAGTGCCATCATCACCATGATGGCAGTGCCATCATCACCATGATGGCAATCATGGTTGCTGGGATTTTCTTGCCCTTGTGTGTAATTACCTAAGTGTAATTACCTAAGTGTAGTTACAGGATGAGAGCTATGCTCGTGGTGTCCCGTCTTCCCAGCACTCTTTGTCATATAACGCTTTGAAACTACTGACGGTCTTGGCCTCCACCACCTTCTCACTTAACTTGTCCACTTGTTTGGCTTTTGGTAGCAATAGTTTTACCGGAATAAGGGTTTGTTTTGGGGTGCCTACCTTTCAGGGTACCTACCTTGTGGGTGCCTGTCCTGGTCGAAGGCAGACATAGAATGCTCCCAACGACAGGGGGGGGGGGTTTCTATAGGCCATTGCTTCTCATGCCTCTCTGAGGGGGGCCAGGTTCTGGCTCGTGGTCCCCAATAGGCAAGAACTCCAAGCACATTGACTGATGCCAGAAAGTTATACATATCCATTCATTAATAGCTCTGGGGAGCCTCCAAGACTCGCCCAGAAAATGGAATTTCATTACATTCAACACTGGTTTTTTATATTAGGGGTAAGATATTTATTTACCTGTTTAATTATATTTGTTTCTCTGCAGCAGCCTGAAAAGTGTGGAACCTGCCATAAAGATGGTCCTAGAGTGGCTGGGGGTTGATCAGAACCATCTTGACACATTCTTGAAGTTCTCTGCATTTCAAATCTTTAACTTGAAGAGCTTTCAGGGTAAGCCTTTTAACAGTAAATCATTAATCAGCACCACATTATGAAACTGTTTTAGAGAAATGCTTATACTGCAGCCAAATGTAAGAATGAAAAGAGTTAATAAATGTCTGTTTTACACCACAGTGTTTTAGGCTTGGATAGTATGAAAGCTTTGTGGAAGCTATTGAAAAGCGTGATACATATTTATTAATTGCAGCAATGTTACTTTAATTAGGAGAGTGACAAATGATAAACGACTGATTTTACATTAGATTGTACCAGGGATAATCAACTTCCACATTTGTTAAGAGTGGTAAGATGGTTAAAGTAAGCGCTAATTACATATGTTTCGAGTTCTGTGTTGAAATGCACTAGATAATGATGGTACATGTAAATAATTCATCAAGTTAGTGATGATTGTACACGTAGACAGCCAAATTAAATTGCCAAAACATTTTCCCTATTTTGAAGGTATTTAAGTTTTCTAATAAGTAGGAACTGAAGAATATACAAAAATTAGATATTAGTTAAAAAATGTTGTTTTGCTTTTAAAATCTAGAACATGAGTATTAAATATAAGGACCTGCCCAAAATTATATGCATGTTAGTGGCTTTGCAAGAATGTTACACTCGAACTCCAGTGTACGTACTTTCACATCCCTGAGTACCTTTCTGTATATAAATATATAAATAATAAATATTTCCTATAGTAGGAATTTATTAATGATGTGGTTACTATTATCTTTGAATTATATTATCTGATTTGCTTTGTTACCTAAATCTCTCTATTCTCTTTGAAATGATTGTTATTTGTGCCAATGCTATTGTTCTGCTTCATTTTCTCTTTATTTTCCTTTGTATATACTGGTATAAAGATTATTGGCTTTTTCATCTATTATGGTTTCCACAATTTCTGTAGCCCCCGTGGCACAGTGGTAAATCACTCGCCTGGTGCTTCGCGAGCTCTTTGGCATGGATTCATATCCTGGCTGTGAAGAATTGACTGGGGGCCAATCTTTAACTGTAGCCTCTGTTTACCCAGCAGTGAATGGGTACCTTGTTGTTTAACGATTTGGCGGGTCATATTCCGGGAAAAATTTTGATTAAGGACCTGCCCTGTAAAACCATGCTAGTGGTTTTACAAGAATGCAAGAACTCGTGTATATATAAATAAATAAAATAAATAATAATAGTATGAGAAAGTAGCAATTTCTTCATTTAAATCTAGAACAAAAGTAGCATCATTGCTTAAATGGTGGACAAAATATCATAGTTTCTGGGGAAGGGGAGCTCCTTGTGGGTCCCTGCAGCTAATATCTGATAGTGTGCTATATTTCTAAGTCCCATCAATTACAGAGT
Organism: Procambarus clarkii; assembly: GCF_040958095.1. Taxonomy (NCBI): domain Eukaryota; kingdom Metazoa; phylum Arthropoda; class Malacostraca; order Decapoda; family Cambaridae; genus Procambarus; species Procambarus clarkii. The sequence goes on along the minus strand of NC_091160.1, from coordinate 38,389,114 downwards.
TCTGTTCTCCTATTGGGGACCATGAACCAGAACCTGGCTTCCCCTCACTTATATGGATAAATTTATACAAATTATATTATGTTTCCCACCACCGAGAAAGGCCCCCAGAAAGTCAGAGAAACAAAACTGGCTTTCAACCACTGCTGGGTTCAAACAAGATTACGGCCTTGAAAACCGCCAAAAGGACTTTCCCAACAAGGAGGGAAAATGATAAAAATTCATGAAACTAGTGGGAGGCCATTTATCCCACCTTCCCCTAGTTTCACTCACCAATGAAACAAGGGACTACTAAAGTCAGTCACACTGAGAAAACTATGGTAAACAACCTCACAATAGTGAGATGGGTGCCTTACAAACGCACCCAACACACCTTCCGTCGGTTAAGTATGGATCCTCTCTGTCGGTGGAGGTACAGGAATGATACCCTCATGAAAACACGTGGGAAAGCTTATACACAGAGACAAACATTCTCTCATACACAATTTAGCATACTTGCAAACAATGACAAATAAAACATAACAACAAACATATAACAAACTTATATTTTAACTGAAAGAAAACATTTAGAATAATAAGAATAAAAGCTAGACTTTGTACACAAGTCATTACAATACAAGATGTCATCAAATTAGCTGCATTTTATTACTCTGAAGCATAATATTTTGTGAGCATTATACTATTCTTCTAATTATAGTTTAGACTAGTTTTTCAGATTATAAAGCATAGTAGAGTATAAGTACTGTATATAGTTTTCTTTATGAAGATATTGAATTTGTTAATCATTGGTGCTTAGCACATAACCTACAGGAGCTGCTGGTAGACTCTCCTGCATTATGGCAACTGGCAGAGACAGTAATACAGTACCTGCCTGCTGCACTCAAGGATGTTATTACCACAGCATCGGGAAGACCACACGTGGTGAGTGATGACATGAGAGGATATGTTTTATTTGACCTTTTCCATTCAGTTGTTTCTACATGAAAGGTCTTGCTCTATCAGGGAACAGGACAGTACATAGTAAGGCAGGTCAACATCCTGCACCAGGACAACAGATATGTTTTCACACGTATCTGTCGGGTCATACTGGTAATTACTCGAGTGTAGTTACATGATGAGAACTATGCTCATGGTGTCTCGTCTTCCTAGCACCCTATTGTCATATGGCACTTTGAAACTACTGATGGTTTTTGGCATCCATCACTTCACTTAATTTGTTCCAACTGTCTTCCACGCTGCAGTAGAGAACTTTCTAATTTATTTGGCAGCTTTCTTTCTTTAGCTAAAGTCTGTGATCTCTTTTTTTTTCTTGAAGTTGCAGATTTTGAGAATTCTTCTTTCTGAATTTTGTAGATTCCTGTTACTATTTTGTATATAGTGATCATATCTCCTCTTTTTCTTTTATCTTCTAGCTTTGGTATATTTAACTTGTAGCTCATAGCTCTTGTTTTTCAGTTCCAGAAGCCAATTTATTTGCATGTCTTTGCACTTTATCCACTATATTGATGTCCTTGAGATACAGGCAGTATACAGCTTCTACTCATTTCAATTTTCTCACAAATATATCAATTGTGACACTAGTTCTCCACATATGTCAGTTGCTTATTTTAGAAACTGTACTTGTGGTTGGTCTCGAACCCATTGATGACATGATGATGTGCATTGAATTTTGTAACTAGCTCATCAATATTGTAACTTGCTTAGCTAAATGAATTGTGGGGTTATATTCCTGAGCCCATTATCTGCCTCTGTAATACTTTCAACTATTGCCCACAGGATGGGTATGGGGTGCATAATGAATGAACTAAACTAACTCACAAAGATTGTGAACAATTTCTTTAATATTTCACCATCCATGCATTTAAAAATAATTCTGAAGTTGGAAAGTATAGCATAGGCTCCTCACACACTGTTCTCTGTGGTTCTTGGGTGAGAGTGCTCTATCCAGAACCACCCCTAGATCTCTCTCTATATCAGAGCTCTTTAAAGCCTTTTCACATAATTTGTAGATTGTGTGTGTGGCCTATTTCCTCATATTTACATTCCATAACATGACATTTATTCACATTAATTTCATTTACCGAGTGTTATTCCTGACACTTAATTTGTCCGGGTCTTCTTGAAGGGCGTGATAATCATCTGCATTTCTTTTGTGATACAGTAATTTTGAGTTTTGTTTGTATTCATTTGTGCCAAACATTACTCTTTGCATTTTGAGTTTTTGTGGCTAATGTCATCCATTTTGGTCGGGTTTTCTCATGTTTGGTGTGTTATGAAAGAGTTCTAGTGCATATGCCTGGAAAGCCATGAGATGTTTCATCTGTCTGGTGTGTTGGATCTGGCCCAGGGGTATCAATAAGTAATCTTTCAGGAGTCGCTGAGGGAGCCAACTTGTCAATTATTTTTTATTTCTACTATAAATAAAACAAATGAACGATTTTTGATAGTACTGTATTATAGTATATGTAAAGATAAGTTCTTATTAAAAATATAATACAAATGCGAAAACCATTGGTTATTAGTTGTATTTATAATCTTTTGTCTTGAGGACACAACCTAATTTTGTTACTTAGACCAAGTTTGGGCTGCATTTAGATACTTAGTAAGAAAAGAACTGAAAAAAAGATGATGTAGCAGAGATGTTAAAACCAGCACCCCCTCCCCCCACACATTGCACACTTGTACTTCATTATACGATGTCAACAGGTTGCTGAACTGTTGTCATCCCCCCAGAAGCTTGATGACTGGAGCTCTATGTGTGGCTTTGACTTTCAAGAAGTGGGAGATGACTTCCACACATTTGTGACCAGACTTTGTCAAGTGATTCCTGAGGAACTCATTCAGGAGATACGAGTGCTTATTAAACTTGACATTCTGCAGGTTTGCTGGCAAATTTACTGTAGCGTTCTCTGTTGTTGTCTTGGTGTGTGAACTAAAGATTATTGCAAGTACTTTTATTATTCTCATAAGTAGTTTTATCATTTCCATTTTTTTTGTTTTGTATGTCTCATAACATTTGTTACTTGTGTAGAAAGCTTTCCATGCATTTCAGCCTTTGAATTTTGATCATACGTTTGATACCAGTTAGTAAAATTTAGAATATCTTCTGAAGAGTAAATGCTTTCTAATATGATATTTATTAGTTAAAAGCCTTATGTGTTACAGTATAATATTAATTTTTAGAGCAAAATATAACAATAATTTTATATGTACAATATTAAATATTGATAGGTGATGGAGTTGACAGGTAATGCATGGCATTTAAAAAATAATAATAATGCTGTATTATAATTAAAAATGTGTTTACAAAAATTATAAATAATTTTGAATTAAAGATAACTGCATATTAATCGGAGATTACCTAGTAAACTGTAAGCAGTGATTATGGTAGTAATATCATATCTTGCTGAAGGCTTTTAGAGTCATTGTTGGAGTTTGCGGTGAGGACATCTTGCTACAATATGTAGCACAGCATATGTAGTATATTGCATATGGAGTTTGTATGGTACATTATATGTAGCGAACATGGACATAACACCACCAAAAAGCAAGAAACTTTCATTTAGGCTACACAGTGAATCAGCTTTAGACAATCTTACAGAGGCACTTCACAATATTAACACTTTCGCTCACCCCGCGCGCCACCCCTCGACAGGGCGATATGGGCCCCAGCGTGTCACGGAAGCGCGCGTTAATTCCGAAAAGTGTATACTCTCTTCAACTTTGTCACCTCAATTCTCCTTCTACGAGAATAAATTTGGTATCATTGTGTTCGCAATAAAATTCTCTACAGCACTAAATGCATATAAACTCCAAAAGCCCGGCTAATTACCCGCAGCAAACAGAGAAAGTGCGAACGAGTTACCCGGGAGCGCGCAAACGGGATAAAATGTTTTCACTATTTTCACTCTGGTCACCTCAATTTTTGTCCTAGGTCTTTCATTTTGGTCTCAATGGGTTCGTAATAAAATTCTCTAGAGGAACATTAGCATATAAAAAAAAAACCTGGTCACGCTCCAACCGCCGACGAGTTGAAGACGGGCCACGCGTTAGCCGTGAGTGAGCGCTCAGAGGCCTTCCTACTACACTCCCAATTCCCACCCTTTTCAAGCCTTTCTTTCGCAATTTTCTTCCTGGAAGGGCCTTGTTCATGATTACTATCCATCGTGGAGTAAGCGTAGATAGTTTCTAAAGCCGCAGTAAGAAATATAGCCACGGAAAATAGCTGAAATGTTCACACGTTTGAGATGCGAGGGGAGACGACATTGGTCACAACAGTGGAGCAAAGACAATGGGCCCACGGCGTGTGCCAAGCCGCCTGAGGGCCACGAGGCTCAACAAAGGAAATGGGAAGACATCGGCGCACATTTTAAAACCAGTCCCCAAAAAATCGGATACAAACCTGATTTTTGGCGAATTTTTAAAGTGGATGACGCAATGCTGCGTCATCCCCGGCATTACCGCCAGTAAACGGATGACGCAATGCTGCGTCATCCCCGAGCGAAAGTGTTAACTGGGATTCTGAATTCAATAATACCCATGATATAAATTCATTAGCTAACCTCTTCCTCTCCAAAACTCTAAGCCTCTACAACCTTCATTGTCCCCTTCTTACAAAGCAAGTAACTGACAAAAGATTAAACAATCCATGGCTCACAAGTGGCATTCTCAACTCAATCAACAAGAAACATGAATATGAGAAGAAAGTTAGGATTGGCCTAGTTTCAAAGGAAGTAGCTAAAAGGTACTCATCAATGCTTACCAGTATCATAAGAAAGGCAAAACTTGCATATTATGTGAATAGATTCAATGAAGCAAAAGGCAACATGAAAAACACTTGGAAAACTATCTCTAGTATCCTAGGAACTAAGCAACACTCACATAACCAGATAAAACTCTACAAGGAGGGGGATATACCGTCAACTGATTTAGAAATGGCAAATGAATTTAATAGTTTCTTTTCATCGGTTGGTGCTAATCTTGCCAGTAAAATCCCACAGACTCAGACACATATTAACACATATCTCTCAGGCAGCTATCCAAACTCTCTTCTCCTTTCACCAATCAGCCCGGCAGATGTTGTGTCCATCATACACTCTCTAAAAACCAAGGCAGGGAACACCAGTGAAATTCCGTCCATTGTGTACAAGAGAGCCTCCCATGCCCTTGCCCCACCCATAGCACTACTGTTCAACAAATCTATAGTGTCACACCTTCCCTGATATCCTCAAAAAAGCAAGAGTAACGCCAGTCCATAAAGGAGGCAATCCGGCGGACATAAACAATTATAGACCAATATCAAATCTACCCATTCTATCAAAAATATTTGAAAAAATTATTTACAAACAGCTCTATTCCTACCTCGTAAAATTCGACATACTCAGCCCCTGCCAGTTTGGCTTCCGGTCCCAAAAGAGCACCAACGATGCAATCATTAGTCTCCTTGACTTTATCTACTCAGCCCTTGACAAAAATGAGTTTCCGATTGGACTCTTCATTGACCTAAGAAAAGCCTTTGATACTGTTAATCACAACTACCTCTTACTTAAACTCCAGCATTATGGAATCCGAGGCCTTGCCCTTGACTACATCCGATCCTATCTTAGTGACAGACACCAATATGTAACCATCAATGATACAACTTCGTCCACTCTACCAATTACCGTTGGAGTGCCACAGGGCAGCATCTTAGGACCTCTTCTATTTCTTATATATATAAACGATCTGCCTAATGTCTCTAATATTCTCAAACCTATACTGTTTGCTGACGATACTACTCTTATCTATTCAAACCTCAACCCACATACACTAAATAATGTTGTGAATAATGAATTAAAAAAAGTCCACTTATGGATGTCAACGAACAAACTAACATTAAACATCGAAAAGACTTACTACATCTTATTTGGAAGCAAATCATCAAATGCAATTCAGCTACAGATAGACAACATTAACATCAGTAATAAAGATGATGGCAAGTTTCTTGGCCTATTCCTAGACAAGAGACTCAACTTCAGCACCCACATTCAACACATAACTAAGAAAGTCTCTAAGACAGTTGGTATACTCTCCAAAATCAGATATTATGTTCCTAACTCTGCTCTCCTCTCACTATATTATGCACTAATTTACCCCTATCTTAATTATGGCATCTGTGCATGGGGGTCTACCACTGCAAACCACCTTAAGCCCATCATCACACAGCAAAAATCTGCTATCAGAATGATAACTAACTCAGCTTTCAGACAACACTCAGCTCCCTTGTTTAAATCCCTAAACTTGCTAAATATTAACTCCCTCCACACATTCTCTTGTGTCAACTACATTTACAAAACCCTGTTCTTAAATGCAAACCATGCTCTGAAACTCTCCCTGGACAGATGTAATAGGACCCATTATCACCACACCAGAAATAAATATCTCTTTGATATCCCCAGGGTCAAACTTAATCTGTGTAAACACTCTATGCAAATTAAGGGACCTAGTTTATGGAACTCACTCCCTAGTGAATTGAAAAACTGTAAAACTTTTGCCTTATTTAAAAGCAAAACCAAAAAGTACCTAACTTCATCTTCTTAGTTTCCTACACTGAGCTTTAAATTTGCTCTGTACCTAGTGTTACCCAATCTCCTAATTTTTATGTAATTTCAAACAACCTTATCATTGTGTTCATTGCTGTCTTCTTTTATGTGCTAGCCATATGCTGTATTGTGACTACCAATTTTTGTCAACTACCATTCAAGCTGTCATTGCAACCAATCTTATATTGTTTCTGCTGTATTATGCCTACCAATTTTTTTGTCAACTACCATTCAAGCTGTCATTGCAATCAATCTTAGCTACCTATGTGCTTTAATATACTGTACCTACAATTTTCTCTCATCTTTTTTTCATTTCATGTAATCTGTTATCATTTTTTGTCTATAATTTTGCAAGTATTTACCTCCTTAAAATTTTCTTAGATTAAGGACCTGCCCGAGACGCTGCGCGTGCTAGTGGCTTTACAAGACTGTAATTACCATATTTGTATCCTCACATTCCTTATGTACATTCTTGTATATGCATAAATAAATAAATAAATAAATAAATAAATAAATAAATAAATAAATAAATAAATATATATGTAGTCGGCCTACAGTGCATTATTGGAGACACGAGCAAGTATACCACTGTAGTATATGTAAAGTAGTACGTGTACTGTACAGTACAATACATATTGAGAATAGGGTAAGGACACCACTGTAGAATGTGGTACAAGACAATGCTGGAGAGTTGAATAAGGAAAGTCCTGCATAATGTGTGTGGAGAGTGGAGCAAGTATACCACTTTAACTGATGTAAAGTAATGCAGTGAATTATATTATGAACTGGATATCTTACAGGCTTCTTGCTGTGACTGGTTACTGTACTGGACCAGCAGTTCATGGGTGGACTGGTTACTGTACTGGACCAGTAGTTCATGGGTGGACTGGTTACTGCACTGGACCAGCAGTTCATGGGTGGACTGGTTACTGTACTGGACCAGTAGTTCATGGGTGGACTGGTTACTGCACTGGACCAGCAGTTCATGGGTGGACTGGTTACTGTACTGGACCAGCAGTCCATAAAAATTTTTCTTAATGCAGAATACTTTTCTAAATTATTGTTTTGACATTATGGTGTTTTTCCTATTTACAGAGCAGTGTAAATATTACCGTGGAGGATATCATCAACTCTAGTATTGCTGTATCTGCACAACTAATTCAACAGGTTGAAGATGGTTCATTTATACAGAAGATTTACAGGCCACTTGAATACTTGGGTGCCCAGAATTGGACTCTTCTGGCAAATATGATATTCAATGTTACAGCAGAAGACATGTTTGATAACAGGTGGATCTTTAGTGCAATTGTATTCTTGAAATATTTAAATGCACATGTAATACTGTACAGTATATAATAATTTAAGTTATGTGCAATAGTTATTTACTTGTTTAAAAGAAATTTTGAATGCATTTTAATTTTTGAGTGGAAGCTGATTATGTAGAAAACTGATTTTTTGTGTATTTGATAAAGCTGACTAATAAGCATATTTTTATACATTACAATATATACAGTATATTTTTTGCTTTCCAATCTGATATTTTAACATTACAAAAATGTGTCTAAAGTACCACTTATATACCATGGGGTCAACCTGTCTAGTGGCCATAGCACGGATAGGAAGTCAGTGGTTTGTAGAATCCTTGACACTTCCTTCTGAGGATTTTTTAATGCTGTATTTTGAATTGTAGCAGTGTCCTGGTATTTACAGCTGCAGAAAGTAATAGCTGAAGCTGTAAATACTGTCTAAAGACAGTGATAAAGTTTGAAATGCAGCTTAAAAACCTATTAGGAAGAATGGGGAGACTTCTTTTCCACAGCTGGTATTCAGCTGATGGTATTCATCAGGTAAATAAATGGTAGTTTAGATATACTTTATTCAGTATAAAGGACATCTCAAAGCCACAATGTTTGTTGATATCATAAGGAAACTCAAAGTCGTACAGTACATACTTTAGTAAGAAATGTGAATATCCAATTGTTTTTACATTTGTTTTCGTTAACTGTGTCACTAATTGTTGTCTACCTACAGCACCATGATATTTGCTACCTTACTGGAGCCCTTGGTGGAGCTGAGTCGAGAGTCAACCAATAATGGGGTAGTGATCAAGGCAGCTCTCCAGAGCCTTGACAAGTATCTTCGTTGGGGCAGGCTCCTCCTGGCACTGTCTCGTGGTGGAGATATTTGGATGGGCATAAAAGAGGCAAGTCTGCATGTAAATGTAATTACCTAAGTGTAGTTACAGGATGAGAGCTACGCTTGTGGTGTCCCGTCTTCCCAGCACTCTTTGTCATATAACGCTGTGTGTGTTTACCTACTTGTGGTTTTACAGTTTGAGTTAAATCCTATGGTGTCCATCTGTTGCATATTTAACTTGATTTTTCCATGGGCCACCATCTGTAGTGGCCTTAGTGGGGGATAGGAAGCTGGCAGTTTCTATTATAGGTACGTACTCAATTATTCCTGAGGATTTTTTCCAGATGAATTTTAAACTAAACTAAATATCTTGACATTTATGCCTTTGGTAGGTATGCAATTCCAAATACATCTTATGGGTTAAAAAGAATCTCCTGTTTTCTGTCATACATTGTGGCTTGTTGATCTTAATGCTGTTGACCCCTGTGAGCATTTCAGTAGACCTTATACAGAAGTGCTCTGGGTTAATGTCTTCAAATTTAATCAGTATTTCATAGGTCTTGATGAGATCAACCAACACAGTCATGTCTGGTTTGCAGTGTTGTTATCCCTGATGGCTATATTTGTCTTATTTCTTATTTGCAAAGTCTTGCACTTTTCAATATTAACAAGTATTTTTCAGTCTTCTGACCATTTGTAGAATTCATGTAGATCACTTTGCAAGTCTTCAATATTGTTTTCACTTCTACAATATTCTCCTCTTGTATATGTAAAAACCTAAGTGTTATTATCTATGGTGTAGTTACAGGATGTAACTGTACCTCTCTCAACCAGTTTAAGATAAAAACTAAGCACTACCTAACTAATTCCCTGTAACCTACCTTACCCCTATAATGTCAACGCATGTCTGTTATTTTTAAACAATGCTGTTTGTCGACCCAATTGTATTTTTGCTGTTTTTCTGCCATGTTCCCCCTTTTTTATTTTTATATTTTCTCAACACATTTTATACTTTAATCTCAATTAGTATTAAGTTTTAGTCTTTAGTGTTTTTCCTGCCTGAAACGCTTTGCGTAATAGTGGCTTTAGGCATTGTATGTACTAGCTCTATCTATAAATTCATCAATATTTGTATCACCCCTTGTATGTATGTACTTTACCCGAATAAACATTTGAATTTGAATTTTGGATGAAAGCTATGCTCGTAGTGCCCCATCTTTACAGTACTCTTTGTCATAAGACGCTTTAACACTGCTGATGGTTTTGGGATCCACTGCCTTCTCACTTAACCTATTCCTATCGTCTATCACTCTGTTTGTGAAACGAGAACATTCTTTTATTTTTTCAGCACCTTTGGTTCGATAGTTTGAATCTATGACCTCTTGTTCTTGAAGTTACAGGCTTAAAAAATACCTCTATCTATTTTGTCGATTCCTATTACTATTATGTAGTAATGATCATATTGCTTCTATCTCCTAGCTTTGACGATTTAACCCCCTCTAGCCTCTTCACCTAACTCTTGTTTTTCATTTCCAGAAACCATTTAGTAGCATATCTTTGTATAATTACAGGCTGAGAGCTCTAATTGTGGAGTTCCATCTCTTTAATCTGTACGTGTATGCATGCTGGAAATTTTGTAATAAAAATTAGATCTTGTGTGGTTATTTGCTTGATATTCAATAGGGTAATTTGTTGTTGACAGTTCAGTTAAATATATACAAATATTTTTGTGAAATGTAAATTATAAACTTAAAGCATTAACTTGTTAACTTTTTGTTATTGTTTTTGTAGGCCTACGTTGACAAGCCAGTTGTGAGTCGTTTCCTTGATATAGTTGAAAATCTGCCAGAGTTTGTGTGGGAATACATAAATTTTTTTGGAAACTCTACAGTGGTAAGATACTTTGTTTTTAATTTGTAACATATTGTTATACCATCATATTGCTATAAGATCATTAAGATGGCATCAATTGTGAACAGTTATTTTGAATTAAGTTTAACATTTTATTAATTCTGTAATTTTGTACAGTTAGCATATATAATATGCCAGCTTTTGCCTTCACTGACCTAGAATTTGTTGTTTTCCGATCAAACTGCTCGCTGAAGATCATACTAATATTTATTCTTTGCAGGTGGCCAATGACATACTGCTTCATCAGGACACTCCCTGTAACCTGCATCTTTTCTTGCTTGACGGGCATCGTGACCTTTTGGGATATAATGCTTCCAGCATCCTGACAGAGGTGTTGGAGTATGTTTGTGAGGAGCAACAGATGAGCCTTCTTATGACCCAGCTTCTTCCTGACTCCTCACCAGTCATTGCTGTGAGTTTACTATAGCTGTGTGTGTGTGTGTGTGTGTGTGTGCATGCCTCTGTGTGTTTATCTCTTCATACTGTAATTAACTTTTTGTGGATCCAAGAGTAGAGCTATACTTGTGTGTCCAGTCTTCTGTATATTTTCCTCGTAAATATATAAAATATTTTCCCTGGGCTTAAGAACATACTTCATCTTCCTGGGTATATTCCAACATTTACCGCTTTGTTATCTTTCTTACACAAAAATGCGGTCATTTGCAACTTTTTGCTTCTGGTACATTCATCTTAATTTTGTGACACAAAACTTTACCCGTCTGATTTGTTAAGGCTTTCTGCACACTTGTATTAATATCATATACCCTTTTTATTTCTATTTTAATTCTAACTTGAATGTTTTCTATGAGTAGACTCATCACCTATAGGAAGATGCCTAACATTTTTTTTTTATTTATCTTGCATTAAAATAGTGGAACTTTCCATGAGCTTATATCCAAATACAGTAGCAATGTTCCATGGGTATGTATACAAATATTCTTCCCCTGGTGGAGCTGTTCTCAGGCTGGAACTATGAGCTTCTTGTCTGTTTGGCAACCTCTTACAACCAGGTGGCATATGTGATGGATGCACTGTACCTAAACTGGAACCAGTGGAAGATGATTTACTTGTGTTTCCATCAGTTAAGATACTGCTGGCCATTCTGTTGAAGTTAGAGAATTTTGCAAGTCATATAATTCTGCTGGTTTGATGTGGCTAGTTCAGTTCTGTTTTCCTGCCCTCTTGTGTCATTCCAGAATGAATAAATTAAACCTGAATAAATTTGAATTTGAGCGATTGACTTCTGAACTCAAATAGAAATTCAAGTTACGGAGATTTCTGCCCAATTAAATATGAATAACTTTGAATTTGTTCATTTTGAACTTTCCTGGTAAACAGTTTAGCTAACTTTAATACCCAGCTAACTCAAATGGGGGTGGGGCCTCATATGATTCAGATTACTAAGCATAGACAATATATTACTGGAAACAGGAGATTACATTTTGGTTATAATTCATTATAATTCATTGTGTTGTGGGACAGACAGCCAATGTATATATATATATACATATTTGGCTTATATTGAAGCCCCACCTCCAAGGTCAAACTACTGACCCCCATCTCCAGGACACAGCCCCATAACAAGCTGACTAACTCTTGGGTACCTATTTACTGCTTGGTGAACAGGCCATTAGGTGATAGGACAGAAATGACTGGGCGGGTTTCCTATCTGGGATTTGAACCCGGAATTACCAATTGTGAGTCAAGATTGAACTTGACTGGAGTGTCGTCATCATTTATCATTACAGTACAGTAATGTACCTACACAAACATTACTCAGAAATAGGTCAGATCTTTTCCTAAAGATCTGGCAGTCAGATTTTAGAGGAAGTTAAATAACAGAATCATTTCCATATTCCATTTTCAGTTAGTACACCAGTCATTTAAACATTAAGATACATTAAAGAGGCTGCCACTCAGTGACTGACAGGTAAATTTGGGAAAAATTATACGTGATTAAAAAACTGTACTCTACTGTAATTGACAGCACATTCTTTTCCGCAGAATGTGACGATGGATGTGGATGCAGCTATGCTTGCCCTTCTCATGGATTACATAGGGTGGGATATTGTTTACATTATTCAAGGAGACTATTTTGAGGGTGACCTTCAAGTTCCACCTTGGATGGATGGCCAGAAATGGGAGAAAGTGCTATATAAATTTACAAACTTTTCTGTGTATGTAAACTGGTTAGTGGTTGTTGATTATGATAAAATTTTGTTATTTATTGCAATATATTTGTGTTAAACTTTTTGTTGTGTGATAATAGGGTTTTTATTTATGTAATAAATAAAACTACAATTTCTTTTGTAATTTGCACTGCAGTTTATGGATTTCTTATTTGCAACTCATATATATGTATTCATGGAGGCTTCCTCTAAGCTGCGGTCATTTCCCAGGTGCTACATAACTGATATAATGGGATTATAAATACATCTTATCTTTATTAAATAGTTTCCAATATGCTTTTGTCTACCCCTTGTATTTACTTGTGTCTTGTACTGATGCTGTGTATAATGCTTTTAATACTACAGATCAGTTAAGGAGATGATAGCTGCATCTACAGGCTTTGGACTACTGGACACTGTGAGAAAGTATCAAGGTGATCTCAATATTACCCCTGGAGCAAGCTTGGTCTACAATTTGGCTACACGTCTTACGAACAGCATTGATGGTACAGTATAAGCCTTTCCTCTCTATAATTACTACTGTAATTGTTTTCATCAGTCTGTTTGTCTTGGTCTCTTGTAAAATTTGTATGAATAACATAAAATTCATTGTAACAAAATTTGCATTCAACATAATAACTATGATATCTGTTAGTTTAAGGACTTGCCCGAAACGCTATGCGTGCTAGTGGCTTTACAAGAATGTAAAATCAATTTCATTGCTATGTTCTCTCTTAACCCCTCAATGTACCTTCTTGTATATAAATAAATAAATAAATAAGTTGATGACAGTGACTACAATGGTGAAGTTGCTTGTCTTAGGCATGTATTATCTTCCCTAGATCTTAGCATCATTGGCAAACATGTTCAAATAATTTTTTTATTCGTTCTGATGGGTCGTTGATTTAGACAATGAATATTACCAGTGTAAGAACTGAACCCTGTGGTACTCTTATTAATCAGAGGCATGCATGTGTGTTTGGGGAGGGCTACTGGTGGCTTACATTAAATCACTTTATATAGATATCCAGTAGCAGTTTTTTTTAGGCATACCAATATTGCTGATGTTATTATTGTTAATTAATATGTTAGTATTGTTAGATATCTTATGGAGGGGTGGAATTTCATTATTTTAAGTCAAAAATTAAATGAATAATTGTTACATATATTTGACAGGATTGACGGGAAATTTTAATGCATGTGTACTGGTGGAAGGGTTAGGTCCTGTGGAGGACCTGTGCCATCTGGCCGCTCCAAGAATACCCGACTTGGTGGCTCTTATATTGTGGTTTCCTGAATCAGAGGTAAGTCTTGTCTCAGCCATGTTTTTAGATAGTGTTAGCAGGGAAAGTCTTATATGTCCAACTGCATATTTGCCAATTAAGTTTTGTTTATATTACAGTATTTGAAAGATAAGTATTAGTGAAAGGTAGATTCAGGAAACCTCAGCAAATGCAGAGTTTTCATACCATGCAAGAAGCAACAATTTAAAACATTTAGCCACAATGAAATATGGACAGCAGAAAGTTCTTAAAAATTGTATGCCAACAAAATTTAGTACATGTGATAATGTTGATTGATTTGTATATGCATTTAGAATATGTAGTTTGTATAAATATTGTAGAGATTATAAAGTCATCAAAGCAAGGAGAGCACTGCACTTTAAAATACCCCTTGCAAAACTCATTATAACAAATAAGAGGACCCTTCACAAGCTATCTCTGTAAACAACTGGACATATAAGCATTATGTTTATGTTATGGCTGGGCTCAACCATCAACAGGTTGCAGACATTCTCTTGCACAATGCAAGGTTTAGCAGAAAAAATGTGCATGGGGTCTCAGTGGTACAGATGAGTTTATTCCTGACTCGGTCAAGAATCCTGGGTGGGACAGAAATGATTTGGCACATTTCCTTTCACCTAATGTCTGTTTATCTAGCAGTAAATAGGTTATTTAGGCAACTTCTGTAGGTTTGTTTCCTGGTGAAGGTCAGTGGTTTGACCTTTGGGAGATCGCGATATAAGCCTAAGATGTAGGTTAATCTTCCTTTTGTATAATTAATACACAATCTGGTTACTGGATACTGCTTAACCACTTCACTGCTCACCTGGTTTTGGCAAAATGTCATAGTGCAATTGTCAAGGACATATTTTTGTTGTTTTTATAAGTGTTTAGGTAAAGTTAATGTCAAAATGTTTCCAAGTGCAACCATTTTCATTTCAAAACACAAAGAGTGATGAAAACATTAAAAAAACAATAAAATATAGCGTAATTAAAAAAATAGCACAAATCCCAGGTGCTCTGTGCAGCACGGTGGTTAATCAGATCAACCTATTACAGTAATTGTTTTTCAGTTGATTTCAATTTGTATGAAATTTTCCAACCTATCAAATTGATTCACCACATGATGCAATGCTTGTGTGCGTGTGTGTGTTGCTGCCATTTAAAGATCCTCATATTCCTGGATTTTTCACATCCAATATTGACCATATTTCACAATTTTGACTAATATTTGAGGTATTTTGTCAATTAAGGCTTCCCCACTACAGGTAGCAGCAAAGTGAAGAGTTTGAAGACTGAAGAGGTATGGATTCCTTCTCATATTGGTCTCCGAATGCATGATAGAACTGATAAGTTGGCCAAGACTTTTGCTCATTAAGAGTGAATTGATTACCATCTTGGCAAGCCTTTGAGCAGCCTGAGGGCAGTAATATTCGGGGAACATCAACAAAATCTCGTAGACTTAAAGCAAAGTGAAATTCATACCAATTCCTCCATCTATCATCATTCTATTATGCAGGAAGAACTGCATGTCTATGGGTCATCCAATAAGGTTAGCAGACTTATAGATGCTACCACTGCCAGGCTTAGGTACCACTGCTAGGCTTAGGCTTGGCTAAAAGTACCTGTGGTAGTTTGTGATGTTTGCTGATGTAGATTTGACTAACTGCAAACTATGTTAGCAGAACTATTCATATACTTTGTGTCATTATATAATGGAATGTGAAAAAATTTTGGAATTCAGAGATAACACCATCAATGGAGTCCAAGAAATGTGAGTACTTCATTCATAATGATGTGCTGCCAGGAATCTTAACGAAGTATCCAAAATTTGTGTACTGTAGGTAATGCATGCACATCAGTGTCAAAAGATTGTTATATGCTTAGCTAAATGAACTATGGGGTTCAGGTTCCTGAACCCCATTTTCTGTCCATTCAGTTCCTGAACCGATAATGTGCCTCTGTAACCCTTTACACTACCGCCCATGGGACGGGTAATGGATGCATAATTAAGAAAGAAATATAAATCATGAAACATTGAATGCATTATAAAATTATAACAAAAGTATACTTTGGAGAATTAAATCCTTGTATTAAATTTTGAAGATGTAAATGTACTGGAGTAGACTCGAATGAAAGGCAAGTCTTATGTATACAGTTATTTTACTAGTGTGTGTCCTATTTTTAAAATTTACCAAGAAATTTGCTTCAGTGATATTCCTAGCACTTTCTCCTTTTTAAATGTCAATGTTATAATTTCTCTATTTGATAGTTATATGTGTTGTTTATATGACCTCGTTTATGTTTTGTTTCTACAGTACTTGTATATGACATTCATATCTGTTATGTTTTCAAGAAAATGTGAATTCATTGATTTAATCTTTCTTACGAAAATTTCTTGATGAAAATTAACTTTGACTTCCATCATTGAATGTTTCCCATAGAATTTTTGCTCATTCTATAGTATAGTACCCAGATTTGCATTGCATAATCAGAGTACTGGTTGGTGGGTTATATTTGATAAATTATTTACTATAGGGACTTACAGAACAGACTGTATTGCCTTTATATTTCATGCAGTAAAGAATGGGTTTCAATAGTTTGTACTTCATTGTGTGGCTTAGCTCATTGCCCTTACAAGACTAAATGCTAATACATGTAGAAAAGAGCAAGCAAAAGTTCGATTAGAAAATCGTAAAGTGATAATAGAACTGGTGGGTGGGAGAGACATATCTAAAGATTACATTAAGGGTAAGGAAGATAGCTGAAAAATGCAGTAAGTGGGAGTGACATCCACTTAAATGAATTTACCTGAAGGGCCACTAATACTAGTAGCCTCAACAAGGACAGGAAGCTGGTGGCTTGTGAAAAGTCCCCCCATTTGCCCGGATGATCTTTTCTATCTGTATTTTAAAACCCAGCAGAGTTTTGGCGTTTACGGCGTTGACGGGAAGGCGGTTCCACGGGTTTACAACCCTATGAGTAAAAAAAGCAGTCCCTGTTTTCTGTCCTACAGTGTGGCTTGTTGAGCTTGAACCCGATGCCCCTCATTCGTGTTACATCCGACCTCTTGAAGAATGTGTTCAGACCGACATTGCTTAAATTGTTTAGTATTTTGAAGGTTTCTATGAAATCTGTCATGCCTGGTCTGCAGTGTTGTTAATCCTGTGGCCCTCAACCGTTCCTGATACAAGAGATGACTAAGCTCTGGTATGATTTTTGTTGCCCAAGTGTTGCACCTTCTCCAGAGCAGCTATGTCCTTCTGGAGATGAATGTGCAGAGAGGTACAGAATCATAGTATGATGGAAACATTACAAGACTCTTGTTTTATATTTGACAAATTAAGATGAGAAAGACAGATAGTAAACATCAACTGACAGTATCATCATGCAGGGTATACAGCATTAGGTCAAATAAGATATAAAGTTGAACATTAAATTTATAATTGTATGATATTGCACATCTGTGTCGCAGATACTGATAGCTGTGTCTTTTGCAGATGTACTACAGTTTAGCATCTGGAATTTCTCCATCTGTGGTCTATAAAGAGATGTGTAAAGCAGGAGTGAATACAACTTTGCTTCACCCAGGCCTTAATGAAGAGGATTGGGGAGCTTTGCAAGAGATGTTTTGCTCCTATAAACTCCAGTATGCAAATGTGATGCCACTTTTTAACACCTCACAAATTATGACGGGATTAGTGAGTTTCAGGATTCTGTCAAATATAGTTTGATCTTTTTGCTCATTGCTGATGATTTTATTTCACATTTAAACAAGCTTGCATATAAATGACCTGATATAAGAACAAATGCATGTAGCAGTTTTTTTTTTTCAGAGACACATTTGAAATAAAGAAATTAATCTGTGTAGCCAATGTTGAAAATATGCTTGCTGTGAATTGACATAAATTAATTTAATTTTGCAATTCTTTGATGTTGTTAAACTTACGATCACTTAGAACATCTGTTGTTATTTAAATATGAATTATTCTGTGGTCAGTAAGTGTAAACAAAATTTGAAACTCATCAAGTGTCTAAAAATGTACCGGTATAAATAATCGGTCAAAATATAGAATGTAATTACATATTACATGGAAACCATCATCTGCCACTTATGCTTTCAGTCCATAGACTGGATGAAAGTCTTCTCAAGTCTCGATAACCTTATGGGAAGGTTAAACATCATGAGTGTTGAGCAGTTTGAGAAGCCCTTGGTTGACAACCCTTTCATGACGGAGCTAAGAAACTTGACCACTGTGCAGAAGTAAGCTTCACTAATAAATATTTAAAACATTAGTACAATAACAAAGTCCAGCCCCAGACACCACACAGCACCTGTATTCCAGTCCTTGAACATGCTGAATGTAAAAGTATTACACACATTCTCAAGTGTACTCTATACACTTAAGTATAGAGTACACTACACATCAACACTTCCTTCAACAGTCCTCGTGGTGTAGTGGTTAAGACACTCTCCTGGCGTTTCGCGAGTGCTTTGTCCAGGGTTTGTATCCGGGCCGAGGAGGAGTACTGGGCATCATTCCTTTACCGTACCCTCAGTTTACGCTACAATAAAATTGGTACCTGGTTGTTAAATGATTTGGCGGGTCGTATTCCAGGAAACATAAGATTAAGGACCTGCCCGAAATGCTACGCCTGCTATTGACTGTACAAGAATGTAAGAAATCTTGTATATATAAATAAATAAACAATAAAATAAATATATTATAATAATAATAAATAATAATAAATCTTAAAAGTAGAATAAAATAAACATGATTATAGATTTTTATTTTTATTTTTAAAATTTGTTATTATTAATATTATTATATTTATAAAATACATTTGAAACATGGTATGTGGAGCATATTTAAGAACACAATATAAATTATATAAAGCCAGTAATATGAAGAGTGCTTTGGGCATAAGTTAGAATAATTAGGTCATTAATTTATAAGCTTAATGGGGTAATACTCAATACTAAATGAAAAGTAAGCCAACATATTTGAATTGTTATGAATTACAATTTTTAACTGATATTTAATGATTAAAGGCATAGATTACATAGGTATAGAATCTGTAGTTTTTGGAACAGTACAAATTTAATACAGTATTTAATATTCACAAAACTGTGAAAGAACAATATGAATCCCATCCTCAAAGGTTTCTTGAAGGCTACAACACAACTTATGCGCAACACGAGTAACAAGTATTCATGTCGTGTAGTGCCGAGGTTGGCACAGCTGGCTCCTAACCGGAAGTTTCTATATTTGAATACGTTTATCCCTGGAAACACAAACCGTAACTGTCTTTATTTTCCGCTTGTTACAACTTGTAATAAAATTGTTACATCTTGGCTTAACATGTTTATGATGAATTAGAACGTTGTTACAACTTGCTATGTTGGTTGTTATAACTGGTTAGGAGGTGTTAAAACTTGTTCGAACGTTGTACCAACGTCTTAGTTTCGGTGTGTGTTTGGCGGGATGGGAGTTGGGCAACTGTTTCTGGTTGCATCCTGGATAAAGTATTTCATTGGCCTAGATATAAGAAGACTTCCTGGTCCCAACAATGGAAAACAATTTTATATTGCAAGAGTGACATAATAAAAGCAGAAATGAAATGCAAATAAATTGCATGTCTTAAATTGTGGAATAGTCTCCCAAATACAATAAAATGTTGGGATATAATGTAGTCATTTTCTATACTTACCACACCAAATATCATGATTCTAATAAACCAAATACATGTGTTATTTTTAGCTCTAAAATATTGTAAGTAGGCTGTAAATATATTGTAACAGTTTTCAATTTTTAAACCAAATATTTACCACTAAAGCTATAGAATCTAACATGAAGTAGTTTTATTCTCTTTAGTATTATCAACCTAGAATACTACTTAACATTAGCTTAATTAGCTCCTTAATATATATTCAGTACTGTATGTGTAAAAAAAAATTTCCTTGCAAGTTCATTTGTAATATGTATCTAGTATTAAGTATTACCTTCAATTTTATTATCTATAACAAAACCATTAATCTTAAGTTAAGGTTTATCAGAAATCTACCACTATGGAGTTACTCATTATACAATATATATTGTATCTGTTCATGTATTTTATATTGCAGTCATTTTTGTGAAATTTTAAACAAATTATTATTGTTACTGTAATTCTTATTAGACTTTCCATAAAAAATATTTCTTCTTTTCTATAATAGATTTGTGCGTGGGGTATTTATTGGAGTGTCAGCCTTTCAGCAATGGAGTTTAAGCAATGAAAACACGTCCTTCAAGCACATCTTTGCCCAGATACTCATCACGGCCAATGCAGCACTCGCACCCATCACCAAACTTGGTAAGCCAAATGCTTAAAATGAAGAAAAAGATGAGATTTAACTTGTAATTTGAATGTAGATAAGGATACAAGGTTATGGGCTTCGAGTGTCCCACAGAAACAACATTGGTTATCTTGAGATGATTTTGGGGCTTTAGTGTCCCTCGTAGCCCGGTCCTCAAACAGGCCTCCACCCCCAGGAAGCAGCCCGTGACAGCTGACTAACACCCAGGTACCTATTTTACTGCTAGGTAACAGGGGCATAGAGTGAAAGAAACTCTGCCCATTGTTTATTGCCAGCGCCCGGGATCGAACCTGGGACCACAGGATCACAAGTCCAGTGTGCTGTCTGCTCGGCCGACTGGCTCCCAAATTTGGTGGAATAAGACAGTGTTGGAAAGGGTGATGAGGGTTCAAACAGGGGCTCTCCTGGTAAGATGATTGGTCCTGTAACCTGCAGATTAAGTCTTAGTGTGTGTGTGTGTTCAGATAATGTCATAGCCTATCAGTTATTTTGGAGTAATCTTACAATATCATTTTTCAGCTTTAAATTTGAAGATGTTTATCCTATGATAATTGTGGTGTTTGTCCCTCACTGTTCTGCTGGTGATAATAAGATGTTGATTATTTCTAAGTGTAGAAAATATTTATTTGTACCTTAGAATAAATAATGACCAGATGAACTGGGGTATAAACTGGGCATTCATGTACAGTTTAACAAAAGATAACAGATATATAATTAAAAAAAAATTCCTATTCCAAATAGGAGTTCCCAGCCTATATGAAAGACTTCTGGACCCTCAGTTATTTAAGGGATTATTGAAGGATTATTCCCATGTTGTTCAAGATATTCAGAAGAAGGAAGCAGAAATGAGTCTTCAGTATCGGGTGAGTTAATACTAGTTGTTGGTCCTCAGATTAAAGTTTGTTATGTTTTACTAACAAGATTTTCCCCAATGTTAAGATTATAAATTATATTTTTGTATTTTTTTACTGTTTGTCACGACTTAAAACTCGGATAACTTGTCCACCATCCTGCATGCCTAATGTGTCATACTTTCTATAATAGAGCCACAGAATTTTTACAGGAAAGAGGAGGTTAGAGAATGCATTTATCTGGACCTTAAAAAGGCTTTCGACAGAGTTCCACATAAGAGGTTGCTATGGAAACTGGAACATATTTAAAAGGTGACAGGGAGACTTCTAACATGGATGCAAAATTTTCTGACAGAAAAGAAGTGGGCAGTAATCAGAGGCAATGTATGAGACTTTAGAAATGTTACTAGTGGAGTACCACAGGGTTCAGTTCTTGCACCAGTAATGTTCAATATCTATAGAAACGATCTGCCAGAAGGAATACAGAATTATATGAACATGTTTACTGATGATGCAATGATACTTGGTATACTAGGGAAGATAAGTAACTTATATGATTGTCATGCCCTTCAATAAGACCTGGACAAAATAAATGTATGGACCACCACTTGACAAATGGAATTTAATGTGAATGCATTTAAATACATAGATTGGAAAAGATTGAAGAAATTGTTCATGGCTTTTGTGAGACCAAATTTTGAATATGCAGCAGTTGTATGTATGGTGCCCAAATCTCAAGAAGCACATCAATAAACTAGAAAAGGTGCAAAGGCATGCAGCTAAAAGACTTCCAGAACAGAAAAACAAGTGCTATGAGGAGAGGTTAGAGGTGTTAAATATGCTAATCCTAGAAGATACAAGAAAAAGAGGTGACATGTTCACTATTTACAAATTAGTAACAGAAATCAACATAACTGACAAATAAGAATTCTTGAAAACTGAAACTTCAAGAACAAGAGCACATAGATTCAAACTAAGGAAACACAATTGCCAAAAAAAAAAGAATTAGAAAGTTCACTTTTGTAAACAGAGAGGTTAGACAGTGGGAACAAGCAAAGTGAAAAGGGGATGGAGGCCAAAACCATCAGTAGTTTCAAAGTACAGTGGAACCTCGAGTGACAAGCGACTCCAGTTACGAGCATTTCAAGTAACGAGCGAGCCACTCGCAGAAAACTTGTCTCGATTAACGAGCAAACCACATGGTGCTTCCTAGCGTTCCCGCTGGTTCTCGGACACCTCCGACGATGGTATTGTTGTAGTTGTTTTGCAAGACGAGCATTTCACACGACGAGCTTGGTGCCAGAACGGATTAAATTCATTAATCGAGGCACCACTGTATCATATAAGAGTTCTGGGAAGACAACACCACAAGCATAGCTCTCATCCTGTAACCGCACTGAGGTAACTACACAATCCACCCATCCACACACAACACTGTCACAAACACCACCCACCCACCTGAATGATGTAATATGGTAGAGGTGCATTACAAAATATTCATAATATTGTTTGCATTGTGAAATACGCCAGCATAAATAAATGTGCACTAATATTGCTTATTATAGATTTTAAACAATTCATACTAATCCCAAATTTTCATAAATTTACAGCTTTATTTAGGGTCATCCCTCTTGGAAGAAATGGAGCATAAAGAAATAGCGTCTGCTTCCCAGGAAACCACTAAGAACACGACCCATGCTCACTTGCTCTCCGAATTAAGGACTACTATCCTAAACCTAACAAGATCACTCATACCTCCAGATATGTCATCAGAAATGGCCATGGCTGGAAGTGATTTTGTGATGACAGTTTTTTCAAATTTGGTGCAAAATGTGGAGGGTGCACTCAGTGTTGTGTGAGTAGGACATTGCATGTTGATGAGTGTGCTTTATAATGTATGATGGCTGTTTAATATGGTTTTCTTGTCACCTGATGTTTCCTTTAGGAGTGTTCTCCTGATAATGATAACGATAATGTTTATTCAGGTAAAAGTACATACTGTACATACAAAATGAGTTACAAACAGAATGTTGGATTTCTAGATAGAGCAGCTAGTGTATACTATGACTAAAGCCACTAATACGCACAGCGTTTCCGGCAAGAAATGACGTTTCCTTTGGGAGCTTCCTATGTGTGCTTTTTCCTGAGTTACTTTAACAGTTGTGGGAATAGTTTCATGTATATAGATAATATATATTTTATTTGTAGATTATATGTATTAATACATACAATTATATATACTGTAATAATACTTGTAACAAGTATTTAATACAAATGCATTATTTGGCTTTATTCGACAAATTTAATACCACAATACAACCATTAAGAGTATCTTAGTATATGCAATTTGCATTTTGCAGGAAGACACCAGCTTGCTATTATGTCTTATCAGGAGAGGAATTTATTTCTACCCTGCAACATGTATCAACATATGTTGATGTAGTTCAGAAGCACGTGGAGCAGTGGCAGAGTTATGTTAACCTTACTTGTGAGGTGCCCGAATCTAACCTCACACAAGTAGTGATGAAGCTTTTACACCACTTTGGTTGGGAGGAGGACATTAAGCAAGTGAGTGAAGTTTGATTTTTCTGTGATAACCTAATTGTGGTTGACAGGTTGCAGCTATATTTCTTTGAATAATTATTATATTTATTTATGAAGGTTCCTGTACACAAGTTTCTGTACTTTTGCACTGTATTCCAGTCGTTCACAACTCTTTCTGTAGGGGGGCCTCGTTGGCTCCCTGAAGCTTGTTGTTGTTGTTTTAGATTCAGCTACTCGGAACAAAATGTTCCAAGCAGCACGGGCTATGGTGAACCTGTTGTATTTACCTGGCACAGGAGATGTGCTTCCTGAAGCTATCACACTTGATTAAGTGCCATACTACTAGGTGTTAACAGTCTTGGAGTTCTACTGCCCTACTGGGGACCACGAGCCAGAACCTGGCCCCTCTCAGAGAGGCGCAGGTAGTGATGGCCTATGAACAATTTACATTTAAAGTTTATCATCTTTGTCACCATCCAAGAGAAGGCACCCAGAGAGATTAGAGAATCAAAACACACTACTGCATGGTTAAAATGAAACTGCAGGCTCAAAATTGCCAAAAGAACTCTCCCATAAAGAAAACAAACTACCCAAATTTTGTGACACCAAGCCCTTGCTAGTTTGGCCCCTGCTGAATTATCAAACATTATAAAAAGTGTATTTTAGATTCTTACCAAATGGTTTATTTTTCCAGATGATTAATAATAATGATGGTACACAGCAGTCTTTCACCTGTGAATTTGTCTTTGACCAGTCTGCGTACATAAGTGAGAAGGTAAGATTTTATAAATTAATAACATCTTAATGTTCTGCTTCTATATGAAATTGGAATACAATATTTTAAATTTTTTTAGTAGTACTGCATGTAGCTTATCTTTAACTTCAAAATTACAAGTAATTATTATTAAATATTTCCAATATACATTCAATAAATTCTCTAATAATAAATAGATACTTATTTATTTTCTTGATTGTGAAGGAGTTAATCAAACTATTTTTTAATTAAAGAAATCTGTAATGAATTGGCTATACTGTATTAAATATAAATAAAAAATTGTTTATTAAACTCAACCATCAATGTAAAATATTGTATACAGCACTGAATATAAAAGAGACGGTACAAAGAATACATTTTATTGCTGTAATGACAACTTGTTACGTGTTTGATGAGAAGTCAGTGAGCACAGGTATAATATGAACAGAAAAGATTTATTATAATAATTAATTTTCTCATCTAGAAATTTGCTTTTAGCATGTTTTTACAAAAGTTAAGACGTGTAGTGTATAGCATATGTATGTAGTAAAACAGAGCACTGAATTGCAACTGGAACAAATGAAAGTACAGTACAGAGAATGGTAACTTTTAACGTACAACGAATTATAGTCTTTAATTGTCTAGTGGCAAAACAAATGGGATTGAAATCTGCACTTATCTTTACTCACCACATTTCTTATGGTAAGATGAGATATATGCATTGCATATCTGCCCGAAACACTATACCTGCTAGTGGCTATACAAGGAAGTAAAACTTCAATGCTCAATACTCTCATAAACCCAATGTACCTTCTTGTATATAAATAAATAAATAAATAAATAAATATACTGTATATAATAATTATTACTATATTTTTATTAATGCAATGTACTGTATATCTGATAATTAGAATGGCTTTAAGCCCAAATTTTTATCTCTTCTAGGTTAAGGATTTAGTTTCATATTATTTACAAGATGAAGTAGCTGAAAAACACCTTTCATCCTGCCTTATTGCTGCTGTTAACTCCACAGTTGGGGTCCAGTTCCGAGGGTGAGTGACAAAATTTCAAACTTTTCTTTTGAGTGGGATACTTCAGACATGTTTTCAAACAAAAAATTTAGCGATGTCCGAGGTTTTGGTCGATGATTTGTCCATTTACAGTACATTGTGAGAGCCAGAGTCTTGGAAATTCTCAATCTGTTTACTCGGCCAGTGCTGTCACCTAGTGGAGGGTATGGGTAGCAACCAGGCAGTCAGCTAGCAGTTGGTACTTTGTAGTAATAGAGCAATGTACCTGATTTACTTGAGGGCCACTAACACTAGTGGCTTCAACGAGGACAGGAAGCCAATGGCTTGTCGAAGGTCCCCCCCGTTTACCTTGATGTTTGTTAGTTTCTTTGATGTCCAAGTTTCGGTGGTCACTCAAGGTTCGACTGAGAATTCTCCAGTCTCTCGCTTGCCTGTGGATGTCTGTGGGGACAGTTTATAAAGATCTCTACTGCATCAGGGATGGAAAGGTCACACAGACTGGTGGGAGTCTATTGAGCTCTTGTGATAATGGGACATTGTCTAAGGGATCAACTGATTAATTTAATCTTTGAAATGCTGCTACTGTATTGTATGAAACTTAAAGGAATTAAGTCTATTTACAGAAGAATACAAAATTACTTCTGCATTTTTCTATATTGATAGCTTCTAGTAACTCCTGTTAGTTATGCTTTTCTACCACTGAATTTGTTTTTCTTAGTACCCCCCCATCTCTAGCGGCCTTGATTCAATTCAAATTCAAATTTTGATTCAGGTAAAAGTACATACATTGATGAAGAGTTACAAACTTAATATTGGATTTATTGATAGAGCTAGTACATACAATACGTAAAGCCACTAATGTGCATAGCGTTTCGGGCAAGGGGTAAGGCTTGTGAAAGGTCCCCCAATTATTCCTGGGGGACGGAGGGGAAGAGGTAATAGTCTGAATGCCAAATTTCCAACACTTTGGGGGATACTTACTCAATACTGTGCTAACGAAACGCTTATGCGTGCTAGTGGCTTTACAAAGTTGTAATTTCAAATTAAACTCTATGTTCTCTCTTAACCCCCCAATGTACCTTCTTGTATATATATATATAATAATAAATAATAAATAAATAAATAAATAAATAAATAATAAGTACTTTCCAGATGGGCATATCTCACTACTTGCCTCTATTGTATCACCTTTATCGGGACAATGATACATTTATAGAACATATTATAGAGTTGAAATAAAATTATAAATTTGTCCGCTGTATTTCACATGAGAAAATTGTATAATGAAAATCGTTCCTAACAATTATGTTTAGATAAGATATGCTTACCTCATCTCTGCATAGAGAAATGTTATAAACACTGCACATGTTAATGGAATTTTAATGAATGTTTACTTCACATTCTGCACAGTTGTAGTAATAATGTGTTTTCATTATACATATATTAATAAATAACTGGTGCTTCATTGATAAAAATATACTAATCCTTTTATATTTGTTGCAGAATTTTGAAAGCAGCTGGAGATTTGTTTGGTTTAGCCTCGAGCAAGAATATAGGAGAGGCTCTCTCAGCGGCCACCACATCCTTGCCTGGGGCATCATCAGCTCTCCGAACACTTGGCTCTAGGGTGGCAGTGCTGGTTCCCTTTGAAGATATTCTTGTAAAACACTATGAAACAACTTTAAATTTCACTACCAAGGTTATAGACATCATTAGGAATGACTTAATGGTGGATGTCAATCGTGTAAGTTAATGATCATGTGTCTGCAACATTTACTTCTGAATTTGATGGAGATGAGCGTTTCCTCTAAGCACAATTTAAAGTTACAAGTATTAGTATAATATGGATGAGAGTAACTAGTTCAATATAAACATATAGAAAAATTACTTCTGACTTCTACTGGTCATGAGTCAAAATTAGGAAATGCAGACAGGAGTACAAGTATTGGTGCTACAACTTCCAACCTCTTACTATAATAGAGTATTAAGATGTGATGAATTTATTACATATATGGATTGTTGTAGTTTTGTTTAGAAAAATGAAAGCATGTAGTTGCAACTCTTTTAACTTGGTGACTCGTGTGCATGAGGCAGCACTGCTTATGGAGTGTAAATACAGTAAGAGAATTTTTTTTTTAAGGAGGTTCCTTTGCCTCAATCCTAAATTAGCTTGGTTTATTTTCTATTGTTTATTCAATCTTCTCTGTCTCATCTATATTCCCTTTTTATTAGTTTAGGAAATCCTCAGCATTTCCTCAAGTTCTTGTTCCTTGGGACAGGTAAATAAGTGACAACTTTCTTGCTTTAATGATTGCCATGGAAGCATATAAACTTAATCATCCAATGTTTTAAGTAGTGTCCCACAGTACTTGAACTTGTGATGGTTGCTGTCTGGGCTGGTTGGATAAGTTACAGAGTATCATAACCTCAAAACAACGGCGCCCTGAGAGGAATGTGCCATTATAAGTTAAATAATAAAAACATACGTGCAATAGAGGATGATATTAGTTAAAGGGATGACCACTAAAGAGTATGTGCTGTGGATGATTTTACTACAGACTGATGTTGTCTAGACTCTTATGATGTACCCTGACAGGTAGGACAGTAAACACAAAATGGTAGATAGATATATATTTGATAAGAGGTTACATGAAGTTGTTGAAGTATAGTGTGATGGTGTCAAGACTTGGATGCTGAGTGCAGGAGGTGGCTATGTTATTGGAATGCTTCTTGTGCGTGTATGACTAGTTTTTTTCTGTGGGGAGCCCCTACGGCTCCCCGGAGCTTACCAAGCTGTATGTTTTAGACCGTGGCATCAGTCGATTGGAGTTCTTGCCTACCAAGGACTATGAGCCAGAACCTGGCCCCCCCTCAGAGAGGCACGAGGAACAATGACGTATGGAACCCCTCCCCCCCCACTGTATTTGGCAGCATTCCATGTCTGCCATCGACCGGGGTCTGGAACCCAGAAAGGTTCCCCGGAGCCACCTAACCCAAGAAAAGTGATAAGAGGGACTTACCCGGGAGGTGGCTGCCACTCGTATCTCAACTTGAAGTCGAGACAACTAGATGCAACCTGTGACCCAAAGCGACACACGCCCTACTAGGGGTCAGGAATGTTAACGAGGTAACGGGCGGCCAGGATCCCTGTTCGACCTCCAAAATCCCCATGCCTGAATGTCAGCCCAAGACATGTTACTGAAGATGGCAGCTAAAGCAGCAAACGTGCGAACGTCATGGGCACGAGGATAGATCTGCAGGCTGGCTGGACCTAATAATCCTGCAGATGACCTGGGAGACCTGAGCCCTGGAACAGGGAACAAGGGAAACTGGGTCAACCCAAAGTACATTCCTGGCCACAGAAGCCGTGGTGCGCAAGTAACAGCAAAGAACCGCAACTGGACATAGCACATGATGCACCCCTGATCTGACCAACCAAGCATCAACAACCAAAGGACCCCTCCGGAATTTGCCTACTTGTTCTTCACCAGAAAAGGAGGAGACGGCTGCAAATGAACAAATCTACCGCCAGGACCAAAAGAGCAGAAACCTCTATGCTGGAGGAGAGCATGAAGCTGCCCAACCCAACCCCCCAGAAGCCAATGCCAACAGGAAAAGAGCCTTGGAAAAACAATCTTGAAACAATAGGGGCCACCACAAACCACGGTTTGTGGTGGCTCGTGGTCCCTGGTAGGGAAAAACACCCAGTCGACTGATGCCATGGTCTAATGCATACATATCAGCCCGGTAAGCTCCGGGGAGCCTCCAGGGCTCTCACAGAAAATGGCATTTCATTACATTCAGCGCTGGTTTTTTATGTGTTGTAATTTAATTGGCCAGTGGCCTAGAGTTCCTTTCTGTTCTGGTTTGGCTCATACTTCAACAGTGGGCTTCTCCTCTAGGGATTTCAGCTACATTCACAGTTCCTAGCTGCTTTGCTCCAGAACAAGTCTTGTGCTGAACTTTCCTTCCCAGGACACTCCATATGTGGACAAACTTTTTATTTATTTTCCAGTTCCGGCCTCGACCGAGATGTTCGAGGCCGCATTTGTTTTGTTACATACAGTTTGATTATAATCAGCCAGTAACTCTGTCTTGGCCCATAACTCACTCCATCACCCATTGTGACTGAGGTGAGAGTCTGGGTGGGTGGGTTTTGAGGGAAGACATAAACATGGATGTTGCATCAAAATTCACACTATTGAGTTCACACAACACGAGGGTCTGCTGCATATAATCATCTTTAGATACAGTTGTTTAATATATTACTATCATGCAAATCGTAAGCTGGTACTAAATTCTTATATGTTACTTTATTCTAGATTTATGGAGCGGACTCATCGAGGCTTGCAGGCCTCCTTTCCACGGTTGAGAAAATGAAGAAGTGGATTCGAATAAGAAACAAAGCTAAAGACACTGGCAGTGTGTTCAAGAGGAGTGTGCAGGACATGCCCATTGAAATATTATATCAAGCTGCTCAAGACATGGGGCATTATTCTTTTGCTGAAAATCTTTTAGCAAATGTTAATTACACATACCTACTTTCTGAGGTAAATCATTAAATTACCTTACGACCATAAATGAGGTAATATTATTAGTGCTGATTAGAGACCATCATAATATATAATGTATTAAAGAGATCTCTGTGTCTCTAACATCATCCCACTTAATTATTATAAGTACATTCATACTCCTTTGCCATAAATCTTTTTAAACTTCAGTATTTGTAAATAAAAAACACTTTTTCTGGGAGGAGCCCCGTCGACTCCCAGGAGCTGATGTGAATATACAGTATTTGCTTTCTGGCATCAATGGGCATGGAGTTCTTGCCTACCGGGGACCATGAGCCAGAACCTGGGCCCCCCTCAGAGAGGCACGAGGAGCAATGGCCTATAGAAACCCCCCGTGTGGTTGGGAGCATGCTATGTCTGCCATTGACCGGGTCTGGCACCCAGAAAGGTAGGTGCCCCAAAATAAACCCATATTCTGTTGAAAAGATTGCTACTGAAAGCTGAACGAGTGGACAGAACTTCCCCAAAACGAAAATTTGCAAACGAGCATGACATCATCACGTTGCAGTGCCGCTGTCAGCACAGTTCTTGGCTGATGTGATACTGGCAAATTCTTATACCACTGGCTCCTTATTTGGTGTCAGTTTCTGTGCCTTGTGCCCTACCAGCCAGGGTAGAGGTCTGTCTCTACAGGTGGTGTGTAAGCCAGGAGTAATATTCTATGGTACTTGGGATGCATGCGCCTAGGGTATCCTTTCCTAGGTGCCCAGTAAGTACTGTACTGCCCTTGGGACTTCGGGCCACCTTCCACAAGTTGCCTTTTGATCTACCTCTGCTGTGTCTTTTACTGCTCGGTACTTGGCCGCCCTTGGAGTCAGCTGGGGTTTTTGTTGCCCTTGCTTGCCGCTGGGTAGGGGGTAGTTTTCGTTACTGGTAGGGGCGCGGGGTTCTGCACAGCTAGTTATCACCTATTATAATGGCCGGCTCTGTTCCGCCTGGATATGTTGTCCTCTTGTGGGGTTTTTCTTTTGTTTTTGTTTTTGTTTTCCCTGCTTGGTGGGGAGGGTCTGCCTTTGGTTGGTTGCCCCCATCTATATTTCGGGTATATTTATATAAGTATCTCTGTTCTTGGTGGTATCCCCTGTTAAGCCCACGTTGCTTGATACCCTGTTGCTTGATAGTCTTGGGCGCCGGTTTGCAGTACCCTGCCTGGGCTTCCCTTAGCATGTTACCAAGGCTAAGGGCCCTGGGAAACTCTGCGGGGGCTTTGTGGTCTGATGAATGTGACCCCTTGAGTCCCCTCTCGCTTCATGCGAGGTTGATGGTTGCTCTGTCCCCTTGTCTCAGGGTGATAATCACTGGTTGCTTCTCTGCCATGCTACTTGTAGGGTCGGTGATTCTTTTGACCAAGAGTCGTGTGACGTTTGTTGTTTGTACGTGCTCCAGTTCACCCAAGATGCTGATCATGATATAAGGTGCAGGCAGCAGCTGCATTGCAGGGTAGGTTCAGGTTGATGCCACGCAATAGGTTGGTTGCTTTCCCGGATGCCCTGAGACCTGCCCCATTTTGGTTTTAGGGACCCAGACATAGGGGTGGGAGTTGCTTTGACTTTGGCTCTGTCTGCCCCTCCTTGTCCTTTCCCTTTTGTTGTACGTCCGATTCCTCCCCCTTGCTTCCGGTTCTGAAATGTCTGAGGGTTTCAGAGTTGGGGTAGGGTCTAGTTGATGTTGAGACTCGGGCAGTCTCAGGGAAGTCCCCTTCCGGAGTGGTGGTGGAAGCACTCAAGCCTAGTCCTCCAGCCGGAGCTTCTGGGTCTGACCAGTGGGCCTGCTTCGTTCCTGCTTTTTCGGCAGCTTTTGACTTTTCTTTAGGGGCAAGAAACTCTTTTCTTTCTTTAGAATGGCTTGGCCCTGGGTCCTCGAGGGGAGAGGGGGTTGTTTGGGGGGCCTTGGGCCACATTGGACTCCGCCTGGGTTTTTGTACCCTTGGAGCGGGGCATGGTCTTATAAGGAGTGGGGTTCTTTTCGCTCCCTTTTCGTACGAGTTGGATTTGGTGTTTACCCCTCCCCGGGTTTGGTTCTGTGACCCGAACAGCTCTTCGGTTCCGTCCTTCTGGAGGCTTTCTGCTTCCCGCGAGATCGGTGCGGGGATCTTCCCGTGAGCTGTTAGGTGCTTGTAAAGTGCGTCGGCCCTTTCGTGGTTCATCCCACTGACAGGGCGGTGGGAGGAAGGCTCGCTCTGTTTGCTTGTGCCTGGTCCCATGATTTATGGGCCTTTCCGGTCATTTCGTGCGGCCTGCGGTGGAGTTGGGTGGCTCCTCCTCCATCTGGGGGATCGAAGCTGGCAGGGCAGGCCTTTCTCCTGTGCTGTGTCGGGGTCATCTCAGAGTGGGTTCGCTTGGGCATGGTTGAAAAGCTCTCGTCCCTCAGATGCATTTCCCGCCTGTTTCTGATCCCGAAACGGGACTGCGGTCTATCCCACGTGCCCACGACGTTCGCAGGTTTGTGGCGTTGGCTGCTGTTTTTGGTAACATGTCCTGGGGCGCAGAGCTTTTGGAGGTCGAACAGGGTCCTAGTCGCACGGTACATTATTACTGTTCCAGGTCCAGCTCGGGCATGGGTCGCAGGTTGCAGCCAGTTGTCTCAACTTCAAGTTGAGGAGCGAGTCATGGCTGCCTCCCGAATGAGAATGACTCCTTCTTTCCTGTATCTTTGGTTAGGTTGCTCCAGGAAGCTGGAGGGATTCTCCACAGAAAACCAGCATTGAATATAATAAAACACCATTTTCTGGTGAGTCCCAGAGGCTCCCCCAGCAACCCTCCTTCTCTCCTGTCAGTGGTTTTTTGCGTCTTTTTGACATTTGGCCTATAAACTGATGGTTAAATAGAAGGCGCAAAGGGTCTTGGGCTCCCCTTTCTTGCTTTCGGGGAGGGGGGAGCTGCGCAGACAGTGGCACGGCGGCTATGGTGACATCATGCTTGTTTGTTTGTTTTCAGATTGGTGAGTTGGGCTTTCAGTTGCAATTTTTAACCAGCTGTAGTTTGTTTTGGGATGCCTTCATTTCTGGTTGTCTAACTTGATAGATAGCATACATAGAATGCTTCCAACCACATGGGAGTTTCTATAGGCCGTTGCTCCTCGCACCTCTCTGAGGGGGCCAGGTTCTGGCTTGTGGTCCGCTGTAAGCTAGAACTCCATCGAATTGTCTGATGCCATGGTCTAATACATACATATGAGCCCAGTAAGCTCCAGGTAGCCTCTGGGACTCACCCAGTAAATGGCATTTCATTATAGTCAATGCTGTTTGTTTTTTTATTGAATAGAACTTGAGCCTCCATAGTTATGGTTATGGTCCAAGTTTCTATTCTATGTAAGCATCCAGGGCTCCATGGACAAGTTTATTGCAGGGATTAATAAGTGCGCTGTCTCTTCCAAGCCTCACTAGTGACTGGCAATAAACATGACAATAGTCGAGCAACACACCAACAGGCCTCTGAAACCCAACTGTCATCTACCAGGGGCCACAACCAGAATCAGCTTGTGTGACAAAGTGAGGGGGAGCAGGGGATTAATACTGTAGATTATTCTATCTCCATGAAATGCTTCTATCTCTATGAAAATTTAAAAATGGGTAAAATTATGTAAACTATTCACAATATAATTTGTTTTTCTTTCAGATTGAGAACATGAGGATGCAAGCGATTCTTTCTTCTGATTGGCT
Organism: Procambarus clarkii; assembly: GCF_040958095.1. Taxonomy (NCBI): domain Eukaryota; kingdom Metazoa; phylum Arthropoda; class Malacostraca; order Decapoda; family Cambaridae; genus Procambarus; species Procambarus clarkii. The sequence goes on along the minus strand of NC_091160.1, from coordinate 38,355,268 downwards.
AGACCCTGTGTTGATACACATGAATTTTGCTGTTACCAGCCTGTCAGAGCTCAGCAAATTGGGTGCTGTCATGGATCTTAACAAAGTGAGTTTTCAGTTTCTTACTGCATTACCTCAGTTAAAATATTTTTCTTATGTGGTATCCTTGAAGTGTAACTTCATAATTCTGGTATATCAGTGAGAAAATCATTTTGAGGCAATAATGTGACTTGAACCGACATTTAGACAAGTGTCTGGGAATCACCAGAATGCTGGTTTAAGTCACCTTTCTGTGGGGAGCCCCTACTGTTCCCTGGAGCTTATCAGGCTAATGTATGTTATATTAGACTGGGACATTAGCTATGGAGTTCAGACCTATCAGGGACCAGCGCCAGAACCTGGCCCCTTCAGAGAGGTTTCCGGGAGCAATGGCCCTGGAAAACCCCCTTGTGGTTGGGGGTATTCCTTATCTGCCATCGACTGAGGTTAAGTACCCAGAAAGGTAGGCATAACAAAACAAACCCCACATGGTAAGAAACTAAAACTAAAAACCAAACAGAGAGGTAGAAACTCCCTACAATCCCAAGGAAACAAGCAACCAAGCAAACATGACACTTTACTGCCACGCTAATCGTCCGTGCAGCCCTCCCCTCCCCTAGAGGGGGAGTGGGGCCCCGGACCTCACCGTGCTAGCTGCATAGCACTCCAGTTCGTTAGCTAATGTCAACCGGGAAGGACGGTTGGGGAAGGCGGTATTTGCCTTCATAGTGCTCACTGCTGTGTTTTAGTGTTGTGTGGTGGCCAGGTGTTCCTCATCAGTACCGGGGCTGCATGCGCTTAGGGGCTTCCTTCCCTAACCGCCCTGTGAGTGCTGCCCCTGCCTGACAGGGGTATCTTCCCTGAAGAGTTCGGGAACCATTCCTGTGGAGGTTTTTGCTGCTCGGCATTTGCCTCGCCCTTGGGGCCAGCTGGGGTTTGGGGCCCTTGTATGACCTTGGTAGGGACTGGTATTGTGCTGGTTAGGGCGTCAAGGTGTTGCGTGACCTGCTATCTATGTGGGGACCCGTTCCTGTTGCCTCTGGGGACGGTGTACTTTTGCAGGGTTTTTCTTTTGTTTTTATTTTCATTTGCCTGGTGGGAGCTCTGCTTAGTGTGGCTATAGTTCCACTGGTAGTGTTTGGTGGCCCTCTGTTAGGCCCCCGTTATTGTACACGTCGCAGGGGTTTTCAGTGTTACATCTACCCCTTGTTATCTTCGGTGTTAACCGGTTAGCAACATCTTGCCCGGGATTCCTGTAGCAGTCAGCCTATGGGCCCTGAATAACCCTGACAGGGCTTGGTGGACCACTGGATGTAACTTCCGGGTTCCATCCCGTCTTGTGCGGGTTCGTTGGTTGCTGTAATTACCTAAGTGTAATAACCGAAGTGTAGTTACAGGATGAGAGCTACGCTCGTGGTGTCCTGTCTTCCCAGCACTCTTTGTCATATAACGCTTTGAAATTACTGACAGTTTTGGCCTCCACCACCTTCTCACCTAACTTGTTCCAACCGTCTACCACTCTGTTTACAAAAGTGAATTTCGTATATTTCTTTGGCAGCTTTGTTTCGTTAGTTTAAACCTATGAAATCTATGTCCTTCAGTTCCGGGAGCCACTTAGTGGCATGTCGTTGCACCTTTTCCAGTTTGTTGATGTGCTTCTTAAGATATGGGCACCATACAACCGCTGCACATGCCAGCTTTGGTCTAACTTTGGTCTTTGCTGCGTCACCGGCTTCCTCTTTGAGGTTTTCAGGGTTACGTGCTTTGGCGCCTTCCCGAGCCTTTGCTCGATGTGTTCACGGACGGGCTGTCTCTCGGCTGGGGCTTTGTGACCAGTGCTCACCAGGCCGGCCGGCTGTGCTGTTCGGACATTTGCAGCTTTTGCTGCCGTGTTCGGTGACGTCTTGGGCTCATTTTGGGCACAGGGATTTTAGGGTAGCACAGGTTCCTGGCCGCCTGGTTTTTGTGAGCGTGTCTGCTCCTGTGCGTTCTTGTGTTGCTTTGGGTTGCAGGTTGCTGCCTGTTGCCTCGACTTCGGGTTACTGAGTTTGTGGCAGCCGCCTCCTGGGTCAGCCCTTTCTTTTCCTTCTCTTTAGGTATATTTGGTATAGGCTCCCTGGCAACCCTCCCACCGGTCGGCGGTTTTTCACATTGGTTAAAGCTTTAGGTATATATATGTGCAGCAGTAAAGTGTGATGTTTGCTTGTTTGCAACCAGGAGGCCTGGTCGACGACCGGGCCGCGGGGACGCTAAGCCCCAGAAGCACCTCATGGTAACCTCAAGGTAGGTATGTAGCTCCAGGGAGCCGTAGGTGGCTCCCCACAGAAAACCTGCGTTAAATGTGATGAAACGCCATTTTCTGGGTGAGCCCCGAAGGCTCCCTGGCAACCCTCCCACCGGTCGGCAGTTTTTCACATTGGTTGAAGCTTAGCTTCTGAACTGTTGCTAGGCAGCTGGTGAGGTGAGATCCCGGGCCCCACCCCTTCCCCCTCTTGGGTGCGGGGAGGGCTGCGCAGAAGAGCGGCGCGGCAGTAAAGTGTGATGTTTGCTTGTTTCCTTGGGATTGTAGGGAGTTTCTACCTCTGTGTTCATTTTTTGTTTTAGCTTCTTACCATGTGGGGGTTTGTTTTGTAATGCCTACCTTTCTGGGTGCCTAACCCCAACAGTATACCTTTAGGAATAAAGGAACAAAGCGTATACCTTGAGGTGCTTCTGGGGCTTAGCGTCCCCGCGGCCCGGTTGTCGACCAGGCCTCCTGGTTGCTGGACTGATCAACCAGGCTGTTGGACGCAGCTGTTGGACCCCGGTCGATGGCAGATAAGGAAAACCCCCATCCACAAGGGGGTTTTCCAGGGCCATTGCTCCCTGAAACCTCTCTGAAGGGGCCAGGTTCTGGCGCTGGTCCCTGGTAGGTCTGAACTCCTTAGCTAATGTCCCGGTCTAATTCTCATTAATATACTAAATTTATGAATTTACACTGAAATATGTTGTGATTAGTGTGGAGTTATTATTGATAGGAAAAAATAATGAAAAAGGAAGAGAAGAGAAAAGAAAAGAAAATATCTGAGACAAGGTACTTTCAAAGCGTTATATGACAAAGAGTGCTGGGAAGACTGGACGCCACGAGCATAGCTCTCATCCTGAAACTACACTTAGGTAATTACAGCTGTTTAATTGCTTCTTGAAGGAGGAAAAGGGGAGGAGAAACTGAGGAGGGAGAAGTGAGATAGAGAGAGAGCTAGATAGAGAAAGAGCTAGAGAGAGAGCTAGATAGAGAGCTAGATAAAAAGAGAGCTAGATAGAGAGAGAGAGAGAGAGAGAGAGAGAGCAAGATAGAGAGATAGCGAGAGAGAGAAATAGCGAGAGAGAGAGAGAAGGAAGACAGATGGTCTGACCCAGGTACCTCCTTAGTATGTATGTTTTTACACTTATAAGCAACCTTCCTTACTTATATTAATTGTTATTTAGATCGTTACAGGGGATGTTGACCCAGTGACCTTCCTCACAGGGTCAGTGCAGCTTCTACAGATGAAATTATGGACCGACTTGGCTCTGAGGTAAGATGGGTGTTATTATATACAACACGATAGCTCGGTAATTATATGACACGTACATGTAACATACAGATATTGCTGTCTTTCACACAACTGGTATTTATCACTGTAATAGTTTTGTCCCTAGTTACAAACCTCTGGAAGTCCTGTAATGGTAAACAATTTATTCGATATTCAATCTTCCATACATTTCTGATGGGATCTGTATTTAATAATGTTCTTTTGTTATAATTTTGTACACCTTGTGTTAACCTTTCAGTTTTGGAGGCATTTTGGGGGAAGCGGTGCCAGTCATTACTGGGTCAGAACTCGGGGATGACCTTCAGCGGGTGGTGGATGGCATCGGCACTCTCCAGGCAGCCAAGAACCTTGGCATTGTGGATTTTACAAGTCTGTTTTATTTATTAATTTTTATTGTCTTTTATTATACTCTGTAGATTACTATATGGATTTTCATGCTATATTATTTTAAATAGGACTGAAATGCAGGAACCTTGTATTAACAGATTAGAAAGTTCTTAGCTAATTATCATACTGATCTTGTTAAGAATTTACGGCCATTACTAATATAAATTTTAACATTTGAGAATTACTGTATATAGAGCTTTAAGATAATGATACTTAAGGAAAGTTCTGTATGTAATGTGCATGCTTTGTATACTTGTATATTCCTTTTAATTAGAAATTTGTTTCCTGAGAATTTAATCAAATTATTTACAACCTTCTGGACAGTGCCAACAACAGCACTCATCTCAAACTGGACAGAAATGCAGCAGTACCTGAAAAATGTCCTCATGATGGACTCTGAGGTTATTGAGGCCCTCAAGAACTCGGAACTTAATCTAATGGCGGTAAGCAGAGACATGCCACTTGCCACCCTAGTAAAAGAAAGTGTATAATATTGACAAGAAATACAAATAACTTTCATTCATGATGTGTCTTTGAAATGAACATAGTTTAGTGAATATACTATACTGTCTATAAGCATAAGTACTTTGTTAAGTGTTGCAATGCACTATGATCATTCTTTATGGCACTGTTTCTTCTCACATTCAAAAAATTACTATATTTATGTACAGTAAATCTGTTTAGCACTTTTTGTGTGGGCTGGGAGTCAGCAGTGTTCTGGGTGTATTGGTAGGAGTCGGCATTACTCTGGATGTGTGGGTGGGAGTCGGCATTACTCTGGGTGTGTGGGTAGGAGTCGGCACTACTCTGGGTGTGTGGGTGGGAGTTGGCACTACTCTGGGTGTGTGGGTGGGAGTCGGCGCTACTCTGGGTATGTGGGTGGGAATGAGATTTGTATTCTATTTTGTATCCTATCTGTCTGTCACTCTTTGTCTCGATGCATAAATGTTTGGAATAAAGTATAAAGGATGCGGGAATAAATTTCTAAAAGGGTTTGCAATAGAACAATTATATTATTCTTCAGCTCTATCTTGCTCTTGTTAGACAGTCATTATTTACTGTATGATGACATTCTTTGTCATCATTCAGCAAAAGATGACAAAGTTAATCCCAGGAATTGGAGATTTTATATATGAAGAGTGACTAATAAAGCTTAATTTACATTCTCTAGGAAAGTGAAGAGTTAGATCTGGGATAATTGAAGTGTAGAAGTGTATGAAAGGACATAACAATGGGGATAGTAATATGGTATTAATTATTTCACAAAATAGAACAAGAAGCATGGGATATAAATAGGATAAGTTTAGATTTAGGAAAGAACTGAGTAAATACTGATTTGGAAACAGAGTTGTTGATTTGTAGAACAGGATGCAAGGTAAAATAAAGACATGGGATCACTTGCTTGTTTCATGTGTAGGTTAGACATCAGAATGAATAAGTTTGGGTGGATATAAATAGGCGTTGCCTTGTATGGGACAAAGTCTTCTGCAGTTTCTTTAATTGTTATGTTCTTCTTATTTCCCACTTGTCTTTTACATTTTACAAGGCTATACAATTAATAAAGATACCTGTAATAATGAGAGAACAAGTTAATAGGACCTGGTGTGTTTTGTGGTCTGGATGGCCTGTAAAGTGCATGGCAATAATTCAAACACATTAAGGTGGTGTTCGAACTTTGCAAGTACAGTACAGTACAGTACAGTACTGGTATATTAGCGAATGTTTTCTGGTTTTCTTAAATTTAATTTTTTTGCAAATTTCATTCTTTAGATACTTTTCTGTGGAGAGCCTCCCCGGCTCCCTGGAGCTATCAGACTGATATATATTATATTAGTCTGAGGCATCAGTCAATTGGAGTTCAGTCTACCAGGGACCACAAGCCAGAACCTGGACCCCCTCAGAGAGGCAAAGGGAGCAATGGCCTATGGAAGCCCCCTTGTACTTGGGGGCATTCCATGTCAACCATCGACTGGGGTTAGGCACCCAGAAAGGTAGGCATACCAAAACAGACTCCACATGGTAAGAACAAATTGCAACTGGAGACCAAACAGAGAGGCAGAACTCCCCCAACCTAAAATAATAAACAAACAATCAAACGTCACACACCTCCGTCATGCCGCTTGTCTGCATAGCCCTCTCCTCCATTGGAGGGGAGGGGGGAGAAGTCAGGAACCCCCATCCCCACAATGGCTACTCACACCTCCAGTTCATTGGCTTGTGTGATCTGGGGCGGTCGTTGATGCTGGCCTCGATTTCTTAGCAGTATTTGTACCTTAGTTGGGTGTCCTGTCATTTGTGGTATGGTGGCCAGGAGAAATTTAAGTGTACTGGGGCTGCATGCACTTGGGGCTACCTTCCCTAAGCACCCTATAAGTACTACTCTTGGGTTTTAGGGTTATCTTACATTGAGCTTTTGGGAGTCGCTCCTGTAGGGGTCTTTGCTGCTCGGCATTTACCCCGCCCTTGGGGCCAGCTGGGGTTTTCGAGGCCTTTGTTTGGCCTTGGGTAGGAAGTGGTATTGTTGCTGGTAAGGGCGCAAGGTACTGCGCAGCTTGCCTACCTATGTGACGACCAGTTCCTGTTCCTTCTGGGAACGTATTTTTGCTGGATTTTTCTTTTGGGTCACAGGTTCCAGCCAGTTGTCTCGACTTCGAGTTAAGGAGTAAATGGCGGCCACCTCCCAGGTAAGTCCCTCTTTTACTTGTCTTTGGTTAGGGAGCCAGACGGGCTCCCAACAGAAAATAGTGTTAAACATAATGAATGGCATTTTCTGGGTGAGCCCCAGAGGCTCCCTGGCATCCTCTCTCTCTCCGGTTGGCAGTTTACTTTTTGTTTTGATGCTCAGCCTCTGAACTTGAGGTGTGAGTAGCAGGCGCGGGGTGGAGGGGTTGTGCAGACAAGCGGTGCTGTGGTAGCATGTGATGTTTGCTTGTTTCTTTTTTCTTACCTTGTGGGGTCTATTTTGTTATGCCTAACTTTCTGGGTGCCTAACCCCAGTCGATGGCTGACTCGGAATGCCCCCAAGTACAAGGGAGTTTCCATAGGCCATTGCTCCCTTTGCCTCTCTGAGGGGGCCAGGTTCTAGCTCATGGTCCTCAACCTCAGTAGGCTGAAGTCCAGTTGACTGATGCCCCAGACTAATATAACAAATATCAGTCCGATAGCTCCAGGGAGCCTCTGGGGCTCACCCAGAAAATGGAGTTTTATTACATTCAATGCTGTTCTTTTACATTTCAGGTATTCGATATTTTTTAGTACTATTTGTTTCTGGATCTTAGTTTTAGGATCTTTGATTTTTTTTTAATTAGCATTTTATGATCTTGTAAGAGCTTCAAGACATTCAAGAAGAAATCTGGCCATCTTTGGGGGTTTGCACAAGTCACTAGAGCTCTTGCATCATTTATTCTTATCACTTAAAATATATTCTTTTTCAGTTACTGTCTCTTGAAGATGTGACCCTAGAAGAAGTTATCTGTGGAGAATCTCAAGTAGAGCGCGTGGTAACCCTCCCGCAGGATACCCAGGTGACCTTTGCCACCCTTAGCAAGTACCTTTGTAACTCCAGTGACTCTCAAGGCCTAGCAGCTACCTTTTTGCAGCACCTTGATCTTGCTCCATTAATTGTAACAGTAAGTTCTCCATATTCCTTTATTATCTAGAATGCTTTATGTCTGGTGGTCTTGTTCAATAAAATCTATATTTTATTCAATATTATTCATTATTATGAATAATTATGAATGAATGATTCGTTATTATGAATTAATTATTGTGGTTTTGTAATTAATTTAAAAAATGTGTCACTGAAATTGTATATTCTGGCAGAGGTATTTAGAAAAGATCCCCACTGCAGTTTGGGATGGGAAGTCACATTAGTGTTCACGATGTCTTTTGGCAAGCAGGGTGTAGCCTGAGGGATCGACCGAGTGATCAGCTTGGAAATAAGCATGTAATCTATATTCAATGTTTAACTTAAGTACCCACATCACACAGTTAGAAAAGTCTCTAAAACTGTTGATATATTCTAAAAAATCAGATATTGTGTTCCCCCACTGCTCTTCTTCCACTATACTACTCACTATAATCTATCCCTATCTTACATACTGTCCATCATCACCCAGTAAAAATCTGCTACCAGAACTATAACAAATTCTGTCTTCAGACAATATACAGGCCCTGTTAAGGTCCCTAAACATACTTAACATACACAAGCTCCACACTCGCTCCACACAATCTCTTGTGCTATTTATGTGCTCCTAAACACAAGTATGACTCTGTAGGGACCTGTCTGACTAATTACAGTTCTGCCCCAGTAGACAAGTTGGAGGATATTAATCCAGACCCCTTCTTTAATAGGGTAAATACACATACAAAAGGGCAACAGCTTCGTGCTCAACAAACTACAATGCAGGACAGAAAACAGGAGATGCTTTTTCTCCCATACAGTTATTATGGAATTTCGTACCCGCCAAAGCTGTAAATGCCAAGTCATCAGTTTAAAATTCAGTTGGATAAAATCCTCAGGATGAATGGGGGGAGCATTTGGTAAACTGCTAGATTCCTGTCTCCATTGAGGCCACTAGAGAGATGGTGGCCCTCAAATAAATTCTGGTAAATTAAGGTTCAGTCAAGTGATAAGCTCAGAAAGGAGCTTTTCATATAAACTTTATCTTCTATTTTATAGAGAGTTATTTTTAAAGGCATTTTATTTTGTGGAAAAATATAATGTTGGTCAGAAACATTTTGGGTCAGAAACTGCAAAACTATTCAGGTTTGTTTGTTTAACATACTGTACCATAGTTTTGTACTTTCATTTATTACATTACTCTAACAGTAGACCAAATGAGAAGTCAAGTTTAAATCTGCTACGCTTCACAAAAGAAAATATCGTTAGAAGTGTAAAATGTGCAAATATTTGAAGTTCACTTTTCTTTTCCATGCAGCTGGTGAAATATGGACTAAATTCAAGCCTTTCGTCCCACGGAATGACCCTAGAACAGGTGACAGAGGCAGTCAACATCTTGGTTGAGTCTTCCAGTATGTTGCCTTCCCTTACTTCCTCATTTAGTGCTCTCTCTGATCTCATGAACGTCTTAAAGGAGCATGATGCATCAGAGAAAATGGTCAAGAATGACACACACACTGTTTTGAAGGCAATATCATGTAAGTTCAGATTAATAGTTTTAGTTGCATTATTATTCATTATTTAAATTATTCAAGATTCTTTTCATCAGTTATATACTGTATATACTGTATATACAGTATATATTTATTTTTACATTAAGAGGGGTACCTGGCAGTGCCAGGGATAGTCAGTCTCTCCCATCATCCCTTCTATTCCATCCTTCTTTTCTGTGAGGAGCCCCTACGGCTCCCTGGAGCTTATTGGGCTAATGTATGTTATGTTAGACCGGGACATTAGCTATGGAGTTCAGACCTACCAGGGACCAGCGCCAGAACCTGGCCCCTTCAGAGAGGTTTCAGAGAGCAATGGCCTTGGAAAACCCCATATGGTTGGGGGTTTTCCTTATCTGCCATCGACCAGGGTTAGGCACCCAGAAAAGTAGGCGTAACAAAACAAACCCCACATGGTAAGAAACTACAACAAAAACCGAACAGAGAGGTAGAAAACTCCCTACAATCCCAAGGAAAACAATCAAACAATCAATTTACTGTCGCGCCAGGTCGTCCTGCGCGGCCCTCCCCTCCCCTGGGAGGGGGAGGGGGAGGGGGCAGCCCGGACCTCACCATGCCGGCTGCCTTCAGTTCGCAAGCTAGTGTCAACCGGGATAGACGCTTCTCTGGCCTCAAATTCCTGGGCGGTGTTTGCCTCGTGTGGCGTTCTCTGCTGTTTTTGTGTGGTGTGTGGTGGCCAGGAGTACTTCATCAATGCCGGGGCTGCATGCGCCTAGGGGCTTCCTTCCCTAGGCGCCCTGTGAGTACTGCCCTTGCGTGTCAGGGTTATCTTCTCTGAGGCGTTCGGGAACCGCTCCCGTAGAGGTTCTTGCTGCTCGGCATTTGCCTCGCCCTTGGGGCCAGCTGGGGCTTGGGGTGCCTTGTTTGGCCTTGGGTAGGGAGTGGTATTGTGCTGGTTAGGGCGTCAAGGTGTTGCACAGCCTGCCACCTAAGCGGCGACCAGTTCCTGTTGCCTCTGGCGACGGTGTACTTTTGTGGGGTTTTTCTTTTGTTTTGTTTTTGTTTGCCTGGTGGAGGTTCTGCCTCGTGGGTCTATAGTTTCCCTGGTATTGTTTTGGTGGCCCTCTGCTAGGCCCCCATGCTTGTACACGTCCCAGGGGTTTTCAGTATAATCATTTACCCTCTTGTTTTGTTTGGGTTTCTTAACTGGTAAGCAACACCTTGCCTGGGCTTCCCATAGTTGCTAACCTACGGGCCCTGGAAACCCCCTGTCGGGGCTCGGGAACCCATGGATGTGTCTCCCGAGTTCCAACCTGCCTTGTGTGGGTTTGAAGGTTGCAGTGTACCCATGTCTCAGGGTGACAGTCACCTGTTTTGCCTCCGTCATGCTGCCTGTTGCGTCAATGTCACCTTTGACCCAGAGTCTTGCGAGTCGTGTTCTCTGCTTGTGCTCCAGTTTTATGCTGAGGATGTTCTTGTTAGGTACAGGCAGCATCAGCGTTGCATGTTAGGTTTAGGTTATTGCAACGCGATAGGTTGGTTTCCCACCCGGATGCCCTGAAGCTGCCTCGTTTTGGTTTTAGGGACCCTGACATGGGGGTGTTAGTCGCTCTGTCTTTGGCTCCTGCCGTGCCCCCTGGGTCTTCCTGTACCTCCCCCCCTGTGTCTGACTCCAAAACGTCTGAGGGTTTCGGCCTCGGCACAGGGTTTAGTTGGTAGTGAGACTCGGGCTGCCTCGGGGGCTGCCCCATCCGGGTCGGGGACGGAGGCATTTGAGCCGGTTCCTCCTGCCGAGGCTTCTGGGTCCCACCAGCAGACCCCCCTTTGCAGCTGAATCCTTGCAAAGGGTGCAAGCATGGGCACCTAGTGGAGGGCCACCAAAAACCTAATAGTGGTCCTACTGCCACACCTGGCAGACCCCTGCCAGGCAAAACAAAACAAGAACAAAAGAAAACCCCCGCAAAAGCACAACGTCTCCAGGTGAACAGAACTGGTCACTATACATATATCAAACAGCTAGCTGCACAGTACCTCGCGCCCCAGCCAGCGACAAAACTACCTCCTGCCGAAGGAAAAACAGGAGTAAGAACCACCCCAGCTGAACCTCCAAGGGCGGGCAATCACCGAGCAGCGACAGAACCACACGTAGGTAGCTGCTCCTGAACAGCTCATGGAAGATAACCCTGAAGCCGCAAAGGCAGTACTTACGGGGCCCCTAGGGAAGGTAGCCCTAGGTGCATGCAGCCCCGGTACTCTTGTGTTACTCCTGGCTCATACACCACCAATACAGAGCAACAACACCGTATTGCAGCACTGCCCAAAGAGTGGAGCAAGAGCGATCGATTGTTCACCATCACAACAGCCCTTGAACTGGGGAGAGTTGCCGCCGTGGAGGTCTGAGACCCCCCCGTCACCCTCCCTAGGAGGGGGACGGGGGGTCCCAGACCTCCAGTTGCTTCCAATTACACAGGGGTGTCTTTAGGCCATTGCTCCTCGTGCCTCTCTTGGGAAGGGCCAGGTTCTGGCTCTGGTCCCCGGTAGGCTTAGAACTCCTTCGATTGACTGTTTCCATGGTCTAATATATATACACATCAGTCTGGTATAGCTCCAGGGAGCCGAAGGGGCTCTCCACAGAAATGCTCAGGTAAATGGACGACACAGCCCCGATTTCATTTCCAACTTCATGAAAGACACATGGGGTTTGGGTGACAGGCCATATTTCTTAAAATATTAATTTTATTCATGAGACCTTCATTTTCTTGCTATAATTTAGGGCATTTTCCTTCATAAATCATTAGCAGATCCTCATTCATCACTATCCTGCAAAGAAAACTTTCAATTTCTTTCTTAGTGAAACCTTCAGAATTTATGACCCTTGTTGTATCCACTGACAATAATCCTGTCCCATCTGTCTTCTTTTGTATTTCTTTAGGTCTTGTTCAGTAGCCCTGGCTCAAACATTTTTACATAGTTGTACATCTTTCTCAACAATCTCCACTGTGAAGGTGCATGGATGCAAGAACTTAAAATAATCTGAGGATAATACCAATTAGAAATGAAATATTTGTGGCACAAAAAGAGTAACAAGCAATACATTAACAAAATTTAGAATATTGACAAATTAAAGGACTGTAGTTGGTGCAGCACGAGCTAATGAAGAGTAGATATTATTGTGCAACACACGGCAACTGTACGTGTTTCAGTTATTCATTAATCATGTAAGCGAAATTAATAATAATTTCTTTATGCAGCATTTTTTTTTGCATGTATTATTTTGATAACTATTGTATAGCAAATAGGCTTATACTAATGGTTCATATTACAGCGCCTGCTTTCCTTGAGCGTGCTGGACATGCCTTGTGTGGGCAGCCACTTCTTCTGGTGCCAGATAGTCTTGGTGTCCTTCTTGAGAATCACAAGGAAAATGTTCTTCAACACGATCCCTGTAAGATTTCAACAACAGATTGTTTTCCAATGTTCAGTAATGTTAAGATATGCTTGTCAGTGGCCTTTAAAATGCCTTGTTGGTATGTAAAAGAGCATGATACAGCTCCTTACACATTCATTATGACCTTAAATATGCATTGTCAGTATAGTTTTATTTGTTTCTTTTCCATTTGAATACATTATTTGTAGTTTCCTAAATGATTTTACTGCCTATTTAAAATTGAAATCTGTTGGCATAATGTAGTGTCTTAGGTGTCATGGGGAGTAGAGCACCTGCTGGTACCTGCATGGCCTCATGTTATGTGATGTAATAATAATAATAATAATAATAATAATAATAATAATAATAATAATTTTATTCACAAAATATACATAATAAACATATTACATTGGCTTATTTGTATGCACAGAGGTTGCATATTAAAGCTACTAATACACTAAGCATTTTGGGCATAATTTAAACTAATTCAGTTAAATTATTTATAGGTTTAAAGGGGTGAATATTATGTTGTAAATGAGAAGTAAGCTAATTTATATGAATTGTTCCAGAAGTGTAGAAAAATGATATACAATATATAGAGTGGGGAATAATGATTCAAGTCACACTTTTTATTATGGAATCTTTAGTATTAGTAACGGTACAGATATAATATTTAACATTTACAATAAAAGCAGAATGCAAAATTGCATTATTTTGGATAAAGAAATGTTAGTGAAATTTCCTGCATGATATTAATTATAAATTGTTTATATTTTCTTTTAAACTGGTTAAGAGAAGTACAGCTTTTAATTTAATTTTGGAGGTCATTCTACAGCTTGGGCCCTTAACTTGCATTGCATTTCTGCTTTGGTTGAGTCACACATTAGGAGTATCAAATAGATATGGGCATTAGTTTATCATGTGGTACCCACGGGTTCTGTTACAGTCCCCGTAGTTTGATTGTAGATATTCATGAGGAGATTTAAATTTGTTAAATTTTTAGCTGTTTTGTAGTTTTAAAGTCTCTGAGATTCTAGGATTTGTTATATTCATTTGATCATCTGCAGCTGTTCAACTTAATTTTATTTCAGCTCCTTGCTAACTTATTTCCTTAATTTTCCAGATAATAAGAACATTTGTGATGCCCTCTACAATAATATCAGATCACTGCCTGGGGGAGGTGTTCTTCTTCACTACATCAAGCCACTAATGATGGGCAAAATCTTCTATACTCCATACAATAACATTACCCAAGGGATTATTGCTTATGCAAGTATAACATCATTTCTTTCACTGTATAAATACAAATAACAAAATATTTTTTAATATTAATTTATTTCACAATGTGCAGTCATTCAAATTGCTGAGTCAATTCATTCATTTTAGCACTTCATATAAAGCCTGGCTCTACATGTAGGGGAACCATTTATTCATGTGTTATGTCATTCATTTGTATGATGTGATAATTATGCCTCTACGGTATTAATTTCCAGTTTTGTGGTTCCATTTCTGCCAAAATGTTCACATTATGTGGAAACTTGTGCCAAGATTTTTGTACAAATTATTTCTTTAAAGGCTTATATTTGGTTTGAGCTTCAGTGTCTCTTCAGTATGCCTTACATCATTATAATATAGTAGTCTTTTATTTTAATTTAAATACAAATATTCATCAACATTTAAATACTCAACTAAATTATTTGTTGTGTCTATATTATGACTTCTACTTGCCTTAGTTCATCAAGAAGAATTTTTTTTATTAAACAAGTAAATAAACCAACAAGAACTTTCTGGGAAGTCCTTAAAACTTCCCTGGTGCTAGCTACTCGGATAGCTCCACCCAGCTGAATCCTCCCCCCAGACTCTTGCAAATCATTATAAAACTACCAGGGACCAGAGGCCTAATCCTGTCCCCCCCCCCTCCTCCGAAGGAGGTTTAGGGGGCTTGAGAATACTAGATCACTCAGACTAAGAAAAAATACTAGAAAGGTGAGTGAGACAATGCAGATAATCAGCGAGGTAAGGTAAACTGAACATGGAAAATGAGACATTGAGACAAACCACCTTGTGTAACAGTTCATTCGCTAGTTAATGTGTGTGCTGCCAGGTGGCCATGCATCGTGCTACTCAATTCCCAGCCTTGATCTTAATACTATCGCACTCTTCGAATACCCCTGGGGTCCAAAATATTTCCCTTGTGTCTGAGTCGTGGACGCGAGCGACGTCCATCATATTAAAATATTGATTAAAATTTTAACTTTTATCCGATCAATCTGGGAGTGGTTTTAAAATGAGCGCCTTTACATTGATACCAAAATGAAAGATGTAACACAAAAATTGATGTCAGAACACTGGAAAGATATAAATAATTTTGTGATTATGAGTGTCCAAATTTTAAAATATTTGTTAAAATTCCATTTATTGCTCTATTATTATGGGACGAGTTTTAAAATTTGCTCCTTTACATTACAAACAATTTGATACTAAAATTAAAGACGTAACACGAAAATTAATGTTATCAAACGGAATGAGTATACACAGGTTGTGATGTGCCAATTGGTGCTCGTTCATGGGTAACTTTAGGGTTTGCTGCGGGGAGTCACGCCAGGCTTTTGGACATTATATGCATATACACCTTCAGGGAGTTTAATTGTAAACACAATGATACCAAAACCAACAACGTAGCACGAGAATTAAGGTGAGAAAACTGAAATGAGTATACACATTTTACTGATTTTGTGCACTCACGGGTAACTTTTGCTGAATTTAGGCTTTGCTGTGGGGAGTCTTTTGGATATTATATGCATATACACCTGTAGGGACTTCTATTGTGAACACAATGATACCAAAACGAATGACGTAGCATGAAAATTAAGATGAGAAAACTGAAATGAGTATACACATTTTGGTGTCGCACTCTCGACCGCACGCTCACCCGCATCGCCGGGAATATGACATCAAAGTCTGCGGCGTTCATGCTCCATGCGCGAAAGTGTTAACTTTTATCATTTAGTCAGGATGAAGGAAAACCTACAGCTCATGAAAATGGGAAGAGGACCCCAGGAACCTTCAAGGGCCCACCAGAAAGTGGCATTTCATTATATTCAATGCAGATTTCTGGGAGGGCTGCTCTGGAGTGCTACCTGGTGCTCAGTCACCATGGAGACTGAAAAAGAAAGGGAACTCACCAGGGACAGAGAAGAACCACAGACAGTAACCCCATAGTGGGGAAAGAATAACTTGCCGAAACTCACACCACAAGTGCAGTACGGACCAGGCATGCTCACTAAGAGCCAAGCAGATAGTACTGTTCAACAGCCAAAACTACCAAGCTCGAATGACTGGCCAGGACATATCCAAAATGTTTTAAAAGTACAGTAGGGTTCATTTTCGACTCACAGTCGAGAATTCTGGGCTCAAATCCCGGACGGAACAGAAATCGTTGGGTGCATTTCATTCCACCTAATGGACCTGTTCACCTAGCAGTAAGTAGTACGTACTTGCTGACAGGAGTTAGTCAACTAATTGTGAGGTTGCGTCCTGGGGATGGGGGCTCAGCAATTCGATCCTGGAGGGAGGCCCCGATATGAGCCTAACGTGTATGAATACACACATTTATTCAGGGACAGGCTCTGGCTGCCTGTTCCTCTACACAATGAATTATATTTGATATATGAATTCATGTACATTAAAATATTTTATAAACAAAAGGCTATCTGTAACATTTACTTATTCATGTTTTGTAATTCAATTACTGTATATGTGTACAGGCTAACGAAACATTTGAGATGGTTGAGAAGCAGGTGGGAACGCTGAAGCTGCTGCAAGAGAGCACCCGTCAGCTGGTCTCGGTATCCACCAGATACTCAGGCTTGCAGGTACTTGATGCTAGTTATGTCATGCTGGGAATTATAACTTGAGTAAAGTTATAGTTTGTGCTTTTTATTTTTATTGGAGTGGCCAGCCAGCCAGCCAGCCACTCCCTCCCTCAATGACTCCTCACTCGCCCACATCCTCCTCCCACCTATACTGTTTTTGCTTTTATTCACTATATACAGATGTTAATATAAGTATCTACATGTTCTGTTCACCATAACTGTTCAACTAAGCTGGTATAGTGCCCAAAGAGCATAGTAACCACCCTTACCCAGCATGACAAGTCATGCAGATGTGGCCACCTCCCTCACCAAAATGGCTTCTCCCAACATTCCTTTTGCTGTTATTTCACTATATGTACACATTATATGTAAGTATCTACATTTGTGTTCACCATAATGAGCCACTAAGTTGGTATGCTGAGTGGCAGTGGCAGTGGCAGCCCGCCACTGGCTGCCACTCACTCCCTCACCTCACCTGACTTGCCAACATTCTCCTTCCACCATACTGTTTTTGCTCGTATTCACTATATACAGACGTTATATATAAGTATCTGCATGTTTTATTCACCATAGTGAACCACTAAGCTAGTATAGTGAGTCCAGACAGTAAAAGGTGGTCACAGAGAGTCAGCAGACAACGCTACCTCCCTCCCCACCAAGATTAGTCCTCCCACTACAGTGCTAATTATCACAAGAATCCTGCTATTATCAGAATTCTGGTAATTTTTATCACAATCAGGGATCTTCTGTAATACTATTATCGCTAATCGCTAAATAATAGTATGTTCAGTATGTACATATATATTTTGACATTTTTAGGCGATGCTGTGGTCACAAGCTTAACAGCAGTGCTGTGAGCTCATGCTGTGTGCACCAGCCTTGGTGGCTCACTCAGTACTGAGCCCCTCACACCCGGGAATGTTGCCCACGATTTTTTTTAAACATGGTGTCTGTTTACAAGAGTCTTGATGGAGGTAATTACCTAAGTGTAGTTATAAGATGAGAGCTACGCTCGTGGTGTCCCGTCTACCCAGCACTCTTGTCATATAATGCTTTGAAATTACTGACGTGAGGTGAGGTGAACCTCGTGTATCTGTGGGCCGTTTAAATCTTGCGTAGTACTCCAACAGTCATATGACTTGATGCGCACTTTTGGGCAAAATACTCAACACATCATATGATGTGTTGTGCAGTTTAAGGGTAAGCCTCCGAACTGGAGTGCTAGGTAACCGGCGCGGGAAGGTTCGCTGCACCTCCCTCCCCCTCTCGGGAAAGGGATGGCTGCGTGGACGAGCAGCGCTGCAGTGGAGTGTGACGTTGGCTTGTTTCCTTGGGATTGGAGGGAGTTTTACCTCTCTGTTCAGTTTTTCTTTGTACTTTTCTTACCATGTGGGGTATGTTTTGTTATGCCTACTTTTCTGGGTGCCTAACCCTGGTCGATAACCCCCAGATAAGGATAACGCCCAACCACAGGTTTTTTTTCCAGGCCATTGTGCTCTGCAACCTCTCTGAGAGGGCCAAGTTCTGGCTCGTGGTCCCCAGTAGGTCAAACTCCACAGACTAATGCCCCAGTCTAATATATCACACATTAGCCTGATAGCTCCAGGGAGCCTCTGGGGCTCGCCCAGAAAATGGTGTTTCATTACATTCAACGCTGGTTTTTTCATTTGTTTGTAGTAATGAAATAATTTAATGCATAGTTTTATCATTTTCATGAAATCTTTTAATATTGTTATTTGAACCTTGTCTTAATTATGTATTTTAAACATAGAAACTACAGAGCTCACTGCAGATGCCATGGGTGCAGGGCTTCATGCAGCAGGTATTCCCAGCTTCCTTGGTCACCTCAGTGGGTGAACAGCTCAAGGATGCCTCGCCCAAGCTACAAGAGGCATCTAAATTTGCTAAGGTTGGTTAAAGATAAAGTTTTGGATAAGTGTTTTGCATAACTTCACCATAAATTTTGGATAAGAACACCATAAGTGTTCCCAAGTCATAGAATTTTATTATACAACACTTAGAATATATATCATATATATCTAGATTGTAAATACAACCAATAAGCATACTCACCAAGAACTGTTACTGTATATTCTACTCATAAAATTCCTGAAACAAAGTTGTTAATTTATGTTAAGTTGTTGTAATACAAATTTTTAAAATTCTATTTCTAATGGCAGGACAAAAATTCCTAGATATACTGTAGTTATGAATTCAAAATCATGGGTGATAAATTGTTGGATATTATTGCTTTGATTTTGTCAATATCTAATTGCAGTTTTCTCAGGTATTGTTGTTTGTGATCTTGACTTTTTCTGTTACGTTTCTCCCTTTAGTCTGTAGCCCCACTATTCTAATGCCTTCTTACCAGACAAAGTTGTCAGGTATGGGATTGAAAGTCGTATTCTAAGAGTATTGCTAACGACATCTGCTCCTACTCTCTGATAAATATTGTGGGGGGGATGTATATACTGGTAACAGCAACAATGAAGTGTATTCTACATGGGACAAGAAATACACCTTGGGGTACAATTTCACAAAGGTTTTTATTTAACACAAGATTATCTAACACTGACTAGATGTAAAGGGGGTTGGGAGGTTGGATCTCACACAGGACTGTTAAGGACAAGGGAGTGATTCCTTCAAGCAAACACAAGCTTTAAGGGTGAGTTGACAAGTGGATCCCCACCACAGGCAAAGTCTTCACAAACTGGGACTTAAGGTCATTACTTTACTCCACTCCTCCTACAAAAGGTGACTACAAAGGGCATGGCTTTTTGTCAATACACTGTTCTGACCACAATACCCCAAAGGGGTAGAAAAGTAAATGGGGATAAGACCACGTGCACAGAGATCTGAGTAAATTAATTAATAACACCAAAACAACACCTACACACAAGGTTCTATGAATAACCTTAATTCTTAATACTTCCTATTCCTAACTCATACAAAGAGGGAGCACTGCTATACTCTGATACAATGCACTTATCATTATTGTAGACCATCACAAGTCGCACACGTGACGATGGTCCTTTTCCTTGAATGCTCCACACCAAGTGAATGAGAGAACTTGCACATGTTTCTAACCATCCGGTTCCAATAATGTTACATCCATACACATGTCATACACATTACCCAGTACAGTGGTGTCTCAGCTTATAAATTTAATCCGTTCCCAGAAACGGCTTGTAAGCCAAATATTCGTAAACTAAAGCGAATTTCCCCGTAAGAAATAATGGAAATTGAAATAATCCATTCCAGACTCCCCAAAAAACTAACTTCAAAATAAATTCTATATCTAATTCACCCAAATCTTCAGTACTAAAGTATTTACAAGGTATTACTTATCTTTATTGATGACTCATGTTGGGGTATGGAAGACGGTGAGGAGGGGGGAGGAGGAGAGGTGTTAGTGTTTGGAAGGGGGAGTCCCCTTCCATTATAACTTCAGGAAGTGATGACTTTTCTGGGGTACTCTCTCTCTCCAACATTTTGCATGCTTACCACTAAGACCTGCTTGTGGCTCACTGCTTGATTTTCTCACAAATAAACACACGTTGTGGTAGGTATCCCTCACTCTCTACAAAATCTTTAAATTCATCAATAAATCTTTCAGCCGCTGGTTTGAGCTGGCAGACTCCCTGTGCCTCACAACACTATGAATACCACTTCTTTTTCTAAATTTCTCAAACCATCCCCTACTTGCCTTAAGCACTTTTGTATCTGTAGCACTCATTCCAGGGGTTTTTCTTTAAAAGGTCTTCATGCAATTGTCTTGCTTTCTCACAAATGATTCCCTCTGAAATGCTATCACCTCCTGACTCCTTGTTGTGTATCCAAATTAATAACAAAATTTCAACATCTTCAAATGCTTCCTCTTAAGTAATTATCAAAGAAAGCACCAAGCCAGGAAGGCTATGTAGTACCTTTTTCCTGTTAAGACAATGCTGTGCGCATGTACAGAACATGTACATGCATGTATTGTACTGGCGGGGGATTTGAACTGTAAAAGTTCCAGACTGTTTTTCAACATTTAACACTGCTATTTCTCCCTTCCCAAGCGTCTTTCTCTTACAAAGTGTTCTTATGGGTGGGCACCAGCAGTTATGATTTCCTTTCACAAAAATATTGAATATTGTTTCTTCTAATAATCATATTTATTGTCCTTCTAGGAATTCTCGGATGTTATTGAGTTGGGAGTAAATCTCGTTTCCTGCATGGACTTGCAGAGATTTATTCCTGTTAACAATGAGGAAAAACTACTAAAAAAGGCTAGACATACTGCAAAAAAGAAGGAATTTCTGGCAGGTAAGTTTTCTGTGCTACCAAAAACCACATGGGGGGGGGAGGGGGGGGGGTGTAGCACTCGCTTGAAAAAGTCATTATGATTTTAAATAGTTCCTGCCCGAAACGCTTTGTGTAATAGTGGCTTTAGGCATTGTATGTACTAGCTCTATCTATAAATTCATCAACTTTTGTATCTTACCTTGTATGTATGTACTTTACCTGAATAAATATTTGTATTTGTATTTGTTGAATAAATAATGATCACTTGAAAAATAATACACTTTTCTACCCTTAGACAGTGGCTATGTAGAAATGGTCATACCCGCCTATGCACAAAAAACAAAAACAAATCCCCCAAATAATTTTTCATTATAGAATTATTGATTTGTATGCAGAATGTAAGAAATTAACATGAAAATAAGTAAATATTTATCGTTTCACTGGGTGGAGGCGCTCTGTAAGGCTGTGTCTGATACTTGTCAAGCCTGGTGCTCGACTTTGATGATGATTCCTGTTTTATCCTCCGATGTTTCATCAATTGGTTTATCGCTTGTTTTTCTTTGTTTAAATCCACGGTCTTTTATATCCATATTTGCATCATACATATAAAAACCCAGATAATAATTGTTAAAATCACCATATGACGACGACCGCATTCCCCTAGTAACATTCATAACTGCATTCATACAGTGTACCATGAAATGGTAGCAGGATTTTTTCATGGCTCAAGGTAAACTCCATTATATCCACATAGACCTATTTTATCCATATTTGCATCATATATGTAAAACCTAGACAATAATTGTTTAAATCTTCATATGATGGTAACCTCATTACCCTCTGAATCAATAGCTGATGATAACCGATCTCTAAGGGTTAAAGACTGTGAAAATAAATCTTTTATTTTGATTAAAATGGAGATATTATACTGGAATATATATATATATATATATATGCTGGATTACAAATAAATAACTTATATCATCTGAAATATGGGAGATACATTATCTATGATATGGGGCTCAAGAGATGGGTCTCACCCTCAGTAGACACTACTAGGTAAGTACACACGAGGCAGAAACAAATGGGCAAAGTTTCTTTCATCCTGAATGCCCCTGTTACCTAGCAGTAAATAGGTACCTGGGAGTTAGTCAGCTGTCATGGGCTGCTTCCTGGTGTGTGTGTGTGTGGTTTGGAAAAAAAAAAGTAGTTAGTAAACAGTTGATTGACAGTTGAGAGGCGGGCCGAAAGAGCAAAGCTCAACCCCCGCAAAACACAACTAGGTGAACACAAGCTTCAGTTTCATTTCTCATTTATCCAGTTTCTGTGAGAATGACATGAATTTTTAGTGTTCAGACAGATAAGAATATAATGATGGTAAATTAAATTTACTAATTTTGGCATGCCCTTGTGATGATGGATTTGTTTCATCTAAATTTCAGATTTCATTTAAATTAGATTAGTAAAAATAATTTGCAATTTCTTTTAATGAGAATTGTAGGAATCATTGTTCATTCTTTATTCTGTGTGTTTTCTGAATTATATCTCTGTGTTCATATTATTTCTTTTGCACTCTCCATTAGGGGCATTTGCCATCTCATTGATGGTAAATCTCTGATAAAATTTATGTGGTTAAAACTTTTATCACTTATACAGTATGACATGAAAAGGTGTGTGGTAAATGACCGTGTGAAAATTGAAAGTGTATAGCACTCAGAATATTTAAAAGTTGTGTGTTGTTTATGTCTGGGTAACTGTGAAGATTTCACAGTAGACGAGAAAAAATATCTTCATGCTTAAGGTTAATAAAGTGAACTGAAATTATTGTTTTATTTAAGTTTCTTTTTCTTATAGCATATAAGGAATACAAATTATGATCCTCCTTTTTCTTTTAATTTTTAGGCATTGTGTTTGCTGGAGTTGGTGAAACAGGTGATACTGGAGGAAACCTTCCACACAACCTGACATATACCATACGGGTAGACTCGGAGAAGAGTCCCTCAACATTTTATCTAAAACCAAGGTAAAATAAAGTGAATATTTGTCTTTTAACTAGAAAACCCGGGCCTAAGGCTGGAAGGAAGACTTGGTGGCTGACAGCACCTTCTGAGCCTCATCTTGAGGGAAAAGAAGAGCAGAAAACCGAGTGTGTGAAGGAAAGATAATAAACTGAATAATAAGCCAGGCAGCCTTCCTGAAACTGGTTCAAAATTGTCCATTCACTAGAATGCTTGTGAGCAACAAAACAGTTGCCTTTTACTCAAAGAGAATAGGCGAGTTATTCTCTAGGTTCTTGGTAGTACAGTTTGGTTTGTTCTTGACTCACAATCGGGAATCCTGGACTCGAATCCCCGGGTGGGATAGAAATGATTGGGCAAGTTTCCTTTCATCTAGTGCCTCTGTTCACTTAGCAGTAAGCTTGTACCTGGGAGTTTGTCAGTTGTTGCGAGGTTGGATCTAGGGAAAGGGACTCGCCCAGAAAATGGCGTTTCATTATATTCAACTGCTGGTTTTTTGGGTCTGAAGCCATGTTGACAAGAGCTTAGTATATTGTGTTTGGCTAGATAAGAGTAAAGCTGCTTGTAGATTAGTTTTCAAATATTTTTGACAGTTAAGTGAGTCCCAGCTGCATCTTAGTAGTACATGGAAAAAATGAACAACTTGGCAGATTTTTCTTTACAGCTGGGTGATGTATATTCTGGTATGTTCACTATCAGAATGAGTTATGCAGCACCGAAAACTTACTCCCATGGAAAAATTAGTTACAGTACCAGCTTGAGCAGAGTGCCAGAGATTACCACTTACATGCTATAATGTATACACCTAACACAAATTATACTGACAGTGAGAGAGAAATAGTCTGTTAGTGAATTCTGTTCTGTTAGCAGGTCTAATTTTGCAGTTTATCTTTTATAACAAAAATTTAAATCCCTGCTTTTTCAGGTTCTGGAATCCTGGACCATATGCAGACATGGCTCTTGACATGAAATATCATCAGGGGTTTATTCAGCTGCAAGATGTTATGGAAAGAGCCATTATCAAATTTCAATATGTGAATGACAACCCATCCCACAGCTTGAAAGCTACACCCATGAACAATTTTGACCATCAGAAACAATCACCTGGAGTCAGCGAGTTATCAAAAGCCATCGAAGCCCCGTCTTTAGAGTCTGGGCGAAGAAAGCGGCAAGCATCAGCAGTGTTAACAGAAGAAGAGGAGAACATGCTTCTCAGCTTACCTATTTATACGAAGCAACAACCTTACCCATGCTACAACAAAGATGAGTAAGTTTCTTACAGGCACAGACCATAATTATCATTCACCTTAACACTAATTTCAAGTTTATAAATCTTAAGTATTTTTTGTTTTTGTCACTTAAATGTTAAACAAAAAAATAGCTCAACATTGATACTGTACTTGACAGCAGTTTCCTAAAACTTGCAGCATCTAAGGTTCATGTGGGTCGATACGTACTTGGTTTTTTTTAATATTTATAAATTAAGTGTTGATGGCATTAACATCATGTCCCAAACTATGTCTATTGTTTGAATGACAACAGATGTTTGAATGACATTCGTGATTGCGCGAACGTGATCACAACGCCAAATTGTTAACAGGCTTCCTTTCCCTGACACTGGCATATCATACATGCATACTGTATTTCCTCTAGAGTTATTAGATTGAATTTTCTTAGCATGTCTTCTTAACTTAGCCCTTATACTCGGGAAACTTGCCCAAGTTTCATTGAACTCTGTGAAAATGGGCAGTCGGCTGTGAGTGTTGCAAAAGATATTGGTAAGGGCATTAGTATTATCTCTGATATAAGGAAACATATAAATATAGAAACATGTAGTCATATAGATGACTACATATAGATGACTACATGAAATTCATAGCTACTAGTGACAGTGAGGGAGTTTTCTCTAGTAGAGGGTGTAATAGAAAAAACTTTGAAGCCAGCACACTATGCACAGTTGGATGAGGCTGTGTATAAGTGGTTTGCACAGCACCGCACAGTTGGTGTAACAATTTTCCGTGTAGAAATAAGAACAGCTGCAAGCAGGTTTGCAGCCAGCCTTGGAATACTGGATTTCAGGGCAAGTGATGATTGGATTTCCAGGTTTAAAGTGAGGCACAGTATTGTGAATAGGAAAATTGAAGCCTCACCAGAAAGCCAAGAGCCTTCAACCAGTGATGCTTCAGCAGCTGGCAGTCAGAAGTGACCTTGCCAAGCTCATGTACTGTATAGTAGTGTTGTGTTAGGTTTAATTATAGTGTGTGTGTGTGTGTAAATTAAAATTATGTTGTTGTGGTACAAAAAATTGAATATGTTCATGTTTGGACTAATTTGCAAATTATTTATTACTTTCGTACTTTCGTAGTAAGAATTCTGCTTATCAGGTTGGGGAGGGGTCTTACCCATATAGTTCAGATAAGTGAGCTCAAACAGTACTTGTCAAGAGCAGAGTGTGAGACACCCTGAGTTAGTAAACGTGTAAACATGGCAAACTACTGTACTTCATCTCTCCATTACTTATTGACCTTACACTATAGTGGGGAACTGGCAAATATCCATACAAAGTTTCATTCCATTCAATATTCATACAAAGTTTATTACTACTTAATATCTGTGCAAAGTTTAATAGTTTAATTAACAAAATATTGACTATTCTATATGATGACTAAACCACACATCAGAAGATAAAGAAACGACAATGTTTTGGTCCGTCCTGGACCATTATCAAGTACAGTAGTGTGTTAGGGAGAGAGGGAGGAAGGAAGGGACCAATAAGTAGGGGAAGAGTGAGGTGAGGAACAGATAAAAGAAGAAGGTAATTTCTAGGTGTAAGGTGTAAGAATAATCACAAAAAGGAGGTAAGGTGTAAGGTGCGGAAAAGGTAAGAGAAATAGGTAATTCCTAGAAGAAGGTAAGAATAGTATGAAAGGTACAAATTATTCTATAGTTATTGTATATACATTATCAGATATATTAAGCCATATTACATAATGTTCAAAGGATTTATTTCATTATTTTTGCAGTTTTACAAAGATGCTGAATTTATCTCCCATGATGAGTTTGTTGTTCTCCTTGATTACCTTCATCATCTTTGTTGTGTTCCTAATCCGCCAACTGGTGCAGGAGTCGGAGTCAAGGAACAGGCAGGTGAGACTCGGTTATGAAAGTTCAATCAAAGTTATACAGATCATCTCACACTATGAATATAATTGTTTGGATTCGAACATAATAAAATGCTACACATTCCAATTTCAGAATTACTTTTACAGGAAGGCCACTATTCCTAGTGGCCTCAACGAGGACAGGAAGCCGGCAGCTAGTCGAAGGTTCCCCCTGTTAGCCTTGATAATTTCGGTCATTAAAAATTATTCCAAGTTCGGTCTTACAAAAAGTCGTGAACGGTTTCTATAATATTTCACCATCCATGTATTTACAACGAATTTTGATGTTGGAAAGTGTAGCATATGCTCTTTGCACAATGTTTATTATGTGTTCCTCTGGTGAGTTTACTCTCCAGAATCACTCCTAGATCTTTCTTTGTAAAGAGTTCTTTAATGCCTTTTCCATGTAATTTGTTTGAGTTTACCACATTAATCATGGGTCTTTGGTACTTTGTCCCAGGACATGGAAGTTCTAGCTAAACTTATCAGGTTCATTCAGTTTCTACATAAAATAAAATGTGTTGGGAAGTGACTGAATGATTGGCATAAACAGGAGCAATTTATCTGTACTTAACATTTTATATTATATTGTTTTTATATAAACAAATTCATATTTGATTTGTGCATGTCTACATGCACAAAATAGTTTCCTATCATTTGTTGTAAGATTTAAAAAACTGGCTAAATTCTTGAAAATTCAGAAACAGAATTTGGAATTGGTCCAATCTGCATTAGTTTAGATTTTTGAGGATCCACTTATATAAAAGCCTATAGTATGTAGACCACAGTGTTTCATGCATACTTTAACACTGAATTTTTACATTAGGTCTTAATTAAATAAACTTTGTTATGATATGATTTACAAGTGACTTTTCCCATCTGTATGCTGCATTGGGTGATTCATAAAATGGAAAATCCTTATCTGTGCATTTTTACAGCTTCAGGAAGTGATGGGCTTAAGGCTGTGGCTGGATCGTCTAGTGTGGCTGTTTTTCTCACTGGTGTTTCTCCTGGTCATTGTGCTCCTAGTGGCTCTCATTGACAAATTTGGAGGTCTTCAGGCAAACATCAATTTTGGGATACTCTTCACGTTCCTCTTCTGTTATGGACTGAGCATTATTTCTTTTTGGTAAGTTATTTTGTGAATTTATAGTATTCTTAAAATGATTATAAAATTCATTATGTACTGTTGAGTATGATCTATCATGCAATATCCACAGAAAAACTGAAGACTATAAGTGCACATGTAAAACTCATAATGCTATCATTGTACCAATATGCATTGCCCATCATGACAGACTCATGCATCTCATCATTCAAAACTAGAAGGAAATGGCACATGAAGGATATGTTAAGAAACATCGTCATAGAGGAACAAGATGGCATTTAGCAATGCCAAGCACAATTTATTTATTTATTTATTTATTTATTTATTTATGCATATACAAGAATGTACATAAGGAATGTGAGGATACAATTATGGTAATTACAGTCTTGTAAAGCCACTAGCACGCGCAGCGTTTCGGGCAGGTCCTTAATCTAAGAAAATTTTAAGGAGGTAAATACTTGCAAAATTTATAGACAAAAAAATGATAACAGATTACATGGAATGAAAAAAAAAAAAAAAGATGAGAGAAAATTATAGGTACAGTATATTAAAGCACATAGGTAGCTATGATTGATTGCAATGACAGCTTAAAATGGTAGTTGACAACAAATTGGTAGGCACAATACAGCAGAAACAATATAAGATTGATTGCAATGACAGCTTGAATGGTAGTTGACAAAAATTGGTAGTCACAATACAAAATTGGTATTGAATAATTTAACTATCACTTTTTGTACTTCTTGAAAAGTTTTGATTTTGCTCGGATCAGCAAAATTGCAAATCACCAAAAATGTGGGATCAGCCCACATTTTTTTTAGAACAGGTAAATAAAAAGGCAAAAATTGCCCTCCTAAAGCCTTAGGAAATGAAAAACAAATCAGAAGTCAACAACTAACTTTATAGATGGTTTTTGAAGGATTAAAAATCAAAGATGTTTGGGAAAACGTAAGGTGGTATTTGTAGTGCCTTACACAAGATAGCTGAGGAATGAAGGAGAGAAAACAAATCATTCAGTTCTTGCATTGTCAAAAAAAAAAACAGCATTGAATGTAATGAAATACCATTTTCTGGGTGAGTCCCGGAGGCTCCCCGGATCTTACTAGGCTGATATACTAATGTCAGACTTTGGCATCAGTCATGTGTATGGAGTTCTTTGGGCCTACCGGGGACCACGAGCCAGAACCTGGACCCCTCTAGAGGGGCAAAGGGAGCAATGGCCTATAGAATCCCCCATGTGATTGAAAGCATTTTATATCTGCCATCGACCGGGTTAGGCACCCAGAAAGGTAAGCGTCCCAAAACAAACCCGTATTCTGGTGAAAATTGCAACCAAAAGCCGAACGAGTGGATAGAACTCCCCAAACAAAAATGAGCAAACTAGTATGACGTCACCCGTCATCGCGCCCGTCTGTGCAGCTCCTCCCTCCCTGGGAGGGGGAAGGGGGAGCCCCAGACCCACCGCGCCGGCGATCCACACCCCAGTTCTGAGGCTGGATGTCAAAACACGCGAAAAACCGCCAACCGGAGGGAGGGAGGGAGCAAGGGATGCCGGGGAGTCTCCGGGACTCGCCCAGAAAATGGCGTTTCATTACATTCAATGCTGGTTTTCTGTGGGGAGCCCCTACGGCTCCCCGGGGCTAACTATCCACAGAGGAAAGAATAGAGACTTACCCGGAAGGCATTGCTGCTCACTCCTCAACCCGAAGCCAAGACAACTGGCTGCATCCACTGACCCAAAGTGATACAGGCCCGACTGGGCCCAGGAACATTAATTAGGTAACGAGCAGCCAGGACAGTGTTCAACCGCCAAAATCCCTGCGCCCGAATGTCAGCCCAAGACATATTGCCAAAGAGCCGCGAACTTGTGGACGTCATGGGCACGGGGATAGACCGCAGATTGGCTAGCTTTAATAACCCTGCGGAGAACCTGGAAGACCCGCACCCTCGAACAGGAAAGAAGGGAAACTGGATCAACCCAAAGCGTGTCCACGGACACAGAAGCCATGGTGCGCGCAAATAACGGCGGAGAGTCGCAACCGGACACAAAACATGATGCACTCCCTGGCCTAACCAACCAAGCATCAACAACTGAGGGACCCCTCCGAAAAGCAGCAGTCTCATTCATTGCCAGAATAGAAGGACGAATATTCTTCACTGCAGACAAACAAACAGATCTCCCTGACCGAAGGAGCAGAAACCTCTGCACCCGAGGAGAGCATGAAGTGGTACTTGGATATGTCTTCATACAAATTATTCTTAAACTTGTGGGTTAGGCTCCCTTGTACCAAGGATCACATATCCTAGCTACTTGGCATGTAGCTTAAGTTAAATCAGTATTTTGGTGTAATTACCCAAGTGTAGTTACAGGATGAGAGCTACACTCATTGTGTCCCTTCTTCCCAGAACTCTTTGTTATATAAGGTTCACATCATAGGTAGAGTAGAATTGCATAAAGTAACCCCCCCATGTTAGGGAGGAATTAGTGACAAATTAACCGCCCCAAAGTCACACATGCATGGTGAGGACCAAGAACATTCACAAAGTAATTAGTGGTTAGTAATCTGTTGGGTCTCCAAAATATCCAAGCCCAGGACATATTAAAAATTAAATGGGCAGAGCTGCAACATAACCCTGGCTGGGAAGAGGCAACACAGTTAACACCTAGAAATGGTTACTCTAGGTACAAGCAGCTTGAGGTGAAAAGTTAATCTGGTTCCTACAAGACACACAAGAAGTGAGGCAGAAGTATACTCTCATATGGAGAAAATACTAAAATATAGAATAAGTATGCAAGAAAAATAGCTCCTGCAGGATAAAGTCTTTGACGGCCATCACTTATCCGAGTAATCGGCACTTAAGCAGCACTAGCAAGAGTAAGAAGCATAATCATGATGTCTTCATGTATTGCACCAAACAAAATGACTGAGAACTGGGACATTGACAAGCTAGGCATGCAGCCACCTAGTGGCATGCTGGTGTAATTAATGAGTGAATTGCTTCACAATCTGGTGAGTCCCCTGATTTAGTGTCTTGTTTTCTTTGTCCTATTTATCTTGCTGATCACTGGTTTTGGTTCATCCAATTTCTGGTGGCCTTTTCTTAGCTAGATTGATCTTTATTATCTTCTTTTTGTGTCTATAGAGGGGGCCAGATTTTGGTCTCTGGTCCTTTACAGTGACTCACAAGGGCCTAGTGTGATTGAATTGAGTGGAGCTATCCAGACAGCTAACAGCAGGGAGCTACCTTAGGAGGTAGCATGCTGCTTGGCCTGACATTCTGGAAGGTGAAAACACAGTACAGCTGCCACCAGTGAAGAGGCTCAGCATAATGAAAATGCCTATTGCCACATACTGGAGGTCCAGGTGGAGAATTCTTAGCATTCCACAAATGTGTGGCTATTCCTCCAGAAACCGTACTCTGATCTCCATTCAGGACATGATGGGGGAGGCTTTGTAAGGCATGAACTTCCTGAAATCATGCCAAAAAATATTAGAAAAGTTTTCTTTTGCAAACAGAGTGGTAGATGGTTGGAACAAGCCAAGTGGGTGGTGGAGGTCAAAACCGTCAGTAGTTTCAAAGCGTTTTTTTGTTTTATTCTCCATGGTGACATAGCTACAAGGAACAGCCTTAGTAGCTATCCTAGAAAACCAGTGTTGAATGTAATGATATGCTTCTTTCTGGTAGATCCTTAACACTTTTGCTCACTGGGCCCGGGACCTCCCCACTACCCCAGGTGGGCTTGGGCGTTCCACAGGAGCGCGAGGGAGAGCGCGGTAAATTCTGAAAAGTGTATAATCTTTTCAACTTTGTCAGCTCAATTCTCGTCCTAAGATATTCAATTTGGTATCAATATGTTCGCAATAGAATTCTCTACATGATTAAATGCATATAAACTCCAAAAGCCCGGTTTACCATCCGCAACTAACAGAGAAAGTGAGAGAAAGTTACCCGGGAGCGCACAAGAGTGATAAAATGTTTACACTCTTTTCAGTTTTGTCAACTCAATTCTCGTTCTAGGTCTTTCATTTTGGTATCAATATGTTTGCAATAGAACTCCCAATAGGCCTATATGCATATAATATAAAAAAGCAGCGATCTCCACCCGCCAACATGATGAAAACAGGCCGCGGTTACAAGAAAGAGAGCGCTGCGCCACCCCAAGGTGGTTCTCACTATGAAAAGTGAATATTCTTTTCAACTTTGTCATCTCAATTCTTGTCCTAGGTTTTTCAATTTGGTACCAATGTGTTCGCAATAGAATTCTCTACAGGACTAAGTGCATATAAAGCCCAAAAGCCCGGCGAGAGAGTGAGAGCGTGTTACCCGGGAGCGAGCCAGAGCAATAAAATGTGTACACTCTCTTCACTTTGGACATCTCAATTCTCGTCTTAAGTCTTTCATTTCGGTATCATTGTGTTCGCAATAGAATTCCCTACAGGAGTATGCAAATATAAAGTCCAAAAGCCAGGCATACCATCCACAACAAGCAGGGAAAGTGACAGAGCGTTACCCCCGTGAGCGCTAATAAAGAGCAATAAAATGGGTATTCTGTTTTCATCTTTGTTACCTCAATTCTGGTCCTAGGACTTTCATTTTGGTATCAATGTATTTGCAATGAAATTCACTACAAGAGTATATGCATATAATGTCCAAAACCGCAGCAAGAAATTTTCGAAAATGCCGCTACTGTTGCTGCACGGAGGACTCAATGCTGAGTCCTCGCTGGACTTGCCCCTGTTTTACGGAGGACTCAGTGCTGAGTTGTCACCTGGCGAAAGTGTTAATTGGTCCTTGGCTCTTTCCTTAACCTTTTAGAGGCTTTGGTTTTCTATCTTCATGGCTAAATGATTGAGATTGTTTAGCTGGTTGGATTGACAAGCTATGTGTGTGGCCACCTAGTGGTGGACATGTGTAATTAACGAGTGAACAACTTCACAACCTGGTTGTTCACCTGGGTTGGTGTCTTGTGTCTCATTTTCTTTGTTTTGTTACCTTGCAGGTTGTTTTATCTTGTCCATCTTTCTGGTAGTCTTCTCTTGACAAGGATGATTTAGTATCCTCTGCTTATTGTGCCTCTATAGAGAGGAGCTAGGTTTTGGCCTTTGGCCCCTGGTATGCTTACAATGACTTTCAAGTGCCGGGCATGGATTGAACTGAGTGAAACTATCCAAGTAGCTAGCAAGAAGGAATCACCAAGGATTCACCAGAAAGATGTGTTTCATTAACTTCAACACTTTTTTCATCTATTTTAGTCTTACCTTATGAATCTGCAGAATGTGAATGCTCTGAAATAAGGTTTTGAATAAAAATGTATACATATTTCTGTGCAGAATCATTTAGCTGTTCCAAGTCCTTACTTTGTTGGTCTGCATCTCTTTCATTCAGAGCCCATTTCTTGCATTGGGAATTAAGTGGGGAGACAAGGGTCAGGGTCCTCAAAGGTGGGCATAGTGCTGCTGATGGTGGTCAATGTAGCTAGGTGACCAAGTATGACCGCTGGTTGTTAGCAAGAAACCTCTTTCAGCAATTACCTGTGAAAAGAAGGGGAGGGTTCTGAAGTACCTTGATTTTACTTGAACTCTATCATTTTGAGCTGGATTAAGTTTTCTCCAGTGACACTAGTAATTATAAAGATCCTGTAGGAACTGTTGAAAAGCTTCCCTGCAGCATCAGTACAAGTATGTCATAGCCTGACTGTAGTGTGGTTATGCTCAAGGACAATTCAAATCTTATCTCAGTGAGGCACCAAATGATTCTGCTCATAATGATGTTTTTCAAATTGAATCAAAACCTTTTTATTTAGAACTTCATTTAATTTTCTTAAAACTAAATAAAAAAAATTGTTTATGCATATGCTTTTGTAGTTTTTTAATTATCATTGCTCTCTCAACAGTTATTTAGTATCATGCCTGGTGCCTTCAACAGTCCTGGCCACATTTGTTGGGCTGATGGGTTTGTTGGTGTTCAACGTCCCTTACATCTCAATCTCTGTAATACAAGCAAAAATACCATTCTCCATTATCATCCTAACAGTGAGTGTTGACTGTTCATTCCCTTATATAAATACAAATCTTAAATTGTAAAGAGTTTTACTTTTAAGGTATTAGGGAAAACATATTTGTTATACATCCTACTTGGCTGCAAGCTATAGTAAGATTCCAATGTTATTTGAAGAATGTACAAGACAAGCAGGCATGGCAATATTTGGGGTACAGCACTGGCCCTGTGGGAAATTTTTTAAATCTAGTCACAAGGTGATAGTGGTGTTAGGGAATACAGTCGGTCGAGTGCTTTACGAATGCCTTTTTCCCGAAAATGCCTGTTATCCGATTTGGGTTTGTTCTGATAAAAAGATTTGGATAATTGGTGGGGCAGATATTCTGATTTAAAATGTGCAGTAAAGATGAAACTAGTTTGCCCAGTGACTGTACACAGCACACTTGAACAGTGTTCATACACTAATGGATGGTTCAGAAGCTTTAAACTCTGCCATGGTGTTAGGTACATTAGAGTACATGGTGAAAGGTAGTTTGCTGAGGTTACCTCATCACCATTAATCTCCACTTCAGTCAACCCAACATTATCATCATCCTCCATCACCTTTTCTATCTAAATTACAATGCTCCATCAACTACAATCTTTAGGTTAACAAACGAATCAGAGCTTCTCATATTAGTGAGTACAAACAAAACACTGTCGAGTTTCTGCAACAAAATTAAAAAAAAAAAATTCTCCCAGCTTTTCAGGCTGACGAAGTACTTATCCAAACACACTAGGTTATCTGTTCAGTCTCAGTCCTGAGGGGTTCGGAAAGCACGGGGCTGACTGTAATAAAGAAATTCTTCAGCTTAAGTGACTTGTATAAAACTCAAATTTTGTACCTCTTTGAATACCTTCTCCACATCATATACCTTCCTGCACAGCTTCTCCACATCATATACCTTCCTGCACAGCTTCTCCACATCATATACCTTCCTGCACAGCTTCTCCACATCATATACCTTCCTGCACAGCTTCTCCACATCATATACCTTCCTGCACAGCTTCTCCACATCATATACCTTCCTGCACAGCTTCTCCACATCATAAACCTTCCTGCACAGCTTCTCCACATCATATACCTTCCTGCACAGCTTCTCCACATCATATACCTTCCTGCACAGCTTCTCCACATCATATACCTTCCTGCACAGCTTCTCCACATCATATACCTTCCTGCACAGCTTCTCCACATCATATACCTTCCTGCACAGCTTCTCCACATCATAAACCTTCCTGCACAGCTTCTCCACATCATATACCTTCCTGCACAGCTTCTCCACATCATATACCTTCCTGCACAGCTTCTCCACATCATAAACCTTCCTGCACAGCTTCTCCACATCATATACCTTCCTGCACAGCTTCTCCACATCATATACCTTCCTGCACAGCTTCTCCACATCATATACCTTCCTGCACAGCTTCTCTACATCATAAACCTTCCTGCACAGCTTCTCCACATAATCAACCTTGCTATATATCTCCTCTACACCCTAACATCTCACATGTGTAACAGTTCAAGTTCAAGTACATTTATTGAGACAAGACAGAAATACATCTCAAAGGGATAGCGTAGCTTAGGCTATTTCTACCCCTCCCCCTGTGTAACATTAGGTGCCATCAGTATAATTATCAGTCTCTGCTTCACTTGGGAAATTCTTTCATACTTACAGTCTCTGCTACCATCAACAGCCTTTGGGTTTGGATTTCGAGTTATCTGTCAGTATGAATTGCTCCAAGAAAGTCTGGATTATAAGAACCTGTGGATAGAACCTGTCAGAGGTGGGTGGATTATTAACTAAGAATTTATTGTATGATAAATGTTTGTTGATATTTTTTGCTAAAGCCATTAGAAAGAAGACTTCAGAAATATTAGGAGTGTATTATTACCATATTCAGGCACCTGTGGATATGCAAATTAATCTTAAGTCAAATGGGAAAATAGGGCTATATTCCTTAGAGTTTAAAAAGTCAACTTTTTACTTTTATTTCCCAGGAAAAAAAATTCTAATGTGTTACAAACATGACTACACTACTGTGTATCATTTTTGTGAGATTGACATGCTTTAACCATTACAACATTTGCTTGCTTCCCTATAGACTCAGACATGACTCTTGGCCTGGCCATCACCATGCTGCTGGTGGATTCTGGCATCTTCATCATTCTCTCTGTCATCATTAGCAGTCTGAAGAAAGGTAAATTTGTGTGTGTGTGTGTGTGTGTGTGTGTGTGTGTGTGTGTGTGTGTGTGTGTGTGTGTGTGTGTGTGTGTGTGTTATGTATGTATGTATGTATGTATGTATGTTGTACCTAGTAGCCAGAACGTCTTTAGGCTTTGCCGACTTTAGGCTTTGCTGTGGGGAGTCACGCTGGGCTTTTGGACATTATAAGAGGCTCCTCCTCTTCCTGTAGATCGGCCTGTACGGTTCCTTGCTGGTTCGAGCTACTCCTCTGCTCTTCGAGCCTGCTCTTTTGACATGGGTGTATCACCACTTGTATGATGATCAGGTGGCTTCATTAATGGTGTCCCACCTGCAGTCTTCATCTCGGTAGCAATATGAAGTCTCTTGGCGTTCTTTTTGCTATTTCCTCTCTCTTCCTAAGTTGTCTTCTGTTTCCATTCAGGTTGTTTTGTCCTTTCATTCTTGGCTTTTTCAGGACCATTTTCAGGCCTTTGGGTTGATCCGATTTGCCTCATTCTCTGTTCCAGGGCTCGGGTCTCTCAGGATGTCCACGGGGGTCATTAAGTTTATCCAGCCTGCAGTCTACCCTCATGTCCATGATGTTCGTAGGTATGCTGCTCTTGCCGCTGTGTTTGGGAACAGGTCCTGGGCTGACATTTAGATGCGGGGGTTTTGGAGGTCAAACAGTGCTGGCTGCCCGTTATTTGGTGAATGTTTTGGGGTCCTAGTCATTCTTGTGTGGCCTTGGGCCGTCAGTTGCAGCCAACATGTCTTGTCTTTGAGTTGAGGCACGCAAAGCTGCTGCTTCCTGGGTAAGTCCCTCTTTTACTTCTCTTTGGATATGTAGCTCCAGGGAGCTGATGGGGTTCCCCACACAAACCAGTGTTGAATGTAATAAAACACCATTTTCTCGGTGAGCCCCAGAGGCTTCCTGTCACCCTCCCTTCCTCCCTCTTTCCAGTTAGTGGTTTCGCTTTTGTTAACTTGGCCTCCAAACAGGGGAGTGGGCTGCCGGTGCGAGGGTTCGGGAGCTTCCCTCCTCTCCCCCACCCGGAGGGGCCCCTCTTCAAGGAGCTATGTGAACAAGCGGCACACCGGGCTGATGACATTTGCTTGTTTCTTTGAGGGGGAGTTCTGGGTCTCTGTTTGGTCTTGGGTTGCAATTTTCTACCAGGTGAGGTTTGTTTTGGGGTCCCTATCTTTCTAGGTGCCTGACCCTGGTCAATAGCAGAATGGAATACTCCCCAAACAGTGGGGTTTCCTTGTGCCATTGCTCCATGTGCCTCTCTGAGAGGGGGCCAGGTTCTGGCTCGTGGTCCCCGGTAGGCAGAACTCCAATTGACTGAAGCAGCCAACTAATATAGTTCCAGGGAGCCTCACGGGCTCACCCAGAAAATGGCGTTTCATTACATTCAACGCTGTTTTTTTTTTATTAATTTTCTTGTCATATCATATAATTGTTTAAATGGGGGAAATATACATGAAGTTGTTTAGATAAGGGAAATGAATATTTTTTAATTAAGGTTTGTTTTTGTTAGACTTATTTTAATAAATTTTAAGAGATGGAAAAGAAAATGTCATATTGAAATTAAAGTAATGATGATTAGTCAATTAATCATGCAATTTTTCCTTATTAAATTGTTTAAAACATAAGACCACTTTGTTCGTAAGCAGAATAACTTTTCCTCAGATGGTCCCCAACATTTATCAACTTCTGGAAAGTCAGATGTAAACCCCAAGCCAACATCTCTCAAAAGATCCAACGAATTTACCGTCAACATTTTTCAGGGTATTATAAAGAGACTAAGGCATGGTCGTGAACTCTCTCTACTGACTGACTGCTCAGCTTGCATAGATGTTGCTAATAATTATTACAGTTTAAATGTCTTCCCATTTTCTTTAATTCAAACTAATATAGTACTGCATCTCTTTGAGCATAGTATCACAAAAAATACTATGTAACAAAAACCTACTAATGCTTTAGATATCAACTTCTCTTGCTTGTACTAAAACTTTACTAGCCCTGGTAGTACAATTGGATTTATTCTTGATACACAATCGAGAATTCTGGGTTCGAATCCCGGGTGGGACAGAAATTGTTAGGCACATTTCCTTTCACCTAATGCAGCTGTTCACCTAGTAGTAAGTAGGTACTCAGGAGTTAGTCAGCTTGTTGTGGGGTTGCATCCTGGGTGGAGTCAGTAATTCGACTCCATGGGGGGGGAGACAACGATATAAGCCTAATACGTACAAATACACTCTGGCTTCCTGTCCCCTAACACAATGAATTATTCTTATTATTATTTATGAAACAAACTAGTACAGTACAACCCCACTTGAATGGAAGAATTTGTTCTGGGGTGCCTCAGCAGCAGCAGCAGGAAGGTTCTCTTGCATCGATGGGATCCATCTTTGGTTTTGCCAGAAATTACAATCTTTATTATTGGACATATTGGACTGCAAAAAACACAATAAAGTTGATGCCCTTACCAAGCTTGCAGTAAAAAATTGCATGGCTGAACATTATCTTGGACTCGAGTACAATTATAAAAAGAAGTAATATTATTAAAACTCTTAATATGAATTTGAGGAAAGCAGATGGGTGCAAATAGGCACTGGCAGATCCATTGTTTGTCACAATGAAATGTGTCAAACAAAACACTTATATGGGACAAGTAACAAAATCAGTAGACTGATATATGTCATCACAACTTGAATACGACTCGACTATATAGTACCTCCGGCAGTTCAGCTTGTATGTGGTTCTAGGTCATATGATAAAGTGTAAATTGTGAGACAAAGATAGGAACACACAAAATTACTCAAAATAAAATGCTAAACCAGTATGGCTACAGTAGGACACTTGGACTGGATGTGAGGACAGATTAAGAGCTGGGAACTAATGGGATTTGAATACAGATCCTACAAGAAGCAAGGCCATTGCTGTACCAACCAATAATCTTAAGCCTCTGAGAACCTAAAATTAGGTTGATTACCTGTTGCACATAAAAAAAAAATCTGTTTCATAAAACATGGCCTACTGATGCCAGGAAAAAATATGAAAAAATCCTACTCATTTTAGTTTGCCCATTGTAAAGTGAAGAAATGAAGTGCATGACATTAAAGGATCCTAGCATGAGTGTCACTCATTGGATGGCTATTTGTTTTTCAATACGGCAAACAATTGCCAGAGGTCTCTACTGTCAATTGGTGTCTACAGAGAATTGATGGAGCTTTTGGATAAAATGAGGCATATCTAGTATCCCACAGGCAGTTGTGCAGTGACACCTTATCATTAGAGGGCACAGGACACAGCTTAAGGGTTAATGTTGATAAAAATATTAAACTGGTATAGAAAAAGTGGTCATGTCTGGGAAGTAAGGAGGATGGTTGTGGATTGTAGTAATGGAACTGGCACTTATTATTAAATCAAACAAATAGTAGTAAAGTAAGTAAAGTTTCATAGAGAGTTCTGATGGCATTTTTATATTATTTTCTTGCCTCCAGAACTCTCTGAAAGGTACATTTCATTTTGTGCAATGTGGTTACACTGGGGAGGTTTCAACTAGAATGGAACACTTCTACCCTATCAGAGTTCTTTAAAACTGTATCTAAATATCATTATTGAGGGTTAACCATAAGCCAAAATTTAAATCTGCATGGCTAATATTCTTGGAATTTACACTCCCCTTCTCACGTACTAACTGTATGTAGTTCGCTGACCTTCATCCCCCACTAATGTGCATCTCATACCAGCACGCTGCCGGATGATCAACATGACTGCCATCAAAGTATTTCCAAGCTTTGTCAACAGTAACCACATAAATGGTAAGACAGAGCTCTAGTATCATTTGACTATAATTTCTCTACCTTTGACTATTTTTTGTCTTGCCTATGTGAGAGTTTTTAGTGCAATTTATATGATAGACCTCAAGCAACTAGATAGTTTGGCAGGAGAGATCAGCAGTTCTGAGAATCAACTCAAATATTCCTTGTACAGTACTATATTTAACAAACTAAATTATTATTCAAAATGATGCATCATGCTATTTCTTCATATTGATAAAATTTGTGGATTGGATGTCAAATTTTGAGCCACATTATTGTGACTTAGTGTTTGCAAGTAAGATTATTGTTAAAATTAAGATGTTTCTTTAAAGGTTTTACCTGCAAACTAAAGTGTAATTAAATAAAACTAATATATAATTCATTTCATCAGTCTCTTGTGAAGTGCCATATAATCTTAATAATCCTGTACTGTACAGTTATAATAATAATAATAATAATAATCCACTCAAAACAATATGCGAGTAGCTGTGATAAAGAAACATTTTTCATACAAGTATTTTGCTAGCTGAGCATATTAACCACTTCATTACAGTGCCCACAACCCAAATATTAACCGTCATCATATAGGATTAACCTTGTTTTGACACCAAAGGCTAATGAGAGCATAACAAGGTAGATTTGCATTGGATATTGTCACTTGTCATCCTTCAGATAAAATGTACCTATTTAGAACACAAAAGTAAAGATGAAATATTTTGTAGTTTATTAAATTTATTAATTTATATTTTTGTCGGTTTTGTATCATCTAGTCATTGAGCAAGTTCTTTGTTTGCTTACATGAATATTATATTTCTTATAATAATCAAACATCATTTTTCTTATACACAGCTCATAGATGCTTTATAAAGTTTATAAAGTGACATTAGAAAGTAACATGCTCAGTATCTTATGTCTGTAAATGTCCTTGTTAAGTCTCTACTTTTTCATATTTGCTGTTCCTTTATCACATTAGTCACTCCTATTCTCTGTACAGAAGATGCTGTCCATATCTTGGACTTGGATCCAGGCCTCAAACAGAGCCTAAAGAAAGGTCTGAGTGTTGTCGGGCTACGTCGGATCTTTGAACACCGAGGAAGATCCAAAGTTGCTGTTGACAACCTTAACTTGGAGTTGTATGAAGGACAAGTGCTAGTTCTGCTTGGACACAATGGAGCTGGAAAGACCACTATTATGTAAGTGTATGATGGGTGTCTCGGGAGAAAACCCCCATGTGTTCTTTCATGGTCATGATGGTCATAATGTGGTCATGATGACCAAACCGCACATTAGAGAATGGAGAAACGGTGACGTTTCTCCATTTTCTGATGTGTTGTTTAGCCATCAGCCACGTTATTGTGACTCACCGTCTGCATTAGTTATCATGATGAATGTTATAACTGTAATACTGATTTACACTACTAATAATGTAACGATGCATATGGAACCCTTCAAGTATCAGTTAATTATTTACAAAGAGAAACTTACTTGTCATATATACATGTAGTAAAGTGCAGTACAGTATGTGCTATACTTAGATCAAAGATTATGTTTTGGTAGTATTGTAAGGAGTGCATTTTGAACACAGTGTATATTTACCGTATCTAAATAACTTATATTTTACTTCTGCCAATATTAGCTCTATGTTAACAAGAGAGCTAATACCTACAGCTGGCAGCATACAGGTTTATGGCCACGATATCCATAGTGCATGGGACAAGGCTCGCAGGCTCATGGGTCTCTGTCCTCAGCAGTCAGTGCTTTTTCCTTTCATGACGGTGCAAGAGGTTCTTCATTATTATGCCATCCTCAAGGACTCTGCCTCAAATGAAGAACAA
This sequence comes from Procambarus clarkii, assembly GCF_040958095.1. Lineage (NCBI taxonomy): Eukaryota > Metazoa > Arthropoda > Malacostraca > Decapoda > Cambaridae > Procambarus > Procambarus clarkii. The sequence goes on along the minus strand of NC_091160.1, from coordinate 38,314,391 downwards.
ACAGATATTAACACGTGAGTATCAGTCTATAAAGCTAATGTTTGCATGTGAGGATCAGCCCATAAAGCTAATGTTAGCATGCGAGTATCAGCCCATAAAGCTAATGTTAGCATGCGAGTACCAGCCTATAAAGCTAATGTTAGCATGCGAGTATCAGCCCATAAAGCTAATGTTAGCATGCCAGTATCAGCCCATAAAGATAATGTTAGCATGCGAGTATCAGCCCATAAAGCTAATGTTAGCATGCCAGTATCAGCCCATAAAGCTAATGTTAGCATGCCAGTATCAGCCCATAAAGCTAATGTTAGCATGCGAGTATCAGCCCATAAAGCTAATGTTAGCATGCCAGTATCAGCCCATAAAGCTAATGTTAGCATGCCAGTATCAGCCCATAAAGCTAATGTTAGCATGCCAGTATCAGCCCATAAAGCTAATGTTAGCATGCGAGTACCAGCCCATAAAGCTAATGTTAGCATGCGAGTATCAGCCCATAAAGCTAATGTTAGCATGCGAGTACCAGCCCATAAAGCTAATGTTAGCATGCGAGTACCAGCCCATAAAGCTAATGTTAGCATGCGAGTATCAGCCCATAAAGCTAATGTTAGCATGCGAGTACCAGCCCATAAAGCTAATGTTAGCATGCGAGTATCAGCCCATAAAGCTAATGTTAGCATGCGAGTATCAGCCCATAAAGCTAATGTTAGCATGCGAGTACCAGCCCATAAAGCTAATGTTAGCATGCGAGTATCAGCCCATAAAGCTAATGTTAGCATGCGAGTATCAGCCCATAAAGCTAATGTTAGCATGCCAGTATCAGCCCATAAAGCTAATGTTAGCATGTGAATATTAACCCCGTAAAGCTAATGTTAGTATGTGTGTTTGAAATCATAACACTAATGAGTTTATTTTTGTATTTGCAATGATTGTTTGAAAACTTAGGTTCCTCAGAGTTATCATCTCTATGGCTTCAGCGTGGTCTCATTTGTATTTAGTCTAGCCTCAGCTGTGCTTTCTGGGACCCCCTGTCTCTGGCTTGAGCCTCAGTGCTAGCCTCTGTACTGTACTTTATCATTACTGTACTATACATTACACACTGAGACTGCATCGAATCTCTTGCTTGTTGGCACTCAATAGCTGAATGTGTGTGGCCACGTCTATGGTAGGAATAAAAAAAGCTTAATGTTTTGGGATAGGAATGATTTACCTTGATTTTTGTTTTCTTTTTGTTCAGACAAAGCTACCCACATCCTTCTCCTGATATTGTAATTACCTAAGCGTAGTTACAGGATGAGAGCTATGCCTGTGGAGTCCTGTCGTTCCAGTACTCTGTCATATGACGCTTTGAAATAACTGACAGTTTTGCCATTCATCAATTTCTCACATAAGCTTCTCCAACCTTCTACCACTGGTTGCAAAAGTAAACTTTTTATTGTTTTTTAGGCAGCTTTGTTTCCTTAGGTTGAACCTATGTCCTCTTGTTGTTGAAGTTCCAGTTTTCAAACAAAATTGTCAATTTTGTTACTGTTTTGTACATAGTGATTAAATATCCTCTTTTTCTTGTCTTCTAGCTTTGGTATAGTTAACACCTCTAGCCTCTTCTCGTAGCTCTTTCAGTTCTGGAAGCCATTTAGTTGCATATTTTAGAACCTTCTTCAATTTATTGATGTGCTTCTTGAAATATGGCACCCTAAAACTGCTGCATATTCTAATTTTGGTCTCACAAAGGTCATAAACATTTTCTTTAATATTTTGCCATCCATACTGTATACTGTATTTAAAAGCAATTCTGAAGTTGTAAAGCATAGCATAGACTACTCACACAATGTTCTTTATGTGGTCCTCTGGTGAGTTCTATCTGGAACCAATTCTAGATATTTCTTTATCAGAATTCTTTTAAAGCTTTTTCACATAATTTTTAGGTAGTGTGTGTGTTGTGTGAATGGGATTGAGTGAGCATACTTTGGGCACGTGCCTCAAGTCTAGACTGCATGTTTGTGCTGGGAATCAAGAGCTGATTGCTTGGTACCCATGCTTTAGGCGTTTCATGTGCATTATTTCCATTGACTGGAGCCCTCAGTGATACTTGGTCATTGTTGAGTAATGCATGTTAATATTGTCTATCCAATCAACTGTTTTCTGGTGTATTCAAATGCAGCCTACTGTATTTTGTCCATTATTTATTTTTTATTTTATTTATTAGTTTAACCCTTTAACTGCGCAACGCGCCTGCAGGCCCACGTCTGGGGTGCGCTACGCGCCTCCGGGTATTTGTATTTTTCACTTTCCATTCAAAACTCACGCAGCTACATGGGGTTCACATCAGCTTCCTCAGGGCTCTTGTAAACAGACGCCATCTTTAAAAAAAGTTGTGGTCCACATTCCCAGATGTGAGAGTCTCAGTAGTGAGTGAGCAACCAAGGCTGGCGCTTGCAGAATGAGCGCACAGCACTGCTGTTCAGCGTGTGACCGCAGCATCGCCTAATAATGTCAAAATATATATATAACCTGTATTATTTAGCCATGATAGTATTATAGAAGAGCCTGAGTGTGATAATGACTGGGTACAATGTTCAAATATCAGTGATTCCATGCTGTTCTCAATGTTCATAGCGGTAGTCACAGCACCACAGCATTATTTCGTCCATCTAGGAATCTTCAAACGACTTCTTAGGTTCCTTTTCAAAATAAACTTGTGGTCAATTATTCATTTACAGGAATTAGTGACCAGGATTGTGGTTATAATTAGCATTGTGCGTAGTATTGTGGAAGGAGGAATTTTGGTGAGGGAGGAAGGGAGAGAATTGAGGTAGCCTCACTGTGTGTGGCAGCCACTCTTGTTTTACTCACCATACTAGCTTCATGGTTCGCTATGGGGAATACATATGTACATGGGTATATACAGTGTGTGTGTGTATAGTGTAATAACAGCAACAGAAGTATGTTGAGAGGAGCTATTTTGGTGAGGGAGGTGATGTCGTAAACGTAGCGTCGTCTGCTGTCTGCTGTGTGAGTTCTCATGCAGTGTATGGTGGCCACTGTACTGTTTGGACACAATACCAGCTTACTTGCATAGTTCTGATAAATAAAACATGTAGATAGGTATATGTAACATGTGTAAACAGTGTAATAAAAACAATAACAGTATGGTGGGAGGAGCAATGTTGGCGAGTAAGATGTTGGAGTGAGGGAGGGCTGGCTGGGTGTGGCTGCTCACACTTGCGGTATTCTGAATGTGTTGATGGTGAATGTGTATAGTGTATGACAGTGTATAGTGTGTACATATGTTGTAAATATACATAAATGAACATGAAACATTGGTGTGAATAACTGTATGATGGGAGGAGTGACGGAGGGCTGACTGGGTGTGACGGCTCACACTCGCGGTGTTCTGAATGTGTTGATGGTGAATGTGTGTGACAGTGCATAGAGTGTAAATAGATTGTATATATACATAAATTAGCATGATACATGGTAAATATGTGCAACATACGTGTACACAAGTGTCATGCACATAACATAGTGTCTTCGGACAGTATGGATGTTTTACTGCCATAATGTAGTGTACGTGTTCATTATACATAGGATTAGCACGTAAAAACAAACAAAATGTACAGTGGCACCTCGACTTACGATTGTCCGACTTACGATTGCCCCGACTTACGATAATTTCGAGTTACGATGTAAATTTGATTGAAAAATGCGACTCGACATACGATGGCGTCGTCGACTAACGATATTTGTTGGTACACATTTGGGTCGACCGAGCGCGTGGTTCCCGGTCAAGCGGGCCGACCTGCCTCAGTTTACTACAGCTGCCCGCTTAGTAAACTGAGCGGGTGTTGGTGTCCCACCTGAGAGCTTCGTCTCGGTGACAGTATGCAGTTTCTTGGCTTTCACCTTTTTTCTCTCTTCGTAGGTTGTCTTCTCTTTCGGATTAGGTTGTCTTGTCCTTTCTTTCTTAGTTTTTTCAGGACTGTCATTTACTATCCACTACTGTCGCCTCGTATCGTGCGGCACTGGCGGAGCCTCTCTAGCTGGCCATCTCCTCTACCCTGTTCCGTACGCTTTCTCGTGTTTTGTTTCACCTTCGGCCTGCTCATGCACTACCTGAGCTATCCTGGTCTTTGGACTGGGGGCTCTCCTGTCTTCCTTCGCCTCGGTTTGTGGTGGCCCCTTCAGTTCAGGATTTTCCGAGGCTCTGTTTTTGTTGGCGTTGGCCTCTGGAGGTTGGGCCGGTGAGTTTCATGCTCTCCTCCGGAGCAGGGGTTTCTGCTCTCTTGGTTCTGGTGGTCGGTTTTGTTTGTTTGCAGCCCTTTCCTTCTTGTCTGGTGATGGACGAGGAGGCTGCTCTCTGGTGGAATCCTTTGGTCGTTTGTTGTGTGGTTGGTTGGGCTGGGGGTGCGTCTTGTGTTGTGTCCACTTTCGGCTCTTGGCCATTCTCTGCGCACTTTGGCTCTGGATGACTGGGGTCACGCTTTGGGTTGATCCGGGTTCCCTTGTTCCCTGTTCCTGGACTCGGGTCTCCCAGGTTGTCTGCAGGGTTCTTAAACCTAGCCAGCCTGTGGTCTATCCTCGTGCCCATGTAGTTAGAAGGTTTGTTGCCATTGTGGCCCCATTTGGCTACATGTCCTGGGCTGTTATTTAGGCGCAGGCTTTTGGGGGTTGGACAGGGTCCTGGCTGTCCGTTTTGGTGTGTGCCTGCTCCTGGACGATCCGGTGTTGCTTTGGGTCGCAGGTTGCGACCAGTTGTCTCGACTTCCCATTGAGGAGTTTGTGGCGGCCGCCTCCTGGGTAGGTCCCTTTTTTCCTTAGTTTTGAGTATGTAGCTCCAGGGAGCCAAAGGGGCTCCCCACAAAATACCAGGCGTTGAATGTAATGAAACGCCATATTTTGGGTGAGCCCCAGAGGCACCCTAGCAACCCTCCCTCGCACTGGTCGGCAGTTTATCGCTTTGTTTGAGGCTTGGCTTCCGAACTGAAATGCTATGTAGCCAGCACGGTGAGGTCCGGGGTCTCCCCCCACCCCCTTTCGGGGAGAGGAGAGCTGTGCGGATGAGCGGCGCAGTAGTAGAATGTGACAATTGCTTGTTTCCTTGTTTCCTTGGGATTGAAGGGAGTTCTACCTCTCTGCTTGGTTTTTGTTGTTAGTTTCTAACCATGTGGGGTTTGTTTTGTTATGCCTACCTTTCTGAGTGTCTAACCGCTGTCGATGGCAGATAAGGAAAACCCCCAACCACAGGTTTTTTTTCCAGGGTCATTGCTTCCTGAAACCTCTCTGAAGGGGCCAGGTTCTGGTGCTGGTCCCTGGTAGGTCTGAACTCCATAGCTAATGTACCGGTCTAATATAAAACACATTAGCCTGATAAGCTCCAGGGAGCCTCTAGGGTTCACCCAGACAATGGCGTTTCATTACATTCAACACTGGTTTTTTAAATGATCCACAATGAAAGTAGTATCATGAATGAAACAAAATATAGAGTCTGTAGACTCACTGGCCACCCTGTTATGTGTATAATAATTAGTACATACACTATAATGAATATTTCTATATAATGTTCATAATATAGTTAATCTTTTACCCACCTGTTATCAGATTTATATTAGAATTTAATTGTAGTTAATGCACAGTGGTTCTTAAGTAGAATATAAATTAAGGAACATTTAATGTTGTAAGTAAATTAAAGCTTTAATTTTCTGACAGAGTGCTGCTTAACATGGCACTTTTCAACCATCGGGACTATCTTGTAAGTCGGTTGTCAGAGGGCATGCGGCGAAGATTATGTATGGCTATAGCTTTTATTGGTAACTCCAAGCTAGTCATCCTAGATGAGCCTACTTCAGGCATTGACCCAACAGCAAGAAATGCAATTTGGGAGGTAAGTTTATGGAGGAAGGTTGGACGAGGAGAGGGAAAAGTGACCTTCTACAGGGACAACACCAGTACAGTATGGTGGCTGGACAGGGAGGAGTGACCTACAGGGACAACACCAGTACAGTATGGTGGCTGGACAGGGAGGAGTGACCTACAGGGACAACACCAGTACAGTATGGTGGCTGGACAGGGAGGAGTGACCTACAGGGACAACACCAGTACAGTATGGTGGCTGGACAGGGAAGAGTGACCTTCTACAGGGACAACACCAGTACAGTATGGTGGCTGGACAGGGAAGAGTGATGACCTATAGGGATAACAGCAATACAATATACTGTAAAAATGTAGAGGTTGTAGTATATGTAACATTCAGTGGGTGCGTATACCCTGCATAAGTACTCACCTCACAGAGTTTTGAATTATCCTCTAGAATGAATGAGTGTGATTTATAGGAAATTTATTTTATATTTTTCATAAAAAAATTTAATTAGTACATTAGTCATATTAAGAATAAAATTAAAATTGTATTCAAACACTTCCATTTCTTCTCGTCTTTAAAATATTAATCTTATAGATACAAATTTGTTTAATTTATGAAATTTTAGTAAGCTGTAAATAAAATGTTTCATGACAAAAAGTTGACACTAAGAGAAGGAACATTATATATTAAGAATATGAAGTGAGTAGGATTACTAGCTATAAACAGTGACAACATAGCCAATATGGTCAGATAAGAAGGATGAGATTGAAATTTAAGATGATGAAATATAAAAGAAGAATATCTTAACTGAAAACAGACAATTTCTTTCTTCTAAAACAGTTCTTGGTATTTCAAAAGTTAGGTGGTAAGCTAATAATCAGAAAATTACTTGTCCTTCTTTTCAATAAAATTTATTGTTAAAAAACCACTGAGGTAAAATACTACTGTACTTACAAGTTAAGTATTTTCACCTTGGCAATTTTTTTTAATCTAATGGGGCTTGTGCTTATAAAGGTAGGGTGTCATTAAGGTTTGGGAAATCCTCATTAAAACAACATACATGGTGAAGATGCTGTAAGGTTACAATAGTGAAGGGACTATAAACAGTCCCTACTGTATCACAATTTTTCTGTGGAGAGCCCCTTCGGCTCCCTCGGAGCTTACTGGGCTGATATGTATATATTAGACCGTGGTAACAGTCAATTTGGTTGGAGTTCTAGCCTACCGGGGACCACAAGCCAGAACCTGGCCTCCCCCCTCCCAGAGAGGCACGAGGACCAATGGCCTACTAGACACCCCTGTGTGGTTGAAAGCTGTGTTTTCCATCTGCCAGGTCAGGAACCCAGAAAGGTAGGAATTCCAAAACAAACTACTGGTGAAAATTGCACACTGAAAGCCAAACTAGCAAGCAGAACTTCACAATCAGAAAACAAGCAAACAAGCATGACGTCACTACAGCCACTGCACTGCTGTCTGCGCAGCTCTCCCCTCCCAGGGAGGGAAAGGGGGAACCCCAGACCCCCTCGCACTGGCTACCCAACCTCAGTTCTGAGGCTGTTGTGTTCCATGGTGGTCATTCGAGTCTGGCTTCAAATATTTTGAGCAGTGCTGTGCCTTGCGGTGTGGTTTTACTGTTTGGTGGTGTGCGTGGCAGGTTATGGAATGCTTCCAAATACATGGGGGGGGGGGGGTGGTTCCATAGGCCTTTGCTCCTTGTGTGTCTCTGAGGGAGGCCAGGTTCTGGCTCGTGGTCCCCTGGTAGGCAAGAACTCCAATCGACTTATGCCACGGTCTAATACATATCCTGTAGGAAGCTGTACGGGCTAATCCACAGAAACACCATTAGTGTTATTCTCGCCATCAGTAATGAATAAAGTATTAAAAGTGAAAGTGAGTGTAGAAACTGTAGCAGTCAAACACTACAACTCCATTAAAAATCGACAAATAATTAACTCTATTTCTCCTTTAGCTAGATTAGTACTAGCACAAATATAATTTGTTACACAATACTTTACATATTTGACCTTATTTCCTCTCAGCTCTGACCCACTTTCAGCTCCTCGACTGCACCCCCACCTTCAGCTCCCCTGACCTCGGCCCCACCTTCAGCTTCCCTGACCACACATTCATTATTATGTGCTAGTACACTCATTACTAACTTTGTGTATATCTTAAAATTTATTAAGTCCTCTCAGACAAAACATCACTTGTTTTAGTAGGGTGTGATAACTGGTCTCTGGCTATGTTTATAATATAGTGAACAATTTATTTATTTTACATATTCCATATGTTAATGCCTCACCCTAATGAGCTGCATATCTGGTAGATTATTAGCAATAACCGAGCTGGTCGAACCATCTTACTGACAACGCATCATCTGGACGAGGCAGAAACTTTGGCTGACCGTGTCGGCTATCTTGAACCAGGTAAATTCATTTGATTTGTATAATGATAGCATTTCTTTTTGTTAAAAGTTTATCCATAGCTCAATAATCTGAAATGAATCTTTATTAGTTATTGTTTAATTTTTTTTAGTGTTTTTAACCAAAAAATCCATCAGTGAATGTTATAAATTGCTTCATTCTAGTGGGTAAATAATTTTATGTTAGCACTTTAACCTTCCGACCATTGGGTAATGTAACTGTAATCATTCCGAGCACCTCAAGGTCCTGCTCGGTAATGCCTAAAATTTTTAAACTCTTTTCTTACATTTCTCATTTTTTGGGTAACAACTAAGTTATTTGTCAAAATGTTTGCAGTAGAATTACCTAGAGTATGGGTGCAAAACAAAATACGTTTTGATAATAGATAATGCAGAACAGTGCTGAATATATATGAATGTTTATGAATGTTTCAACATTCCTCATTTATTTTTCAACATAAAAATAAAAATATGGAAATGTATGCACATGATTGGTCTATATGGCTGTAAAAAGAAAAACAACTTTCACACTTTAATGACAAGTAATTTGCAAGGCTTTGTGAAACTCCTCACAAGTAGAGTACTGTAATTATCATCTTGAGTAATAAGTAGTTTCCAATTCAAATTCAAAATTCAATTCAAATTCAAATTCAAAATTCAATTTCAAATTCAAATTCATTAGTTGGCCAAAGTAATCCCTGCATGGTTCCCTGATAGTTTGTTTTGTCCCCTTAGGAGCTATGTCTACAATGTGCTTCCTCCCCTTAAAAAAAAAAAAGTGATTTCTGTGAGTTTGGAGATGGATGACATGTTGTAGTGTCAATGGAACATTTACTCTTGAGTACGGATGATGCATTTTAGTGCCATCAAAATGCTAAGTGTTAGTGATAGTATAACTATAGTTAGTATATAGTATATACACAATATACTATAGTGATAGTAAATAGATATTATTGTATATCTAAACTTTAGATATAGTATATCTAAAATCTTGATATTTTATCCACATTTTGCATTGGTAAATCAGATCCATCACTATATACAGTACTATAGTTTGTTGTGATGCGGTTCAAATCTCTAATATCCAAAGCTGTAAGTATGTAACTAATGTTATCTGACAAAACTTTGTGCTCTCTGTGATAGTGCTGTACTCCTGCATCACACATAATGAACAGTCAGATTCAACCACCACTGAAGACATCCCCCCTGTATTTAATTATTGTATATCTTCTTAAAGATATACAAGCTGCAAAGATATACAAAGATATACTCTGCCCGAAATGCTGCGCGTACTAGTGGCTTTACAAGAATGTAATTACTATGCTGTGTATCTTCACAATCCCATTGTACCTTCTTGTATATATATAAATAAATAAATAAATAAGTAAAGCTGACAGTCATCAGTCAATTTCTCCAGCTCCAAACCATTGCATCCAGAATCCATTGCATTTATCCAAACCATTGAAGAATATTTATTTTGTCTCATTTTACTCAATTATTTTACTCTGTCCCTCTCTTACATTTGCCTTTTTCCATACATGATTACTCTTCCCCACCTGCTTAAATTACATTAATTTCTTCAATAGATATTTTATAAATATGTGACATACAAGTTTCTAATATCAATAAGGGACTTAATACAATTATAGCATTAATAATTGTAATAGTATAACTACAGTATAACATAAGGTCTGTAATGTATTCCAGGGAAGACTTTTGTGCGTTGGCTCTCCTCTGTCCCTCAAGTCTGAGCATGGACTAGGATATACACTGACTCTCAGCAACACAAGTCTGTATAAGGAAATTCCTCTCACGAAAGCAAAAAAACTCTCTATATTGGGGGGTGCCAACCTGGAAGATAAAATGCCACCACCCACTGATGTAATTTTCAGCGGTAAGGATGTATCTTCAGATGCTTGTAGCAGTGTAGACAGTACCTGGAATTCATTGTTCCTCATGTCATCATGTATTGTAATGCTCATCAAACATTTGTTACCCTAGTGCTAAGAACTTTATGTAAAACATGTATATTATTTATGAAAAAGTTTCTTATTAATTTATTGGTTCAGTGCCTTTTGAATACCTTGTGCTTAGGAAAAAACCAGCATTGAATGTAATGAAATGCCAATTTCTGGACGAGCCCCAGTGGCTCTCTGAAGCTACTACACTAATATAGTGCCATAATACTAGATGTCATCATTCATGGAGTTCTTATTAGCCTACCGGGGAGCACAAGCCAGAACCTGGACCCCTCAGAGAGGGGTCATGGAGAAGGAAGAAAAGCAACACACCAGGAAGGAGGAAGCACCACAAGTATCTTGGTGCTTCCTCCTATTAAAGCATAAAATAGCCCAATGGACGCAAAACATGCCCCAAGGGCACACAGAACCAGAGAAGACCTAGGAATGTCCACAAGATACCCAGATGCTGAACCCCTGTTCGACCACCTAAACCCCCCATAGCCAAAGACTGCTAAAAGATCAGCGTATGGAAGCACATCAAGGGCACTAGAATAAACTGCATGATGGCTAGCGCACAAGACACAGCGGACAGACCAAGAAACGTGAGCCCTGGATCAGGGAACCAGGGATAATAGCTTCAGGGAATCTCCTGAAGCTATTATCAGTGGGCTGACCCAGTGATAATAGCTTTATAGTAATCACTCTCACTATTTCTGAATTCACCCAGAAATTGGCATTTCATTACATTAAACGCTAGTTTTCTGCAGGGGAGCCCTGTCGACTCCCTGAAGCTATCTTACTGATCAAGTGCCATACTACTTGGATGTCATCAGTCGCAGAGGTTTTTAAGCCGACCTGGGGACCACGAGCCAGAACCTGGCCTCCTCAGAGAGGCGAAGGGAGCAATGGCCATGAACACTTACATTTAAAATATGTCACCTTGCCATCAGGCCTGGAAAGGGCCCAGAAAGGTAGGCAAATCAAAACATACCACTGTCTGGTTGAAAAATTGCAAGCTCACAAGCTTGCAAAAGAACTGCTCCCCAAACAAGCAAAACTTTGTTAAATTAACACCCCACTTGTTAGCTCCACCCCCCCTACCCCATAGGGGCAAGGAGGAACCAGCCTGGGTAGGTCAGGTCTCCACCATTGAGTTCTTTGAATAATGAAAACCACCGACCGAAGGGAGGGAGGGTGTCAGGGAGCCTCAGGGCTCGCCCAGGAAATGGCGTTTCATTACATTCAATGCTGGTGTTTTGCCTTAAGATTCTTAATAAAAACCTACTACATTCCAAAGGAATTTATATCTGCAAAATTGAGGTCTGTCCTCAAGTATATTAGTGTGTTGTTATATTTCAGTTGCCAGATATGATGATATGTGGGAGTTGATTAAAAAGCATGTACCAAATGCACGCTTGCTGGAGAATGTTAATGGTGAAGTGACGTACTCCCTTCCACTGTGTGACAGCCATGGTACTGATAACAGGTGAGCAAATATATTAGTTCAAAAGACAACATGTTAAAGTAAACTGTGTTTAATTATAAACAATAAATTACAAATCAAGCATTAAATGTAACTGGTGGGCCACTCAGTTGCTCCCTGAGCTATAGCAATGGGGCTGTTATTCCTTATGGAATTGTATCATTCTTTTAAGACCCACCCAAGCCTATTGTGAGCCATGACCAGAATCTGGTCCTCTACATACAGTGTGTGTGTGTGTGTGTGTGTGTGTGTACACACACACACACACATACTTGTATGTATAATATTTATATAATACAAGAAGATACATTGTGTTTGTGAGAGTACATAACATTGGTGTTCTTACATTCTTGCAAAGCCACTAACATGCATAGCGTTTCGGGCAACTCCTTAATCTAACAGATATATTTAATAAGAGGTATAGTGTAGCAAAATTTGAGTTCAACATAATAAATACAATATAAGTTAAGGAAATTATTACACTGGTGAAGGAAGTTGCAATTCATAAGGTAAGGGTGTCTTGAGGTAAGGGAAATTTGGGTTCAGAGATAAGATGAAAACTGAGAAAATACTCCACATAAAATATAACAGCTTTAAAACAAGCACCTGCTCGAAATAAAATGGCAACCCTAAGGAAAAGTTTACAATTATTTCTATGTGATATACACGCCATCTGTGATGTGCCAAACAGCTATCAGATGGCAGGTCATTCAGGGTCCCCATCAGCTGACCAACCCATTCAAAAAACATCCAAATTGAAACACTTTCCCAACACTCATGCAGAGGATGGTAACACAGGGAGTTGAGCACTGATCCCCAGGCTCATCTTGTCTCATATAGACCCATAATCATGTCCAGGGCCCCAGGAAGCTCATGTGGGTCTTAGACTCCATTCATTCAGGGTCCCCCTGAATGAAGCTCATTCAGGGTCCCCATCAGCTGACCAACCCATTCAAAAAACATCCAAATTGAAACACTTTCCCAACACTCATGCAGAGGATGGTAACACAGGGAGTTGAGCACTGATCCCCAGGCTCATCTTGTCTCATATAGACCCATAATCATGTCCAGGGCCCCAGGAAGCTCATGTGGGTCTTAGACTCCAGAGTAAGGATTCATCACGCTTATATGCAACCACTTACGGATCCTGTACATCCTTCAACTTGGATGTACAGCTTTGTTATCATCATGGCAGCTTTGTTATCATCATGGCAGCTTTGTTATCATCATGGCAGCTTTGTTATCATCATGGCAGCTTTGTTTACATATATCACACAGTTTATGAGCTCTGAAGCACTACAAAGTTGTTTATAACAATATAACACCTTGTTGTGATTCCAAGCATGTAAATTTTGTAATACAGTACTAAATTTAATAAATGTAAACAAAGTTGCCATAATTAAGAAAAGATGTATAGGTTTTATAAGTGGTTGTGTAAACCCTAGCCCAAGTGAGATTCCCTAAGGCTTAGCAGCCCACCAGTTAGTATGGCTACTAGGAGCTATCAAGGGGCTGACCAAGAAAATGGCATTCTTTTAACTAAACACTTGATTTTTCTCAGTTTTAGGATAACCTTTGATCCCCTGTAGGAAAGGGGATCTCAGAAGCCTGGTGTATCTTCCTTGGGCATGGCAATGTTGTATCAGCTCTTAGCTCTGGAGACTACAGCAGGGGGCCCTCTCCAGAAGAAACTGTACAAACAAAAAGTTCACTAGGAATCCTAGGGTTGATGCGACTTAAGTGAATTAATTACCAGAATATGTGTGACGCTATCTCAGTGCGGCTAGCTACAGGGAGCCACCAAGGCTTCCTTTCAGAGAGATTTCATTATAGTCAATGCTGTTTTTTCAGGCTGCCAGAAATGTTTGATGAGGTTGAAAAACACCTGGAAGAGCTGGGCTTCTCATCCCTGGAAATTCGCCCCACAAGTCTAGAAGATGTCATAATAGCACTTGGTGCCACCAGCTGTAATGTCCCTCCTAGCCATGATAGGTCTAGAGTGAAACCGATACCAGAAATTGATAGTAAGTTATTATTGGGCTATGGAGGATTCACCACAGTATTGTGATGATTTTCAATTCATAGTTTTCCTATTGATAAATGCACTTGAGTTTTTGCTATCAGAAAACCATAACTTGTCTGGAAATTTCATTACTATCAGAATACAGAACAACCCGGTGTTCCTAATATGCAAAAAAAAAAAACTTACTCTTTTATTAAAAAACACTTTCGCTGCCCAATGACGCATAGTTTGTCATGAAACCAAAATACGGAGTACAGTATTCCCGATGATGCAAATGGCGTCGATAATTTTAAAAAAATTGTAGAAATTCGATTTATTGTCTGAATACTATGGGATGTGTTTTAAAATGTGCACCAACTTCTGCCCATTCTTTGTATACCCCACGTGGCATCCTGACCCCGCTATATGGGTGCCCAACCACGTTGGAGGCTCAATGTTTTCGTGACGTGTGTGAGGGGTCACGATCTGGCCCTGTGGCCTGACAGCTGTGGCCTCCCTCCCCCACACCCCCCCCCCGAGCTGCCTGTTGGGTCGGTGACACATTCGACCCTGAGTCCTGCTCGCTGTGTTGCTTGTTCATGACTCAATTGACCCAGACTGATGATGATTTGCTTCGGGTGCAGTCAAGCACGCGCATTTCAGGGTAGGTTTGGGTTGTTGCAACACGCTCGGGTTGTTGCTTCCCTTGTCCGCCCCGAGGCTGCCCCGCTTTGTCTATAGGGACTCGGACTTGGGGGTGTTGGTCACTTCGGCCTTAGTTCCGTCCTCGCCCCCTCGTTTTTCCCCTTCGGTGGTTCATTCCGGCCCCTTCCCCCCTGCTTCCAGCCCCTAAGCGTCTGAGGGCTTCGGGGTCGGGCGGAGTTTAGAGGTTTCTGAGACTCGGGCAGTTTTGGGGGTTGCCCCGTCCTGGGTGGCTACGGAGGCATTCGAGTCTGTTCCTCCTTCCAATGCTCTGTGGTCTGACCAGTGGGCCCTTTTCCTTCCAGCTCTTTCGACTGCCCCAGCTTTTTCTTGTGAGGACCGGGGCTTTGGAGGACGACTCGGCCCCGGCCTGGTGTGTCGAGGCTCTCCGGGGACAGGGTAGGAGCTGACTTGGGGGCCTTGGGCTCCATTGGACCCCTGCCTTGATTTTCCGTCCTTCGGTAGTGAGGTTTTCCTTTCCCCCCTTTGCGTGCAATTTGGACTTGGGTTCTGCTCCTCCCCGGGTTCGGTTCTGTGTCCCTGTGGATTCTTCGGTTCTGTCTTTCCTGAGGTTTTTGGCTTTTCACATCTCTCCGCCTGAGGTGCAGTCGGCCATTGCGGCTTACCTCCTGCATGACTCGGAGTATGCCTCCATAATGGATCCTTCTCCGTTTAGGTTTGTATCGTCAGTTTCCTTACTGGGTGCGTTATGAGGTTCTGGGGTCGTCCTGGCTAGCAGACTGCCCTTGTTTTCGCTGGATGCTTTGGGACTCGTTCTGTCGTACCCGCACGCTTGAGTGGCGCGAGGCGTTGACGGTGGGTCCAGGTTTACCTGGGGAGGGGGGTAATTTTGAGCATCTTGATGAGTGTTTTTTCGCTCCTGCCCTTTTTGCAGGATGTTGGTGCAGTACAGAGCCATGTGCAGGTTCCTTCTCTGTCGGCTGCACTTGTGGCTCAGGACTTGCGAGCTCGTGGCTTTTTGGCTTCGGTCCTGCGTTTCTCTTCCCTCCTGGAGCTGTCTTCGGATTGGCTTGTGGAGGATGTAGAGGGGCTTGGGGACATTCCAGGGTCTGGCGCCTTGGTCTCAGCTGCTCGAGCGTTGTGTGCCAAGTTGAAGCTGTTAGCTCCGATCCTGTGAGAGGGGTTGCTGCGGATTTTTTGCCGCAGCGTTTCGCATGTCGACAGGCGGTCCTTGCTTCCTCTTTGGAATCCGCTTGGGCCCTGGTTCTTAGGTTGTCTTCTCCCTTTTATCCTCTGCTTTTTGGGGCTTCTGCAGTTGAGCGTTATATTCAGATGACTTCTACCACCTTCCGCCCTATGTCTGAGTTGTTTGTGCTCCGAGGAACCAGGGGGTTCCTTCTGGTGAGATTGTGCCAGGGCTCGCAGTTTCATTTGTCGGGGTAGGCCACAGGTGTCCGGTTCGCCACTGGTACCGCCTGCGGTCCTACCTGTGCCTGGTCAGTGCGGTGTTCACTCTGCGCACAGGTTGGGTTCTCGTAAGGGGCAGCGGCTCTTTCGTGGTTCGCCCCATTGACAGGGGGAGGGGGAGGCTTGCTCTGTTTGCTCATACCTGGTCTCATGATTTGTGGGCGTTTCGGGGCGTTTCTTGCGGCCTGCGGTGGCGTTGGGTGGCTCCTCCTCCTTCAGGGGGTTTGGGACTAATGGGGCAGGCTTCCTCTCCTGTGCTCTGTCGGGTCATCTTGGAGTGGGTGCGCTTGGGCGTGGTCGAAAGCGACGGTCCCTCAGGTGTGTTTCCCACCTGTTTCCAGTTCTGAAACGGCACTATGCTGACCTGCGGTTCATTCTGGACTTGTCCCGTCTGAATCCTTGGGTTTCTTACCCCTCGTTTCAGATGACCACTCTGTCCCAGGTCCAGCTTCTATTGGAGCTAAGCGCTTGGTTGGTGTCCCTGGACCTCAAGGACGTGTATTGGCATGTCCTTATTCATCTGGGGTTCAGGGACTGGCTTGATTTTGTTGTGGAGCATCAGTGCTACCGCTTTCGTTGTCTCTCTTTTGGGTTTAATCTGGCACCTGTCTGCCTGTCTGCATCTGTTAGGTGTGCGGTGTTGGCTTACCTTGACGACTGGCTGGTTTGGGCTCCCAGTCAGTACTCACCTAGTTGTACTCACCTAGTTGTGTTTCCGGAGGGGTCCTTGGATTATTGATGCTTGATTGGTTCGGCCAGAGGTGCGTCCTGTGTTGTTCGATTGCGCTTTTTTGCCGTTACCTGCGTACCTGTGTCTGGGGATGTGCTTTGGATTGATCCAGTTCCCCTCGTTCCCTGTTTCAGGGCTCGAGGTCTCCCAGGTTGTCCACAGAGTTTTTAAGTCTTCCAGCCTGCGGTCTATCCTTGCATCCATGCTGTTCGGATGTCTGCAGCTTTCCTTGCTGTGTTGGTGATGTTTAGGGCTCATTTCGGGCGCAAGGATTTGAGGGTCGCACAGGTTCCTGGCCGCCCGTTCTTTATGCGCGTGTCTGCTCCTGTGCGTTCTTGTTGCCTTGGGTCGCAGGTTGCAGTGCGGAGTTTGTGGCGGCCGCCTCCCGGGTAAGCCCTTTCTTTTCCTTCTCTTTGGGTATGAAGCTCCAGGGAGCCGTAGGGGCTCCCCACAGAAAACCAGCATTGAATGTAAGGAAACGCCATTTTCTGGATGAGCCCCTGGAGTCTCCCTGGCAACCCTCCCTCCCACCGTTCGGCGTTTATTTTGCAGTTGGTTGAAGCTTAGCTTCCGAACTTGATGATAGGCAGCTGGCACGGTGAGGTCCAGGGCTCCCCTCTCCACCACTCGGGGCGGAGAGGGCTGCGCGGACGATCGGCGCGGCAGTAAAGCGTGATGTTTGCTGGTTTCCTTGTTTCCTTGGGATTGTAGGAAGTTTCGACCTCTCTGTTCGGTTTTTTGTTTTAGTTTTTTACCATGTGGGGTTTGTTTTGTTATGCCTACCTTTCTGGGTGCTTAACCCTGGTCAATGGCAGATAAGGAAAACCCCAATCACACGGGGGTTTTCCAGGGCCATTGCTCCCTGAAACCTCTCTGAAGGGGCCAGGTTCTGGCGCTGGTCTCTGGTAGGTCTGAACTCCTTAGCTAATATCCCGGTCTAATATAACATACATTAGCCCGATAAGCTCCAGGGAGCCATAGGGGCTCCCCACAGAATATGGTGTCTTATTACATTCAACTGCTGGCTTTCTGGGCGAGTGCTGGAGGCTCCCCGGCAACCATCCCTCCCTCCAGTCGGCGATATTTTTGCGATTTTTTTTTATATCCAGCCTCAGAACTGGGGCGGGGATCGCTGACGCGAGGGTCTGGGGCTCCCCGTTACCCCTCCTGGGGAGGGGGGGAGCTGCGCAGACATGCGGCACGGCTCGTATGATGTCATGCTTGTTTGCTTGTTTTTCTTTTCGGGAGTTCTATTCACTCGTTTGACAATTTTCGTTGTTAACCAGAATAGGGGGTTTGTTTTGTGGTGCTTACCTCTCTGGGTGCCTGTCCTGGTTGATGGCAGATATAGAATGCTCCAAATCACATGTGCATTTCTATGGGCCATTGCTCCTCGTGCCTCTGTGAGGGGGGGCCAGGTTCTAGCTCGTGGTCCCTAGTAGGCTAGAACTCCACCCCACATCGACTGATGCAAAATAGTTAGGGTATCCATATCAGCCTATAAATAGCTCCAGGGAGCCTCCGGGACTCAGTCCAGAAAATGGCATTTCATTACATTCAACTGCTGTTTTTATATTTTTAAATAGCTTATGGGTACAGATAGGATTAAGTAGGATTTTAATCTTTATGGTAAAATGATAGCTTTCATTTACACACATCTTCATTGATATGTCAACCTGCTGTTACCAGTTCTCCCAGAAAAAGAAAATATAAAGAATATCTTCAACTTCAAGCCAGAAAAGACACAACAAGGAGTTAGACTGGGAATGCAGAAATTTTCAGCCTTAATCATGAAGCGACTTTTGCACCATGGAAGAGACTGGCGTTTCTACATTCAGGTCAGCTGCCATTTCATGAATGAGATTTTTACCGTATTTGTGAATTTTTTTATGAAATATTGAAATAAAATTTTTGTTGTTAAATGTGCAGTATATATAATATAATAATAAAATAATGTTTATTTAGTGAAAGTACATACAAAATGAGTTACAAGCAGAATGTTGAATTTCTAGATGGAGCTAGTACTGTACTAGGTGCCATTGTACACATCAGCCTGGTATAGCTCCGGGGAGCTTAAGAGGCTCTCCACAGAAATTAAACTTAAAATTAAGACTTCAAACTAATTGAGATCAATATAGGTTGCCTTTAATTTCTCCAAGAGATAACATTCCTTCAAAAACCCACTTACAGCACAATTGTGCCCTGTAAATTAATCTTGACTATTTGGATGTGATAGGCAGCAGCATTTGCTTATAACAAATTGTCATTCACTATTATATGAAATGTTTTTACTTGGATATCTAAGATGTTCAATCAAGAGAAAGTTGAGATTCAGCAGGATCAAATTGATTTCAGATGCTTGTATTACCCCTTGTGTTCATGACCCTGGCAATGATTGGATCAAAGTGTCGGCCAATACACAAGGACCCAGCTCCTCTCGCACTAACCCCCAGAATGTATAGTCCACCCATTACTGCATTTACCAGGTGAGTTATAGTGACCTCACTGTCTAAACATACCCACTCTACACCCATCTTGTCCTCACCCACCCTGCTGCATCCCACTGTCCTCACCCACCCTGCTGCATCCCACTGTCCTCACCCACCCTGCTGCATCCCACTGTCCTCACCCACCCTGCTGCATCCCACTGTCCTCACCCACCCTGCTGCATCCCACTGTCCTCACCCACCCTGCTGCATCCCACTGTCCTCACCCACCCTGCTGCATCCCACTGTCCTCACCCACCCTGCTGCATCCTACTGCCCTCGCCCATCCAGCTATAGCCCCAACTAGCCTACTTTCCCTGTTGTACCATTATGGAATGAGTGTTTCAAGTCACCACCCAGTGGGCACCTGTGCTTAAAGGGAGCCAACATTACGTAGTAAACAGTATGTAACTTCGGTCACTTTCAACCAGTGTTGTCCACCAGACAAGAGTGATGAGTGTAGTCATGGGAACCATCATTGGAGAAAGTTTTTCACTTTATTTTGGAGTAGTGCTGCCATAAGACTACCAAAACAGTCTGGATGCCAAAATGTTATGACTACTTAATATTTCTAGATTACTCCATTTTTCCCCGCTATCAATTAGTGATTTTATTCATTTTTTGCTTTTAAAAGCTATCAGTCAGGATTTGCTAATAGGTATATAGAGTATATTACAATACACATAAATATTTAATGAAATATCAGAACGTTGGATCGTGCATTAAAGCCAGTAGCTGAAGAGTTCCTTCAGTTATCTATTGGGAGGAATGAGAGTGGAGGGAGCTGGTCCACCTGTCCCAGTATTGTTGCTGACACCAACCCAGGACTTCCTCTCTGTAATATTTCTGCTTTGGTAAGGAATAGTAAATACGGTTTAGTATTACTTGAATTTAAAATACTGATGAATAAAGAAATACTTATATTTAGATATAAAATAATTTAAATATATAGTAATTTCAAAATACAATATATGAGTATCTTTTGTAAACACTGTATATAAGAAATGGAAAAAATCAATAATGAAAATTACATACGATATGTTAAATGTGAATATTAGTGTTTAATAAATCTTTAAACCACAATGACCAATTTAAATATTTTTATACTTTTAATTCTAGGACGTTTCATCACTATGCCAGTGCAACGATGGGCGGTGCATTGTTGATGCATCAAACCAACCAAGGCTTAATGACTGGTTGTTAGGGACTAGGTGGCAACACGTCCGGAACAGGTTAATTGACTCCACCTTTATACTCTCATACATGTGTCGTAAACTAAATTAAGCTTTCATAAAATTAAGTCCAATAGTGTGTAAGGAAGTACATTTGAGAAATACTAAGTGAGGTTATATGTTGGATAGGGTAGTTGCTGGTAATTGGAAGCTATACAGTGTAAGATTGATTTATGTCACTATATACAGTAATTGTAATATCTCTATACAATATCTGTTTTCCCATTCAATTTTCTTTATATGTGGTCCACATGCATACAGTACTTTCATATAAATTCTCAATCCCTTGCATAAATTTTCTATGGAGAAACTTTGAAACTTGTCAGTTATTTTTAAATTTTGTTGGTTGCTGCTTTAACCACTGTGATGCTCCAACCGAGAAATCTCGTTCTGAGAGTTGTACTATTCTTTTCTGTGGGGAGCTCCTACGGCTCCCTGGAGCTTAACAGGGCTAATATATATTTTATTAGACCGGGACATTAGCTATGAAGTTCAGACCTACCAGGGACCAGTGCCAGAACCTGGCCCATTCAAAGTGGTTGCAAGGAGCAATGTCCCTGGAACCCCCCCCCTGTGGTTGGAGGTTTTCCTTATCTGCCATCGACCGGGGTTAGGCCCTCAGAAAGGTAGGCATAAGAAAACAAACCCCACATGGTATGAAACTAACAACAAAAACCGAACAGATAGGTAGAACTCCCTACAATCCCAAGGAAACAAGCAAATGTAACACACTACTGCTGCGCTGCTGGTCTGCACAACCCTCCCCTTCCTGAGAGAGGGAGTGGGGGGGGCCCCAGACCTCACCACGTCAGCTGCATAGCACTCTAGTTTGTGAGCTAATTTCAACCGGGATTGATGCTTCTCTGGCCTCAGTTTCCTAGGCAGTGTTTGCCTTCGTTGCACTCACTGCCGTGTTTTTGTTTTGTGCGGTGGCCAGGTGTTCCTCATCAGTACCGGGGCTGCATGCGCTTAGGGGCTTCCTTCCCTAGGCACCCTGGGAGTACTGCCCCTGCGTGACAGGATTATCTTTCCTGGTGTGTTCGGGAACCATTCCCATAAAGGTTGTTGCTGCTCGGCATTTGCCTCGCCCTTGTGGTCAACTGGGGCTTAGGGCCCTTGTTTGGCCTTGGGTAGGGACTGGTATTGTGCTGGTTAGGGTGTCAAGGTGTTGAGCGACCTGCTACCTACGCGGCGACTGGTTCCTGTTGCCTCTGGGGACGGTGTACTTTTGCTGGGTTTTTCTTTAGTTTTTATTTCATTTGCCTGGTGGGGTCTGCCTAGTGTGGCTATAGTTCTACTGGTAGTGTTTGATGGCCCTCTGCTAGGACCCCGTGATTGTACACATCACAGGGGGTTTTCAGTGTTGGCATCTATCCCTTGTTAGCTTGGGTGTTAGCTGGTTAGCAACACCTTGCCCGGGCTTCCCGTAGCAGTCAGACTACGGGCCCTGGAAAACCCTGTTTGGGCTCGATGGACCACTGGATGTGTCTTCCGGGTTCCAACCCGTCTTGTGCGGGTTCGTTGGTTGCTGTGCCCTTGTCTTAGGGGGTGACAGTCGCCACTTTTACCTCTGTTATGCTGCCTGTTGGGTCACTGACACCTTGACCCGGAGTCTTGCGAGTTGTGTTCTCTGCTTGTTCTCCAGTACTCTCCTGATGTTCTTCCTGTTCAGAGTACAGGCAGCATCTGCGTTGCAAGCTTGGTTTAGGTTGCTGCAATGCGCTAGGTTGGTTTCCCACCTGGATGTCCCCGGGGATGCCCCATTTTGGTTAGGTGCTGTTCGCCCCTTTTCCCTCCCACTCCTGATCGTCTGCAGGTTTTGGGGTCGGGGCAGGGTTTAGTTGGTGCTGAGACTCGGGCGGCTTCGGGGGCTGCCCTGTTCGGGTTGGGGACGGAGGTTTTCGAGCCTGTTCCTCCTGCCAATGGAAGGTCCAGATAGACAGTCAACCCAACCACTTCTTTCCTGTATTATCTCTGTCTCTATCATTAAAACTAAGTAGATTTGTTATACAGGATCTTCCCGTTCGAAAATCATACAGCCTGTCCGTTAATGTGTTATTACTCTCTTAGACATTTAACCCATTTGGTTTTAACTATTGTTTCTAGTGTTTTGACTACCACACTCATTAATGATATGGGTCTATAATTTAGAGGTTCCTCTCAACTAAAATTTGTATAGATTGGTACTATATATGTATTGGTTATAGATCTTTATAGACTGGTGTGCAGGGTGGGTGTGAAGGAATCATCTCGGCCATGGTTGTGGTTTTTCTGGGCCTGGTCAGTTTCTGCATGAGGGTATGCTGCAGGCATTTGTCACTGCAGCTTTGTGGGGCACAGGTTTGCTCAGGGGTTGTCAGCTCCCTGATGCTGTTCCTTCTTTTTGGGGGGTTGTGATCATTTCCTCTACTCAGCCCTTGGCGAGTTCTCCTTTCTGTTTTGATTTCTGTGATGAGATAGCACCAGGGAGACAATTTAGAGCTTTCCCAGAAACCCAGCTTTGAATGCAATGAAAGGCCTCTATTTGGTGGGTCTGAGGCAACTCCCTGGACCAGCCTTTACCCTTCCAGGTGTGTCAGTTTTCCTTTTGGGCAGCTCTTGACTGAGGCATCTCACTGATCCATGAGTTTTCAATGCTGCAAACTAATGGTGGCCAGTGGGAACTGGCCACCACTTTACTGAATGACCTCATTTACAGAATTGTTGACTTATCTTGCTGTTGTTTTGTTTTGCCCTACCTTTCTGATGGCTGCTGTCATGATGATCACTGATCTACTCCCTGCATCTGTGAGGGAGGCAGGGAGGGGGGGAAGAGAACCAGGTTTTGGCTTCTGATACCCGATAGGCTGTTAATGACTTGCATGTGCTGGTGTAACTGGATAGGTGAGGAGCTAATCAGAGTGGCTAGCAACAAGCAGCGACCTCAAACTCACAAGAAGGAGGAGTTTCATTACATTCAATAATTTTATAATAATATAAATTTTAGGTGCAAAGTTTGCTGCAGTATTCATAGTGTTGAGTAATCATAATTTTCTCTTTATGTACCAGTGAGAGACATGGAGGTGTAACTCTTGGCGTGGAGGATCCTCGTATGGGCATTAATTCATCAGGTGCAATGGTTTGGTATGAAAACTCTGGCTACCATACACTTCCAGCCTACATCAACATGTTCAACAATGCAAGACTGCGCAGACTTTTGGGAAAGATTACTCAATCACTACAGTTAATAAACCAATTGCTTTCTCCAATTATGGCTTTGGAAGTATGTCCTTGTAAGTAAGATTATTTCTGTAAGATGTTTAATATATAATATATATATAATAATTGTAGTTGAACATGCAGCGTAAACTTAAATGTTATACAATTCAAACCATCAGAATATGATTGATAAGCACTCTGATAAATTGAGTAGTCATTTTTAAAACTATTGAATGTAGGACAAATCTATTAATGTTCCAAGCACAATGTGTTGTAATGGTTGGTACACACTCCTCTTATGCAAGATGACCTGGGTTCAAATTCTGCATAGGATTAGCCAATTGGAATCCTATAGTAATTGGGGATCCAGATGTCAAACAATTTGCAGATCATGAAGAAATCTTTGGAACAGGGTAGTGGAATTGAAGCAGCATTCTGGGCCATCCAACTTACATGCCTTACCCATGGATCACAGTATGCTTAAAACTAACACAACCTGGAGTGTGCCCAAACTCAAAGCATTGAGAGACCGAGTTGATACCCAGTACAAATTTTACATGTTACCCGTATACACTCTGATGTAGATAATGGAATTTTCCAAATTCCCCCGTCAAATAAACAATGAAATCATAATAATGTAATATATTTATGCAAATCTTTAGAGCAGGATGGTGGGATCAGTCTAGCATCTTGGGTGACTGGGGTGACCCAGGATGCTAGTTAAATTCCTGGCCTCCAAAGGTTTTCTCATAGATATATTACATTTTCTGTGAGGAGCCCCCTTCAGCTCCCTGCAGGAGCTACCGGGGCATTAGGCTAAGGAGTTCAGCCTACGGGGACCACGAGCCAGAACCTGGCCCCCTCAGAGAGGCACAGGGAGCAATGGCGCTGGAAAACTTCACCTATGGTTCAGGGTTTTCCTTCTCTGCCATCGACGGGGGTTAGGCACCCAGAAAGGTAGGCATAACAAAACAGACATGGTAAGAAATTTGCAACCGAGAACCGAAGAGAGGCAAAACTCTCTCCAATCCCAAGGAAACAAGCAAACAAGCAAATGTCACAGTCGTGCCACTCGTCAGTGCAGCCATCCCATTCCCAAGAGGGGGAGGGGGGAGCCCCGGACCTCCTGCACCGGCTGCCTAGCACTCCAGTTCGTCAGCTAGTGTGAACCGGGGCAGACGTCTTCTCTGGCCTCGCTTTCCATGCAGTGTTTGCCTTCGTGGTGTCCTCTGTGGTGTCATTGTGTGTGGTGGCCAGATGTCCTCAAGAGTACCAGGGCTGCATGAACTTAGGGGCATCCTTTCCTGAGTGCCCTGCGAGTACTACCCTTGCGTGTTAGGGTTCTCTTCCCTGGTGCGTTTGGGACCCATTCCCGTAGGGGTTAAAGTTGCTGCTCGGCATTTACCCCACCCTTGGGGCCAGCTGAGGTTTCATGGCTTTTGTTTGACCTTGGGTAGGAGGTGGTATTGTACTGGTTGGGGCATCAAGGTGTTTTGCAGCCTGCCTACTACGCAGTGGCCAGTTCCTGTTTTCCTTGGGGACGTTGTACTTTTGCTGGGTTTTTCTTTTGTTTTTGTTTTCCTTTCCTTGTGGGGGTCTGCTTGGTGTGGCTATCATTCCACTTAAATATATTGGTGGTCCTCCACTAGGTCTGTGGGATTGTACACATCACAGTTTTGACCTTTCCCCTTGTTAGCTTTGAGTCTTAACTGGTTAGCAACACCTTGCTGGGCTTCCTGTAGCAGCCAGCCTACGGGCCCTGGAAAACTCTGTCGGGGCTCGGTGAACCTATGGATGCGCCTTCCAAGTTCCAGCCTGCCTCGTATGATTTGGGGGATCCCAAGGCTAGGGAGGAGTTGACCTGGTGGCCTTGGGCCCTCTGACCCTTTGACCCTGCTTGGGTGTTGGTGCCCTCTTTGCAAGGTTTGTTGCCGCCGGGAGAGAAGTTTTCTTACTCCCCTTCCCTGTATGAGTATGATTTATGGTCGGCTTCTTCTCGGGTTCAGTTCCGGGCTCCCTTAGGTTCCTCAGCCTTGTCTTTCTGGAGGTTTTCTGCCTCTCGTATCTTCCCTAGGGAGGTTTGGGAGGCTCTTGCTGCATTCCTCCTGCGAGACCCAGATTCTGCCTCCACCATGGATCCGTCTTTGAATTTGGTTCTTCATTCCCGTATTGGGTGTGTTTGAAGGTTCCGGGGTCTTCCTGGCTGGCAGACTGCCCTTTCTTTTCGTTGGGAGCGTGGCATGGGTTCTGTTGGACCGGCATACTTGAGTGGCAAGAAACTCCTATTGTTCTACAGATTAACCTAGTGGGGCAAGTTTGAGCTCCTTAATGCGTGCTTGTTCACCCCTGTGCTTTCCCTGGATGTTGTCCTTGTGCAAGCCGCACGTGCAGGTTCCTATCCTTTTGGTGTCCTTGGTTGCTGAGGATTTGCATACCTGTGGGTATTTTGCTTTGGTCTTGCACTTCTTTTCCCTTCTCGAGCTGTCTTCGACCTGGCTCGAAGAGGATGTGGAGGCGTTGAGTGCTGGGCCTTCATCTGGTGTGCTGGCCTTGGCTGCACTGTTGAAAATGTTTGCGCCTATTCCGAAGGAGGCAGTGTCTTTTTTCTTTGTTTCTCATCTCGTGTGTCATCAGTCTGTGCTCGCTCGCTCTTTGGAATCTGCTTGGGCCCTGGCTCTTAAGTTTCATTGTCGTTTTGTTTGTTGCTGTTTGAAGAGGCTGCTGTTACACAGTTTCTGCTGGCGGCTTCGTCTAGCTGTCGTCCTATGTCGGATTTTTTGGTTCTTTGGGATATCCGTTCTGGGTCTTCTCGTAGGAATCATGCCAAGGCTCAAGGTTCCGCTGGTCAGGGTAGGCCATTGATGTCAGTTTCTGAGCTGGCGTCATCTGGTCACCGCGGTGATTGCTTTGTTCATCGACTGGCTTCTCATAAAAAATGTCGGCCCTTTCACGGTTCGCATTGTTGACGAGGCAATGGGGGGGAGGCTCACGCTGTTTGCTCCATGCTTGGTCCCACGATTCGTGGGCATTTCGGGTCATATCATCTGGCCTTTGGTGGTGGCTCCTCCTTTGGGGGGTTTTGGGGCTGGCGGGGCAGGCTTCTTCCCCTGCACTTTGTTGGGTCACCTCGGAGTGGGTGCATTTGGGCGTGGTTGAAAGGACCCCATTTCTCAGGTGGTTTTCCCCCGTGTTTCCAGTGCTGAAATGTGGACTGTGCAGATCAGAGGTTCTACCTGGCCTACCTCGATGACTGGCTGGTACAGACTCCCAGTAGGTCTGCTTGTCTACTCGACAGGGGAGGTTCTTTTCTAGCTCGCCAGGTTCAGATTCCTGGTGAATTGGAGGAAATCCCATCTGGTTCCATCTCGGGTTCGGACCTGGCTGGGTCTTGTTTGGGACTCTTGAACCGCTTCCATGTCTATTCCTCCAGAAGCGTTGCTGCGGCTGCGGTCTCACCTTTCGGTGTTTCTGGGGAGGTCCCAGGTCACAATAACAAACTCTGCTTTCAGACAACACACAGTTTCCCTGTTTAAATCCCTAAACATGCTAAACATAAATTCACTCCATACATTCTCTTGTGTCAATTACATTTATAAATCCCTTTTCTTAAGTGCAAACCCTGTTCTGAAACTCTTCCTGGACAGATGTAATAGAACACATACTCACCACACCAGACATAAATACTCTTTATTATCCCCAGAGTCAAACTTAATCTGTGTAAACATTCTATGCAAATAAAGGGACCTAGTCTATGGAACTCACTCCATAATGAATTGAAAAGTTGTCCAACTTTTGCCTTATTCAAAAAATAAAAATAAAAAGTACCTAATTTCTTCTTTATAGTTTTCATAGTTGCCTACCTAGTGCTTTATCTCACACTGTATCTAGTGCTACCCAATCCCCTAATATTTGTACCTAATCCATTTTACTTTACCATTGTAATCTTAGATATCATCTGGTATCATGGTTGATATATTGCGTGCATATTCTACTGCATTATTCCTTGAAATGATCATCAAATTGTGCTTCAGTGAACCAATGTATAACCTAAAATGTTATTCTAATGTGCCTAGTAATCCTTGTTCATTATTGTGTATTGTTATTATTGTGTATTATTCTAATCTTTGTTTTTGTCAAAATTTCTTACAATGTACCTGTAAACATTTTTTGTCAAATTTTTTACTGTAATTTATCTACTTAAAATTATCTGTACGTACCAGTAAAGTAAAGCTGTAAATTAACTGTAAAATTTTTGTTCAATTTTACTGTGAATTATCTACTTAACATTATCTGTTAGTTTAAGGACTTGCCCGAAATGCTATGCGTGCTAGTGGCTTTACAAGAATGTAAAATCAACTTCATTTCTATGTTCTCTCTTAACCCCCCAATGTACCTTCTTGTATATAAATAAATAAATAAATAAAGATGCCAGCCATATGCTTAATTAAACAAATACTTAAAAACAAAAGATTTTTCTTCTTTTCAAAATAGTTAAATTTAGAGTTATATGGAAATGATATGGGAAAATTACACAAAATATTTGCTTGGATAAACAAAGTTTCATACTATTTAAAATCAGACTTTCTCATTCCGAGTACTAGTATTTGGATAGAAGCTTCCTTGTAAATTTAAGTTTTCTTTAGAAGATTAAAAATTATCACAAACTCTATTTTCATGAATGTGTTTGTGAGTGACTATGCTAAATGCTCTAAAATTCTTTTAATTAATGATGTGTATAACAAGGTTTATACTTTTATTACACAACCAGAGAAGTGTCAAATTTTGGTAATTGTAGCAATTTAAAAAAAAATGAGCAGAACCCAATTTTCATAAGTTTCTTTAGTGAAACATGTCATTTGACAAGCGGCATTGACCTAAATCCCCTTGCATGTTAATTGGCATAGTCAGCTATTTAAGGAGCATGTGAGCAGAATAGTTTGAAATGTGGATAAACAGTTAAAATTAAAGCATGATAATCACACATTATTGGACAAATGACAGGTAATGTTGCCATACTATTGTAATGCACAGTATAGTTCCCTAATGAGCATAGAATAGAAAGAAATTCTAAAAGAAATTTGAGCAAATTTTATATAATGTTTTGTGCAGTCCAAATATTGCTTCATTTCTCTACAGCCAACAGATAGCAGCTGATGTAGGCATAGGACTGCTAATCCTGGTGTCACTGACAGTGGTGTGCTCGGCCACTGTGGGCTATGTGACTGCAGAAAGAATAAGAGGTGAACGCAGAGTTTTATATGTTGCAGGTATCTCCAGACGCACGTACTGGATCACCAACATGATATGGGATGTTTTGGTAAGATAGAATTAAAAAAGTAAAAGAATGATGTATAAACTATAAGGAAATGAAAAATAGTAAATTGGCCTTGAAAGTAATATGATAGCTGTACAGTGTCTTGGGAACTGATTGCAGATGCTGCAGATAGAAAGAAATGTGCAATGAAAAGGTTAAGTAATAATAATGTGATACATATTTTATGCATAATGATGTTCAATACAGTTAACCCTTACTATATGCAACTTCAGTATGCAACTATACAAATTCAGTTATTTAATTACATAATACAAAATCTTACTGTTAATTTTGGGTTTGCTACCCATGGGTTGACCAAACCACACACACTAGAAAGTGAAGGGACGACGATGTTTCATTTCATCCTGGACCATTCTCAAGTAGATTGTCGACTTGAGAATGGTTCAGGATGGACCAAAACGTCATCGACCCAACCACACACTAGAAAGTGAAGGGATGACATATTTCAGCCACGTTATTGTGACACCTCGTTTCCACCCATGGCTTGGTATAGTTTTTCTAGTTGTCATGCTTTTTGGGTCAGATTATTGCAATAAGGCACTTCTAAATGTTCTGTAATGCCTCCATTAGGGTATATTGGGGCTTAGGTAAAGTAAGCAAATAAACCCCACTGAAAAAATGTAATGTTTACTCTTATTTATGTTATGGTGACTGCAGATATAATAGTTTATTTGTGGTGAGAAATTAAAAGCATTTATTTCATGTAGGTATTTTATTAAGAAAGGAGTGAAGCAGTGGACTTTTGTAGGCATCAGGAATGCATCCCCATTTCTGTGGGGAGCCCTTTGGCTTCCCAGAGCTTACCGGGCTGATATGTATGTACAGTATTAGACTGTGGTATCAGTCGATTGGAGTTCTTGCCTACCGGGAACCACGAGCCAGAACCTGGCCCCCCCTCAGAGAGGCACGAGGAGCAATGGCCCATGGAAACCCCCATGTATTTGGCAGCCTTCCATGTCTGCCATCGACCAGGGTCTGGCACCCAGAAAGTTAGGTGTAACAAAACAAACCCCACATGGTAAACAATGTTACTAAAACCCCAACAGATAGGCAACACTCCCAAACTAAAACAAGCAAATGTCACTAATGCTGTCACACCGATCGTCCTCGCTGGCTTATAGTCGTCAGTTCCTCGGCTGATGTGGACGTGACAGTTGTCGACTCTGGCCTCTGACTCCTTGCAGTTCTGTGCCTTGTGGTGTATTTCTGTTGTGTGTGGTGTGCAGGCCAGAAGTAATTCATTAGTACGGGGGCTGCATGTGCTTAAGGCTGCCTTTCCTAAGTGCCCTGTAAGTATTGCCCTTGTGTCATGGAGCTCTCTTCCACAGGGCACTCGTTAGGTCCACTCAGCCACCAGCGCCATGGGTGTGACATCGTGCTTGTTTGCTTGTTTTCAGATTGAGGAGTTCTGCTTAGGAGTTCAGTTTCCAGTAACAATGTTTCACCAGTTGGGGTTTGTTTTGGAATGCCTAACTTTCCAGGTGCCTAACCCGGTAGATGGCAGATATAGAATGCTTCCAACTACATGGGATTCTATAGGCCATTGATCCTTGTGCCTCTCTGAAGGGGGCCAGGTTCTGGCTCGTGGTCCTCAGTAGGCTAGAACTCCATTTGAATTAACTGATGCCACGGTCTCATACATATATATAAGCCCGGTATAGCTCCAGGGAGCCGGAGAAGCTCGCCACAGATAGCTACAATATTATTATTATTATTATTATTGTATAAATAATAATAATGGCAATATTATTATTTACAATAGGTATTAATTATACTTTTAATCAACTTCGCAGATATTGACCATGATCTTATTCCACTCCTCAAATATTGACCATGGTCTTATACCACCCTTCAATTGTTTGCCATTCTACTCCACATATGTTGACCATTTCATTATACATTTCATTATACAAATGCTAATAGTGCTTATGTTTGCCTAGTACACATATGTTAACCATAGCCTTATGTTATCATCACAGGTGCTGTTTATCATTGTTCTTCTGATAGCCATCCTACTTGTCATCTTTAATGAGCAGATGTTTATCTGGAGGGAGAACTTAGCAGCATTCATTCTTTTATCTCTTCTATATGGGTAAGTTTAATTGTAGCTTAAATAAAGGTATTTTCTGGGGGGAGCCCCGTCAGCTCTCCGGAGCTATCCAGGCTGAATGGATATGTATAACTTTCTGGCATCAGTCAAAGTGCTAGGAGTTCTTGCCTACCGGGGACCACGAGCCAGAACCTGGGCCCCCCTCAGAGAGGCATGAGAAGCAATGGCCTATAGAAACCCCCTTGTGATTGGGAGCATTCTATGTCTGCCATCGACTGGGACAGGCACCCAGAAAGGTAGGTGCCCCAAAACAAACCCCTATTCTGGTGAAAATACTGCTCCCGAAATCCGAACTAGTGGAGAGAACTCCCCAAACAAAATTATCAAACTAGCATGACGTCATCACGTTGCCGCGCCACCATCTGCGCAACCCCCCCCCTTCCAGAGAGGAGGAAGGGGGAGCCCCAGACCCTCCACGCCAGCGTTCCAACTGGCAGTTCTTGGCTGATGGTATTACTGGCTGGTCGAGTGCCTCTGGCTCCGGTTTTTGTTTCAGTTCTGTGCCTTGTGGTGTGGACTGTCTCTACCGGTGGGGTGTGAGCCAGGAGTAAGATTCCACGGTACTCGGGCTGCATGCGCCTTTGGCTATCTTCCCCAGGTGCCCTGTAAGTACTGCCCTTGGGGCCACCTTCCACAAGTCACCTTAGGTTCTACCTCCGCTGTGTCCTTTACTGCTCGATACTGGGCCGCCCTTGGAGTCGGCTGGGGTTTTGTTGCCCTGGTTTGTCTCTGGGTAGGGGGTAGTTTTCGTCACTGGTAGGGGCGCGGGGTACTGCACAGCTAGTTTTCACCATTAACAGTGGCCGGCTCTGTTCCGCCTGGGTATGTTGTCCTCTTGTGGGATTTTTCTTCTGTTTTTGTTTTTGCGTGGTGGGGGTCTGCCTTTAATATGGTCCCCCTTTCCTGTTCTAGGTGATTTTCTTTCGAATTCTTCTGTTGGCGGTACTCCCCGCTTGGCCCCCGTGAGTGGACACGTCCTGGGGGTTGGGCTTTAGCAGTTTGTTGGTAGATTTGGGCGCCGGTTCGCAGTACCCTGCCTGGGCTTCCCTTAGTGTGTACCAAAGGCTAAGGGCCCTGGGAAACCCCACAGGGGCTCCGTGGTCCTATAGGTGTGTCCCCGGAGTCCCTCTCGCGTCCTGCGAGTTTGACAGTTGATCTGTCCCCTTGTCTCAGGGTGACACTCATCGGTTGTGCCCCCGCCATGCTTCCTGTTGGGTCCTTGTTTCTTGTGACCCGGAGTCGTCCGATGAGTGTTGTCGGTGCACGCTCTCCTTCACCCAGGCCACTGGTCTTGATAATCGGGTGCAGGCTGCTGCAGCATTGCTTGCTGGGTGTAGATTGCTGCAACGCTCTTGGTTGTTTGCGGCCCCGGATGCCCCGAGGCTGCCCCGTTTTGGTGGTTGGGGTCTGGTCTTGGGGGTGGGGGTCGCTTCGACTCTGGCTCCTTCCACTTCTTGTCCTTCCCCTTCTGTTCTACACACTTCCTCCCTTGCTTCCTGCTCCGAACCATAGGCGGGTTTCGGGGTTGGGGCGGCGTCTGGTTGGGTTGAGACTCGGGCGGTCTCGTAGGTTTTCCTCTTCCGGGGTGGTGGCGGAGGCATTCGAATCGGTTCCTCCAGCCGTGCCGTATGGGTCTGACCAGTGGGCTCCCTTCATTAGTGTTTGCACGGCTGCCCAGGCTTTTCCTTATCAAGCTGGGGCTTTGGGGGTGCGGCTCGGCCCTGGGTCATGCCGTCGAGGTTCCCGGGGTTAGGGAGGGGTTGCCTGGGGGGGGGGGCCTTAGCCCCGTTTGCCCCTCTTGGGTCTTTGTACCTTTGGTGTGGGGCTGGCAGTTCCTCAGAGTGGGGTTGTTCCTTCCCTCTGTGTTCCTGTTGTTTTCGGGTATACCCCTCCCTGGGTTCGGTTCCGTGTTCTTTCGGGTTCGTCGGTCCCGTCGTTCCTGGGGGTGTGTTTCACCCCCTTTTCCTTACCCTTTTCGCTCTTATGTCGCGATACTGTTAAAAAAAAAAAAAAAAAAAGAAAATCAAATGTGTATTCAGGTAAGGTACATCCATATAAGGTGTGAAACAAACATTGATGGATTTATATATTGACCTAGTACATACAGTGCCTAGCCGCTTCGTATCGTTGTCCCTGCATGTTCCTTGGTCAGGGGTGCTTGTCGTGGTTCTCGTTGGTTCGCGAGTCTCTTCGTACCTTCCAATATTATTGGAACGTCTGTTGATTTTCGATGTGGTTTCCCTCGGGTCTTTTGTCGGCCTCGTTGGTTCCCTTCCATCATCTGTTTTCTTTTGCTTCGTTTTCGCCTTGTTTTGTTTTCGCGTCGTCTCTACTTCCAGTTTCGGCGTTCTTTGTCTTCATTCCGCACGCCTTCCTGGTGTTTGTACGATGTCTGTACGTTGTGTGTACAATTTGTGTCCGCCTGGTGTACGAGCCACGCCTCCCGGTGGACGGGTGATGCATTTCGTACCTCGTGTGCTGGGGCCGTGGTGTGCGTTTTGTTTATGGGCGGTATGCTCGTGTGTTCGCGTCGTTTCTCGTGGTTTTCTACGGCTTCTTGCTCGTTTCTCCCTCCAGTCATGGCCCTCTGGATGCTGAGGGTGTTTTGGATTTCTATCTGGGGGTGTCACTTCGTTCTTCCTCTGCTTCTTGGTGTGGGATGGTTTGGCGTGGTACCGCCTCCTCCCCTTCTGTATTGCTCCGTCTTCTGCAGGGCGCGCGCCTCTGGCCGTATTTCTCCTTCGACTAACGCATTTTATTCAGGTAACGGTACATACTATGCCTACTGCCTCGAGTATGCATGGCTTTCGGGCACACCTTTAGCGCTGCTCCTGGTATGTTACTTGGCTCGCCTGTGTTGTGGCACGGTCGTGTGTCTGCTCTGCAGGTGAGGTTGTCATGTCTGGCGCTTCTGTCGGCCTAGTTCTGGTTCTCACTTTTGGTGGGGTGCTTGCCTAGTTGTGCTTGTGGGGGTTGAGCTCTGGCTCTTGGGCCCCGTCTCTCCTGTCAGTTAACGGTTGTGCAGTTTCCTGAGCCTCCTGGGCTCTGTCTTTTCTACATTTACTCCTGTGGGTGGAGTCTGCCTCCACCACATGGCTTCTTGGTGCTTTTCGCTTCCTTTCCCCTCTGACATTAATCAGGTTCTTTTTCGTGTCTGTGGCTCATTTGGGTGCTCACTTCCTCCTGTGTCCCCTTGTGTGTACGAACATTCGGACATAAGTACAGAGGAACTGCTGAGGGCCTATTGGCCTGTGCAAGGCAGCTACTGTTTCTTACAACCCATTCGCACTCATATACATGTCCAACCCGCCCTTGCACCAATCGTGGGGCCCCACCAACACGTTATGTGGTAATTGGTTCCGCGAATCACTGAGCCTGTTACCGTGCCGGTCATTCCTCCGGTCTTTCCCGATTCTGCGCTTATCCCTTTTATGCCCATTGTTTCGTGCCCACAATGTGCCGCAAGGGTGGCGTGTGCCACTATCCCAGTTTCTGTTGTTTCGTGAGATTGGTGTCAATAAACACAAACACTTAAGTAACTACCTATCTTTCGTTGCGTATACAGTAGTTGTGGGCAATGGTGCGGGTTGGGCGCACTGAGTGTCGGTACGGTGTCTTGCATGTGTCTGTTCTAGACCACACTTGCAGGTAGACTAGTTATTATTCGCTACTCTGCTGGTTATATGCTTGGGCGCCGCCTCAACCGTTCTCCAAAGGTTGGCATTACTTTTCCTTGGAAGTACGGAACAGTTTGAGTTCCATCATTGGTACTACGTAGACCTTTGCTTCTCTTGTTAAGCTCATGCGTTTGGAACGAGTATCTTATTGGGATACTCTACTCACTCCGCCACCCTTGTTCACTGTTCCATCCTTGTTTACTCTTCCCCGCTTGGCGAGATTGCGTCGATGGCTCCTAACAGGGGCGTTTGGTGTGGTGTGTTTGGTCACCTTGCGTGTGTCTTTAGTGCCTTTTTTGTCCGTCTTTTGTTCTTTGTTGTCCTGTGGGGCTCTGCCCCGCATTTCGGTGCTTTTGTTTTCGTTGTTGACCCCTGGGTCTTTTCCCTGTCTGGACACTTTCCTTGCCTATCTTCGGTGCCTGACTGCACCCTGCTGTTCGTGAGGTCCCTCAGGTATGTACGCGCTCCTCTACACATTTTGTGGTTGGTCGTGTGCGTTACTTCCCGGCCGCTCCTTGGGCCGTATTCGTGGTTTTCCTTACCTATTTCCATTTTTCCTCCCCCATGCTACACTTATTTGTGTATCTGGGTCAGTGCTTCTTGACTATCCTGTTTGATGCTCCGGTGGGCCTCTGTCCATGTTCAGTTCCCTGCTTTTGGACTTCTCCGGTGTTCCGTTTTGGTACCGAGTTCCTGCGATTTTCTGTGTGGTTTCCTGCAGGCTTCGGGTTGAGCTGTTTGTGGGGGCTGTGGACTTTCGGTCTGCCGCTCCTGCCTTTCTGGTTCCTTTTCTTGGAACCGGGTTTGCTGGGTTCCGGTCCTGGTTCCGGTTATTCTTTGTTCCTTTTCCGGACCGGGTGTGTTTACTTTCCTGTGGTTCACATCCTGGGTAGTTCTCCTCTTGGATGCCTCGGGGATGCGTGCGTCATTCTTCCCTGCTGGAGCTGGTTATGTTGCTCTTTTGGGTTGCGGGGTTGCTGTTTTTAGATTTGCGTTTTGCGCTTTCGATCGTGGTGTTAGTTTCTTGTCTTTTGTGTTGGCACTGGTGGGTTCATTATTGGTCTCCCACCTGCGTGTTTCGTCTCGGGGGCGGTGTGTGGTTTTCCTGGCTGTCTTTTCGGTTTTCCTATCACTGCGAAGGGTCCTTCGGTCTTTGGTAGGGTTGGCTTGTCTTCCCTTCGGGGTTGTTCCGGGACCGTCGTCTGGGATCATGTCCTGTCACCTCATATTAGGTGGTGCTGGCAGAGCCTCTCCTGCTTGCGTTCAGTGTTGCGGTTCCTTCTGCTCCATTCCACTTGCTGTCCTGGGCATTGTTCCCCTCTGGCCTGCTCCTGAGTTTTGGGGCCGCCCTGGTCGTTGGCCTGGGTGGTCTATTTTCTTCTCGTTTTGGTCTTTGTTTTGTCTCTGGTTTTGGTTGTTCAGTTAGGACGTGTGGTATCCGCCTCCCGGTTCCTTCCCTGTTTTACTTATCTGTGGTGAGGTAGCTCCGGGGAGCCGACGGGGCTTCCCCCAGAAAACCAGTGTTGAATGTAATGAAACGCCATTTTCTGGGTGAGTCCCGGAGGCTCCCCGGCATCCCTCCCTCCCTCCCTCCGGTCGGTGGCATTTTTCGCATATTTTGACATCCAGCCTAAGAACTTGTAGGAACCACTGGGAGGCAAGAAATGACCTGGTTAGTTTGAAAGTAGTTAGCAAGAGGATTGAGTGGGTATGACAAGAAACAAGATCTTTAGGAGCCATTGCATTTGTGAGAGTTGCCAACATCACAAAGTGGATCTGCAGGGTACTCCCACAACACTCAAGGCCACTTTGTTTGCTACGAAAAAAAATTTGGACTGTAATAATTCACACTAACACAAACAGTAGTTTGATGTGAGTGGCATTAATATAAATGCATTATTTTGAAAACTAACACTTAAACATGTACAACCAATGAAAACCTTAGTGAATACAGCTCTAATATTACAATTATTTAATTTCCAGTGTGAGCATCCTTCCACTCTTCTACTTGATGGAGTCATGGTTCCAGACAGAAGCTTCAGCAGTGTTTTTCTTCTTCTGTACAACATTTGGGATTGGAATAATCACCTCCTTGTTGGTTGTTATCTGCCAGACCATGCTATGGATCAAGGTCAGTGCATCCACATCATCATCTTCATTATTCAAACCTTTACATACAAAGCTGTTCCAGAAAGGAGCGGAGTGTGGAAAATTATATAAAATATATACAATTTCAGATATTACAGTAGTGTGCATAAAATGTTGGCAAAGCACATAGAGCAGATTCATAGTTAAGAATGGTTGTGTTGCCACAATTTGTAGCAGCATGTGTGCTGAGATCAGAGACCCATGTGACATACATGGGGCTCCCATGTATGTCACATGTCAAGAAATAACTGACACTTACCCTTAAGGAAAGACTAACATTAAGACTAAGGGAATGACTGACATTTTCCTTTAGGAAATGACTGGGGTGACACCTAACCCTGACACTTAAGTCAGGGAGCAGAAGACTGTACTTATGCTTATAAAGGTTACCCTAGCCAACTACAGTATTGACCTTTCCTAGGATGCAACCCACAACAGTTGCATATCTCCCGGGTACCTATTTTACTACTTCGTGAACACAGGCATCAGGTGAAAGGAAACAGTGCCCCAAATGTTTGTCTTACTACAGGAATTAAACCTGAAACCCCTTGGTTCAGAGTCAGTGATGTAGACCACTGCACTAGTGACACAAACTGGAGAACTTGCCGCACGACACTCGGCCTTGGCCGCGCGACACTCGACCTTGGCCGCGCGACACTCGACCTTGACCGCGCGACACTCGACCTTGGCCACGTGACACTCGGCCTTGGCCACGTGACACTCGGCCTTGACCGTGCGACACTTGGCCTCGGCCGCGACCCCGCGACACTCGGCCTTGGCAGTTGGCCGCGTGACACTCTACCTTGGTGACTGGCCGCGCGACACTTGGCCTTCATAATTGACTGTAGTTATGTTGAACACAAATTTTACTACAATATATCATCTAACAAATAATCCTCAAATTCTGCTACAAATGTACCTGTTGATAATCCTCAAATTTTACTAAAATGTACCTACTAATTTTATTCAAATTTTCTTACAATGTACCTGTTAACTTTTTTCAAATTTGCTACAAATTACCTACTTAAAATTATCTGTTAGATTAATGACCTGCCCGAAATGCTATGTGTGTTAGTGGTTTCACAAGAATATCAAAACATCAATGCTATATACTCTCATAAATCCATTGTTTCCTTTCTTGTATATATATAAATAAATAAATAAATAAATAAATAAATGAACTGTGTGACACTCAGCCTTGATAATTGACTGACATATGACCTTAAGAAATGACTGACAATGCTGGGAATGGCTTCAAGGTATGGGCTTTCATATTATTGATGTACTGTTCTACAACCCACCAGGAGCTGAAGTATGAATTAGGACCCTCAATGATCGTGAGTAAAGGTGGCTCTTGCATGATTTGACAAATGTTACTAATCATTCAGTATTTACTAATACATTTTATGTCCTGCTTATAATAATTTAACTTCCATAATCAAATTTACTTAGTGAATTAACTTAACCTAGTACTAAATACATTAGAATACTTTTGTATCTCTTGAGCAATGTAATTTCTGGGGACGTCCCCAGTGACTCCCTGAAGCTATCTTACTGAGATTACAAATGGGTCACATTAGTTTTGGATGTGTTTGGCATCTGTCTTCCAGTGAGTGGCCTCAGTGCCTGGGTGCTCCGCTTGGTTAGCTGCTTTCAGGTCCTGGTAATTCCCTCACAGGTCTTAGGCACGGTTTGTTCAGCCCGTCGAGTACACACTTGCCATGTGGTAGTTTGAAGGGGTGGTAATTTGAAGGGTGGTCATCATCATTTCTACCAGATGATAATCCTTTCTACACCCGCCATGCTACCTGTTGGAACGATAACACCGACAATCCTGAGTCCTTTGAGATTTGTTCCCTTGTGGTCTCCATTGACCGATTCTGCTTTCGGTGTACAAGCTTTCCAGGCAGCTGCTGCTTTGCAAACTAGGTTTGGTAGGGTTAGGCATTCTCAACATTGTGATTGGTTGGATGCTCCAGAGTTGGGCCCCTATGGTGTTTTGGGACCCAGAATTAGTGTGGGTGACCTCTACCTGGACAAAATTTGTGTTTCCTC
The DNA here is from genome assembly GCF_040958095.1 of Procambarus clarkii. Classification (NCBI taxonomy): domain Eukaryota; kingdom Metazoa; phylum Arthropoda; class Malacostraca; order Decapoda; family Cambaridae; genus Procambarus; species Procambarus clarkii. The sequence continues at coordinate 38,275,571 of NC_091160.1, read as the reverse complement.
TTCCTTTCCCCTGTGGGTGTGGATCACCATGTTTCTAAATAGAATTTTTGCATCTAATGTGACCTATTTGCATGGAGTAATATCAGCAAGATAGAGTAGGCATGTCTTATGCCTGCCATTCAATGACCCTAGGAAGCCAGCTCAAGATGCAGTTGAATGATACTACTGAGTGATTGCTTTCTCACAGGAATTGCTGCTGCCCACACCGAAGGCCTTGATTTTTCTTTCAAAATTTCAATTTCATTGTTCCCATGATTATGCTCCTATGGCAAATTTCAGATATGTATTTAATTTCAGGGACAGAGCAATGTTAAAACAATTGTTCATAACATACACAAAACCTAAATTAGAATATGCAGCAGATGAATGGTGCATATACTGTATGCGCCATGTCTTCACAATATTTTAGATCAACAACATTGAGAACAAGTGGCCATAGGTTTAAGTTAAGAATATATAGATGCAAATTTTTTTTTTGTAAATTCTCTTTTGGAAACACTGATAGATGTATAGAATTAAATAAAAATAAAGTGTATATCAAAATGTCCAGAAACTTTAAAATGCCATAACAAACATTCTAGTAATGACATGACTCCATGATTGTAGCGCTCGTCCTGTAGCTATACGTCAGCAATTACTCCTGGTTAATTACATATACAGTACTGTATCACATATTTCTAATATTTTTACATAATTTACTACAGTACTTTAAAAATACAGTATGGTTATTTTTGTATACTGTATGTACAAATTTATCCTTTTCTCCATAAGCCTTCTTAAGAGCTGTATTAATATTAATGTTTTGTTATTCACCAGTATCTCAGGACTGTGTCCTGTGCGAACAACAAAGACTTGCTGTCATTTTATGTGTTATATAGTTTTCTTAATGTCTGTGTTTAGTCATTTTACATACAGCGCATTTATGGCTATAGCATTTTGATGGCTCTTACCTGGTTAATTCTTAGACCTTTAGCAGGCTTACTAAGTTATTCTCTAACTGTGGCATGTAAACCTATTCCTCGACACTTCTCAGACCCAGTATTGTAGCTTGGATTTTTGTCAAAGTACACTGCTTCTATACCCATTTACGAAAAGAATTAAATATTAGTACTCGGCCATATTTAAAAACGCCCTTCGTACTGATGTTATTTCAAATAATATGTTCTACATACTACTTTGTAAACTCATTGCTTATCTCTGTGAATGTTGTAGAAATTATTATTCTTATTATTATTTATTCATAAACATATGCATACAAAGAAAACAAGACGGAGGTATATATGAAGCTACAGGGGTTGCACATTAAAGAAGTTTCTACTGTACTACACAAATGATTTTGGCAAAACTTGAATAATTCAGATAAAAATGATTTATGTGTAAAATGGGTAAATGCTTAATACTAAAAGAGAAGCAGACTAACACCTGAGATGTTCAAGAAATATAACAAATGATCTACAATATGAAGGTGATACTTAATAATGACAGGCATAGATTACATTATAGAATCTGTAGTTTTAGCAACTGTACAGAAATAGTTGTTAATATTATTAGTACTGTAACAGCAAGGATATACAAAGATGCATTTTAGTGATACTGTAAACTAATCTATATCCATGCCTTTACTCCACTCTTCCAGATACTTTATGACATTGCAGGAGTGCTCAAATATGTCTTCCTGGTGTTTCCTCCTTTTGCCTTTGCTATTGGTATCAAGGACTTGGCTGTTAGCTTCACCAAGGTAAGCTACTTTTATTATTACATGTGTTTTCTATATTTTTTATACAACATGAATAAAGTGAGTTGATGTAGCATACATCAACATACAATAATTGCATCTCTGGTACCTATTCTAAAATATTCATAGCTATAATCTGATTTGAGAAAACTAAGTACAGTGACACCTCGGCTTACGATTGTCCCTCTTTATGAACTTTTCGGGTTACGAGCCCAATTTCTTCATAAAATCCGAATCGGGTTACGAGCTTTGCCTTGGGGTAACGTACTGTAGTTTGTTGATTCGCGTATGGCTGACTGAGCACATGGTAGCATGGCGATCGCGCCTCAGTTTATCAGTGGCTCCCGCTTAGTGACAATTGCGCCTGAATTCTCTGTAAAGAATTTCAGTGTTTTTTAGATTTTTGGGTATTTGAACATAAAAGTGATTATATATCTCGCCATGGATCCCAAGAAAGTCAGTGGTAAGGTTCAACATAAGAAAATAGTTGTGAGTAGAAGATGTCCCTTCCTCATTAAGAAATTGTGTGCAGTATGGGAAGAACTGCAAAGTTTTTTTTTTTTAAATCGCCCAGATAAAGCTGTAGCAGGCCAGTGGATTGACCTTTTAAATGACAATGGGATGTCTCACTACAGACAAGTGTTAAAATGTAGGGAAAAACGTGTCTTTAGACAGATTCTTAGTAAGATAAGCAAGCAGCGAGCCGCAAGCAGGTCCTAGTGGTACTCCTGCAAAACATAGAAGAGAGTACCCCAGAGAAGTCATCACTGCTTGATGTTATAATGGAAAGGGACTCCTCTTCCAAACACTAACACATCTTCTCCTCCCCCCCCCCCCCTCCCCTTCTCACTGTCTTCTATACACCACAAGAGGCATCAATAAAGATAGGCAATAACTTGTACATACTTTAGTACTAAAGCTTTGGGTGAATTAGGTATAAAATTTACTTTGAAGTTAATATTTTTGGGAGTGTAGAATGGATTAATTCAATTTACATTATTTCTTATGGGAAAATCGCTTCGGTTTACAAATTTTCGGGTTACGAACCGTCTCTGGGAATGGATTAAATTTGTAAGCTAAGGTACCACTGTATAGTTGATACCAATTCTACATAGCAATATTCAATATAATTATTTTATTGTGTGGAACCCAGTTGAGACTGTTTAATGTTATAAATTAAATTTTGTTCTAAATTGTCAGAATTTTGAGTACAGTACTGTATCTCCAAAACTGTAAGCACTATAAAAATACAAAATGTACAGTGGTAATGGGCTCGTTAGTACACTTGCATTCATTCTTGACTCGTAAACAGGAATCCCACCGGGACAGAAATAGTTTGGCATGTTTACTTTTACCTAATGCCTCTGTTCATCTAGTAAATAGGTACCCAGGAGTTAGTCAGCTCCTTGTGCATCCTGGGGAGGGGGTGGGAGGACCTTAATACAAGCCTAACATGTGCACAGGCTGCCTGTCCCCAGCAAAATTAATTAAACGGTACATTTCTAAAAATGAGAATATAGGCTTTTATAGGCAAGGTGAAAAATATGTTTTGGTAGTTGTTTTACAGAAATATTGCTTGTAAGCTTCATTTTTGTCAATAAATTTCCTTATAAAGACTGCTTTAACCCAACCAGGTACAGTATGTTGTTGCCTTGTTGCATCAATACAAGTTTTTATTTTACTGAGCAGTATTTTTACCTTGTGTAACAAACATTTCCAAGAAAGCATTCTACTTATAAAGGGCTTGATATTAGTTTATTCAATTTTGTTTTACAGTTTCTCCAGACATCCATCACAGTATAAAATCCAGATACTACTTTATTTGTTTGATGGCTATGTTAAGAGTGTTCACATTTACCTGTAAACCATGTAAACTATGTTTACATGGCTTGTAAAACCATGTAAACATAATGGTAAAAATCATGATAGGTAACTTTACATGATGATTTACTTTACATGATAGTAAAACCATGTTTTTACTTTTGATTTTATTGGTGACTGTCTACACCTCAAAACTTTTCCAAATACAGTAGTGTAAATCAGATATAACACTAGGAATTAAAATTTCAGGACACTGTCACTAGACTTTTAAAGTGTCAATGGTCCACTATTATTTATATAAAACATTCACTCAAATGTTGGCCTCTGCTACAAAACTGATCAATTTTAAATTGGTTTCCATGATGTATAAATTACGTATAACTAAAATTTTAAAGAGTAACATGACTTGAACTGATAGCCAAAATGTACAAGGCTCATACACTACCAAGGTTTAACGATGAGATATGAAGATTAATTTTTCAAAATGGATCGATTGTACCCAAATTTATTTACTGTTCGTTGGGGACAGGAAGCCTGTATTTAGACTTATCATGGTTTCCATAAGCTAACTATGTACTGACCTTTCCCAGGATGCAACCCATAACAATTGCCCAACATCAAGGTACCTTTTTATGCTAGGTGAACAGAGGCATGAAGAGGAAACATGCTCAACTGTTTCTCTCCTGGCACAGCTTTACCTTGGGTCTCTTAGGTTTCGAACCCTGATTTGTGTCCCACAATGACTACCTCCTACCTGTTGAAGATTCTAGGGATCAATGTCCTCAAGGCCCAGTCTCTGACCAGGCCTCCTGGCTGCTGGTCTGATCAACCAGGCTGTTTGATGCAGCTGCTCACAGCCTGACGTACGAGTGGCAGCCTGCTTGATCTCGTACAAAATTTATTATTACTTTAAATCATACCAAACATGAGTTTGATTGGCATAAATGTATTGGGCAATACATTATATATAATTGGACTTTTAGTACCATTTAATCATCTTTACAAGGCCATTTTCAATTACAGTACTTGATTCTTGAGCTTCGATCCTTTTATACTCACATGGAACAGAGACAGCTTGTGGACATAACTCATCTTGAATACACATTTGACATACTGTATCAGTGATATGTCACATACTAAAAATTATTTTATCTTCAATGCAGGCATCTGTTATGGCTCGTTTTGAAATGGATGTGTATGTGTCGCCCTTCTCATGGGACCTCAAGATGCAGGGTGGGCTGGGCCTACACTACTTCAGCCTGGCCCTGTGGACAGTGGTAGGCACAGTGGTACTGCTCAGTTGGCAAGACTGCTTAGGAGCATTACCAAAGACTGCAGCTCCTGCCAAGAACCTGGCTGGGGCCGAAGAAGAGAAAGATGTGGCAGCAGAGAGGATTAAGTATGGATTTTTTTTACCCATGACATGTGGCAATCAGTTTAGATGCATGTCAGTGTGTAAAAAAAAATATTAATAATAATAAACTACATTGTAGCCTTTTTCGTGCACTGAATATATTAATTGTATGGCAGTCGTGTGGCAGCCCATCCCCCATCCTGCATGTGGGGCATAACAATGCATGTCACAACTATCATATTATCTTGCAGCAGATTAAAGAAAAGGACTTTGGAGTCAGAATTTACCATTTACTTAAAGTTCCACAAGAAGTTGGAGCTGCAGTAAAAAAGCTAACCAAACCCAATCTGAGGAATTTAATCATAACCAACTTAACAAAAACACATCATTTTAGGAGGTGACTTCAACATTGACCTCTGTCAACACAATAGTCCCCAGCTCGACTACTTCCTTAATGGCATGAGCTCATGTATGCTAATCCCCACAAGCACCAAACCCACCCAACATTTGCTAAAACCCTGGACCATATGTGGATTAACATACCAGCCCCTCTTGCTTCTGGTATAATCACTGTTTTGTATACTTAAGAACAGCCCCAATGAACAATACAATCCTCTCCAGAAAGCAAATGTTGTATACCAATTTACATGCCCTAATGATGGATGTCACCTTCGATCTACTTATATTGGTATGACCACCACAAAACTTTTGAAAAGATCGACCTGCCATCTACAAGCTGGTGCCGCTAGAAACCATATACAAAGTGTACATAACACAACACTCACTAGGAACATGTTAGTAGAAATCACAACAATCCTGGCATCCACCACTGACCAGAGAAGACTGCAAATACTGGAAGCTATACTCATAAAAGAAAATAGACCCGCCCCTAAATATACAGAGTAATGACTTTGATACCTTGCCTATACTGAAATCCAGACCTCACCATACAGCACTGGATAACGACATCTCTACCGAGCTCTCCCTGCCCACTGCCTTACCCAGTGTTTGATTGGCATCCATCCCCATTTCTTTTATTCTTCCATCCCCTATTTCTTCACCTGTGTGTGATTACTTCACCTTACTTCCTCTCCCAAGCAGCGTCACCTCTTTCACATGTGTATTTAAGATAAATTTGCACCGTGTATATTCATTCCTTACCTGAAGATATTCAAGAGTGGAACAAAATGTTGTAAAAATATACCCTTCAATATTCATTAGAGATTCTTTATCATGAATTTCAGTAACTTGATTGTTCTTCTTAATCTTGAGAGTAAGAAAATAGTTAGAAACATAGAAAGCTTACACTATAAGATCATCAATGCCAGCAATGCAGTTATATTTAACCAAATATGCTTAAAGGAACACCTGCTGCCCAAGTATACAAACCTAAATGTGTATATGCATCCTACACCTAACACTAAAATAAAGAGCACCACTACTTTGTACAATGTTCTGGCACTTATTTTAAATATTGAAGACCACCGAGCATCCCACCAAACGTCAGTTGTCCTCCTAAGCGTCTCGCCACCTGCCAAATGAATGGATCACTGGCGCACTTTTCTGTCTATTTGACTGCATTCCAATAATGTTTCTTTTCAAATTGTGTGCCCAATTGACTCATTTATTTGTCTTATTGAGTTCCTAACTTGTTTCCTACATCTAACACTGATTTTTCTACATATTTTCAATCACTGAATGTAATTGAGACTATTTTAATTTGTTGAACTGATGTTTATATTCTTTAGAGGGGGAACATCCTCACACTGTGACAATGCACTGAGCATGTGCAGAACCAGCCACTACTGCACTGGTGGGAATTCCAAATGTCTTTTCCTTACGCAGTTGAGTAAACATTAACATATTCTTCCAAAAAAGGACCCCTTCCTTACAGTATGTTAATTGCATAAAATGTGAATACTTTATATCATCCCCTGCAGGATCCAATGTGGAGGAACCTCACTTTATGACACAGTGTTGCGACTGGTGGGTCTTGGACGTGACTTCACCTCTCCTCCAACAACAGCTGTCAGTAACCTCTTCTTAGCTCTCAGACGGGGCGAGGTAAGTTTGGTTTTCAGAAGCTTTTTGTGGAGAGTCCCTCTGACTCCCTGGAGCTATACCAGGATGATATGTATGTATTAGACCGTGGCATTAGTTAATTCAAATGGAGTTCTAAGCCTACCAGGGACCATGAGCCAGAATCTGACCCCCCCCTCAGAGAGGCACGAGGAGCAATGTCCTATAGAAACCCCCGTGTGGTTGGAAGCATTCTATGTCTGCCATCTACCGAGTTAGGCACCCAGAAAGGTAGGCGTCCCAAAACAGACCCCAACTGGTGAACAGGATAACCTAAAACTGAACTGCTAAGCAGAACTCTCCTATCTGAAAACAAGCATGACTTGTTTTCAGTTGTGTTTTTGTGACAATTTTTTTTGTGACTTAATCCATCAATACCAGTGATGGATGATGTAAACACGACATAATATATTCAGCTCAGTACTTTTTAGTGCATTTACATGAAACTTAGCCATGTAAGATGTCATGTAGATGACATGATGCATGTAAAATTTTATCCAGGTAAATTATCCATTTTATTATATGAATTTCTCAAAATGACACACTATTGAATCAAATTACTGAAAAAAAATACTAGTATTGAATGTAATGAAATGCCATTTTCTGGGTGAGACCCGGAGGCTCCCTGGAGCTATACCGGGCTGATGTGTATATATTAGACCATGGCAACAGTCAATTGAAGGAGTTCTAAGCCTACCGGGGACCAGAGCCAGAACCTGGCCCTCCTTAAGAGAGGCACGAGGACCAATGGCCTAATGACACCCCTTTGTAATTGGAAGCGGACTTTGTCTGCCATCTACCAGGTCAGGCATCCAGAAAGGTAGGAATTTCAAAACAAACTACTGCTGGTCAAAAATTGCAAACCAAAACCGAACTAGCAAACAGAACTCCCCAATTAAAAACAAGGAAACAAACATGACGTCACCGCATCCATCTGCGCAACCCCCCCCCCTCCCCCAGGAGGGGGACAGGGGGTCCCAGGTCTCCAGACAGACACTGTGGGAGTCAACCACAATGGCAAAGGAATGTTGGTATCAGGAAAGCAGTTGACCAAGTGCGTGCAAGACTGCATAAAGCTCACCCGTGAAGATGCTAGTTTTAGGAGGCAGGTAGCACATACAGGTTTGATCAGGAAAAACAACAAAGTAGCCTACACCATTGTCAGACTTAGACCCATCTCTGAAGAGGGCATTGGAGTGTGAGTGTGAAGAAAAGTGTTCAACAAAAAGGAGTTTCATAACCGTAGGAGTGATAGAAGTGTTTACCATGTGGGTCAAAGTCTTGCAAAACTTTGCAAGTGGGTCCAACTTGCAACTCTATGGGGCAAAGATGGAATGACATTAGAGATATTGGTAACATGAACTGAGAGGGAATCTTCCAAGTGACACATTCATTCAGAAAAAGGAAGGTGGTAATTGGGAAGAGAGCCCACATAAGGAGCAACAGTCAAAGTACACACAAGCAAGAGTAAGGAAGTTGCAGGGAATGCAACCAAACCCCAGCTGAGAGACGAGGCATCCGTGAACACATCGAGCGAGGGCCCGGGGAGGCGTCAGGGCATAAAACCCCGAAAAAACCCTCGGAGGAAGCCGGCGACGCAGCAGCCGACGCAAGGCTCCCGGAATCCGAACACAGTGATCACGAGAGCGTCGGAAGGGACGCCCCCAAAGAACCAGGGGATGTCCTGGTTCCAGGGGGCATCCTAGTGACACTAAGTCACTACCTGCACAAGGTAGTGAAGGCGATAACAATCATGATGATCCTATAGAGACAGGACTCCAGTTTTGGCATACAGGCTCAGGGTATTGGATGAATGAAAGGCAACAGAACCGAGGCATAACCTAGTATGATGTAGAACATTCAAGACAATGAAGAACCAAAGCAGTTGGTTGGAGAGCAGTAATAGAGTTTAGACAGCACAAGATAGGAGTACAGGTAGAGGATTGTGTGTATCAGCTTCCCAGGAAGTATGGAACAAGAATAAGTAAGATAAGGGTCTTATATCTTACCTCTTGAGTTGAATGCTCTATGAAGTGATCAAGACAAACAGGAGTCAAAGATCAATCCGAAACATTTATCAGAATCTTTATACAAAAGAGAACTACCATAGAGCGACAATGGTGGACGAAGAGTACAAATAAAACAAATACAAATGTTGATTCAAAAGAATGTGTGTACAAAATACATAAGAGTAATGTACAATTGTAGGAACAGGAGTTACATAATCTATGAAGACTGGTACGCAAGACATATAGATGAATGACTGGCTTCCGGGTAAAAGTTACAGCACAAGTCTTAGTTGTAAAGAACTTGAAGCCATGATTGGTGGCCCAGGATGACACTGCATCAATCTCAAGTTGAAGCTGTAATTGGAGGACAAATGAGTCATTACCTAGACAGCAGAGAGTAAAATCATCAACAGAGAGGCCTGAGAAAATACCAGAAGGAAGAAAAGAAAAGAAGGAAGATCATTTCTTCCGTGGTGTAGTCTCCGTGGTCACAGTCTCCGTGGTGTAGTGGTAAGACACTCGCCTGGCGTTCCGCGAGCGCTATGTCATGGGTTCGTATCCTGGCCGGGGAGGATTTACTGGGCGCAATTCCTTAACTGTAGCCTCTGTTTAACGCAACAGTAAAATGTGTACTTGGTTGTAACAACGATTCTTCGCGGCGGGGATCGTATTCCAGGGACCATAGGATTAAGGACTTGCCCGAAACGCTACGCGTACTAGTGGCTGTACAAGAATGTAACAACTCTTGTATATATCTCAAAAAAAAAAAAAAAAAAAAAAAAAAAAAAAAAAAATTTAGGACAACTAGGAAAAAAGTAGTGCTCAGAACACTACCTTGTGGAACACTTTCATATTTTCAAAAGAAGTCAGAGAAAGTGGTACTAAGTCTCACTTTAAACAAATGAATAGAAAGGAAGAAGGAAAAGGAAAAAGCATTGAAGGAAAGGAAAAGGAAAATCATTGAAGGAAAAATGAGAGATTGTCACGAAGGCCAAAAGAGCGCAGGGACAAATATTCAACCCATTCCCTTGTTTAGATAGTTTTTGTATCTATGTGCACCATAGTACAAAGATTGCCATTCTAAGCAATTAGATAGTAGAACTTTGTACTATTCACGTTATAGAGTCTGAAAAATGAAACTAAAAACATACTAAAATATTCCTAGGCCTAGCATAGTACACATATATATTACATTGGGCCTCAGATATCGTATTAGGCCTAGGAAGGTTAGGTTAGGTATGTTTCGTTTGTGTTTGCAACATAAGCTGAAAATATTTTTCCGGTTTGTCTAACTCAATAGTGCTGATTTCTACTTTTTAATTTTGTTGTACATCTGTATATATACTATAGTCCTCATTCGTTACTATAAGTACTTCCAAAACAGGAGGCGGGCTGAAAATATTGTGTCTCTAGGTGGTGTCATAAGCATTTTCCAAGTCAAAAAGAACTGCAACAATGGAGGCAGTATGAAGGTAGAACTTCAAGTCCACTAAACCATCAGTTGTGCTACTGTACCACTCTTGAGAATTGAGAGGAGGAAAAGAGGTGTAGATAGTGTTCCAAGAACCACATCAGATTAACATTGACTATACGTTCAAAAAGTTTACAAATGGAACTAATCAGGGCAATATGGCAAAAACCCTAAGAGGAAGTTCCTTAAGTACAGGATTTCTTAATAAGAACAACTGCCTCAAGCCAGTCTTCAGGGACTGATGGCATCTCCCAAATATGGTTATAGATATTCAGCAAATACTGAAAAGTGCATTAGGGCAGATGACGGAGTATCTCATAATGAATGCCATCTGAGCCTGCTGTCATATAACTGCCGAGAATCAAGGGAGACTGGAGTTCAGAAAGAAAAGATCATTACAGGGAAGCCGGTTAGTGGGTGCTAAAGTCTAAGGGGCAGGATTCAATAAGGGATTTACAAGTAAGGAAAGTAGGAGGAGTATGAGTACTGGACTTAACCTGTTGAAAAGAGTGAACCCAGTTGGTTTGTGACCAACACCAGATCTGCCACAATGGAACCATGGAGGATGTACAGGAGATGTCTGGAATAAATTTACCTGCAATCTTATGGATTTTCATCCAGATCTGAGTGAGAGGGGTATCAACCATAATGGTGGTGACATAACAGCCATGCCAAATGCAGTGGTTCTACGAGCCACTGCACTTGGCTTCCTAAACAAAATTAAATAATCAGGTGTTTGTCGGCATCAGCATCTTTTCCAGGCTGCATGCTTACAGTACAGCCCGAGCACAATCAGAATTCCACACAGAGAACACTCCTCTTCTGCATGCTACTGGAGGAATAGCGAGTAATAGTACGGAGGGCAGCTTTGAGTAAGGTGTCATAAAAGAGGAGGAGGGCTTGAGGAAGAGGCAGGCAAGACTGGTCAGTAAGAGTAGCAGGGAGAGTGAATAAACTCCAGTCAGCCTTTTTCAAACTACCACCAAGGGAATAAAAGAGCAGGGCAAAAAGAAAAAAAAGTTACTAGGATGGAGAAATGGTCACTGTTGTGGAGGTCATCAAGAGCCTTCCATGTCATGTCTATTTAATAAGAAGAGGAGCAGAGAGGAAGATCAAGACAGGATAGGGTGTGAAGGTGCGAGGTAACATGAGTAGGTTTGCCAGAATTTAAGGGAGATAGTGAAGAAGAGAGAACAAAAGGTTCGAGAAGGCAGCATTGGGTATTTGTCAGATCATTGCCCTGGAGAGCATGCCACCAGTTAAAATCTCCCAAAAGTTGCATGGGTTCTGGTAATGAGTCCAACAGGTATTCAAGATCAGGAAGAAAAAGTAGAGTATGTGGGGAGAGATAATTTTGAAGAGACTGTGTACCATTTACTCAAAGATATAGGCTGCAGAGGAATGACGAACTGAAAAAGCAGAGGTCCAAAGGAAACCATTTCAAACAAGGAGAGCTTCCCCTCGCTTGAATACGTCTGATACTTCAGTTCTACGGACGAGAGGGAATGCCATCTCAATTCTCCCTCTATCAGAACACAAGAAGTCAAACAAAAGAATATTCAGTATCAGAACTTGGTTGTCAGGATGCCTCACCCAGAAAGTAGAAGTAGTGGAGAGAAAACAAAGAAACTTGAGGGAGAAACCAGTGTCCAGCAAAATGAGTAAAAAAAAAGCTGCAGGAGGACAAGGCTCAAAAGGGACAGCTGAAAGGTCATCCTATCAAGCATAAGACTGGCAGCTGCCCACCAAGCCCCCCTCACACCGATAATGGGCTGGTCATTGGGGGGGGGGGGAGAGGGAGTTGGATTAGTATCTTAGGGTTTTCTTATATTTTGTCTATTAATGGTAATTTCCCATAATAGCAATGTAATGTATGCCTCCAGTGTTTCAGTTTGCTTGGGCTAAATGGGGCTGGCAAGACAACAACTTTTCGCTGTTTGACGGGTGACCTGCGACCTACTAGAGGACAGATTCTGGTGAATGGCTTGGTCCTAGAAGAGGCACTGGCCTTACCTTATCCTATTATGGGCTATTGTCCACAAAGTCATGCCCTTGACCCCAATCTGACAGCAAGAGAGGCATTATCTATAATGGCACTCATCAGAGGCTTCTCCAGCAGAGAAACTACTGTGGTAAGTGTTGGAACCACTGATATTTTTTATGTATTTTACATTGTGTTACAACTATCAGGTATGGGTGTCTTTGCTCTTCATGGTATGTTGTTTCAGTAAAATACATCATAACTTATATAAACTAGGTGCAGTGATCGCAATACATCATAACTTATATAAACTAGGTGCAGTGATCGCACTCTTATTTAGTACCACTTTTTAATCTACTTCATTTTCTCACCCTCACCATTATTATTGATGTTCCCCCTAATTTCTATTTGTGTTCTTGCAAAGAAAATCCTTTGCCTTACCATATACAGTAATTCAATAAAAATTTTATTACTGTATTTTACTTCAGTGTAAAAATATAAAACTTGTACATCAACTAATGCATCATTATTACTTGAGTATTTGGGATTATATTTTTTGGTGCTACGTGTAATTACATATTGCCTTTGTACGATATTGCCATATTGAACGAGCAAAACCATAATTCCAGGTGTTGGAGCGAGTCATAGAGCAGCTGGGACTGAGTGGGGAAGACAACACATACATACATCAATTGTCTGGTGGTACCAAGAGGAAGTTGTCCACAGCCCTGGCACTTCTGGCCAATCCATTGTTGGTACTGCTAGATGAGCCCACCACGTCAGTATTCCTACTCTCTTGTTTGTATATTGAAAAGTTAGAAATTACTTCAAGCTACTGGGAATATTTAAGATAAATATTGGACAATGTTAACTGGTGGAGAAGTTAGATGTATTTACAGAGTAAATACCTACCCCTAAATGATATTTTGTATGATTGTTGGAGCATTGTGCCTCTATGGGGGGGTGTTTTTTTTTTCAGGGATATTCCTGCACAGACCCTAAGCCTCTGGCTGGCCCACTAAGTGTTACTTGTTTCTGTTTTACTAGGGCGGAGTATGAGTATTTATGACTCGTATGGTCGCTTCAGTAAGATTTTGCCATATGTGTTTAACAACTTCTTCTGCTCTGTTGAATCTAAGTTGAAATCTTAATTATATTATTATTATTATTATTATGGGGTGGTGTAGACCTGGATGATGTATCTTGGGGTAACATGAAGTTGTCATTCATATGACTCACTGATGGACATGGAAGCAAAGAGACAGCAGGGGTAGAGCTGGAGTGGGTGTATTTGTTAACTACCCTGACACTGAAAAAAATTCTTTCTAATGTGTGCATGTTACAGGAATGATATGTGAAGCCAAGAACATAGAGAATGGGGAGATGGGACCCATGCATGTGAAAAATGTACAAAGCCAGGAATGGTGTGCATGTTGGCAGCCACAATGGTATATAATCATGTGAAGCTGGAAATAGAGAAGGTGGAGATGCAGGACAATGCTATACATGCAAAAGCACATGTAGCCAAGGACAGAGGAGTGTGCAGAGCAGGGACAACACATTTATTGTCTTGAGGGCCTGGTGGCTGAGTGGACAGTGCTCGGTATTTGTAATCCAGGGTCCAAGGATCAATCCCCGACATTGGCGGAAACAAATGGGTAGAGTTTCTTTTATTCTGATGCCTCTATTCACCTAGCAGTAAATAGGTACCTGGGAATTAGACAGCTGTCATGGGCTGCTGTCTAGGTGGGTGGGTGGGTGTGTGTGTGTGTGTATTCACCTAGTTGTGCTTGCGGGGGTTGAGCTCTGCTCTTTCGGCCCGCATCTCAACTGTCAGTCAACTGTTTCTACTACTATTTTTTTCCACACCACACACACACACCCCAGGAAGCAGCCCGTGACAGCTGACTAACTCCCAGGTACCTGTTTACTGCTAGGTAACAGGGGCATAGGGTGAAAGAAACTCTGCCCATCGTTTTTCGCCAGGGCCTGGGATCGAACCCAGGACCACAGGATCACGTGTCCAGCGTGCTGTCCGCTCGGCCACCGGCACATACACACACACACACACATACTGTGTGTGTGTGTGTGTGTGTGGGGTGGGGGGGGGGAATTGATGGATTGACAGTTGAGAAGGGGGCCAAAAGAGGCAGAGCTCAACCCCCACAAGCACAACTTGGTGAACACATTTGTATTCACATATAGCTGGAAACTAACTGGCATCCTGTCCTAGGATGGTGTAGAGATGAGAAAGTTTAAATATTTTTGTCGGGACTAAAACCATATGTTGAGGCACAAAGCCAGGATTGGAAACACTTGTGGCAACAAGAGACAATCATGCAAGACACGATATAAAATAAAGGCAAGCAAGACAAAGGATTTAGTTAAGGTACAGTTACCTCAAGTACTTGAGTAAACATATAACAAAATTAATTAAAGTATGCAAAGTCCTGGACTAAAACTGGAGCAACCTGTGAGGTTGACTATACATGGAAATATCCAAAACATCAAAACTAGACATAGAGGAGCACATAGTCATGTCAAAAGCTTTCTGACAGTCCAAAAAAATGCAGTCTGCCCAACCTTCTCTTTCTTGCTTAATTTTGTCTTCTGGTCATAGAATTTCATTAAACCTGTAAGGCATGATTTGCCATCCCTGAACCCATGTTGGTGGTAGTACAAAGTCCCTTCTCTCCAGATGTGCTACAAGGTTTTTTCTCACGGTCTTCACCATCACCTTGCATGGTAGACAAGTTAGGGACACTGGTCTGTAGTTCAGTGCCTCTTGCCTATGTCACCCTTTTTGTATATTGGGACTACATTAGCCGTCTTCCAGTTATCTGGTAGGTCTCCTGTTTCCAGTAACTTCTTATACACCATATACAATAGACCACGCCATATACACCATAAGTACTTCTGCGCTCTCTTTTTGGTATCTATGTTGAGATAGTCAGGTCCAACACCCTTTTGTCATATGCAGATCCAGCAGATGCCTCCAAAACTCATCTGTGGTAATTTTAAAAATTTTCAAGCTGCCTGGTTTATTGCTACCTCTCATTAGTTTAGGGACTTCTCCTTACTGTATTGTGAAAATCTCCTGGAATCTCTTGAGTTCTTCACACACCACCTTGTCGTTCTCCATGTACCTGTCCTCCCTCTTTTTCAGTATCATCACCTGTTCTTTCACTGCTATGTTCCTTCTGATGTGGCTGTGGAGCAATTTTGGTTTAGTCATGGCTTTCTTTGATATGTCATTTTCATACTCTCTCCACATCTGTTCTCACTCTGAGGTACAGCACTTATTTCTGCCCTTCTGGTGGTCTATCATTTCTGTACTCCCTACATACCTTTGTATTTATTTGCCTTACTTCTTTACATGTTCAATTAAACCACAAATTCCTCTTAAGTTTTCATTTGTTTTCCTTTTGGGCTTGGATAAATGTATCTGACACTTCTGGGTGATGTAATCCATCATGTCTTGTACAAACGTTTCTCTGGGTTCTGTTTCCCCATGCTATTCCTGTAAGGAATTTTCTCATCTCATCATAGTTTTCCCTTCAATATGGCTTTCCAGTCTCTTCCTTAGGTTGGGTATCCCTACTTCCACCAGATACTCAAATATCAGTACACAGTAGTCACTCAGTCCCTTGGGGCTTCTAATTTGACTTCCTTTATGTCTTGACTCATTCACGGTGAATATCAGATCACGTCTAGCTGATTCATCATTTCCTTTCATTCTTCTCATATGAATATACTCTTGCTTAAATATTAATTATGATTATTATATTATTATTTAATTTCATAGAGGAATGGACCCAGCCTCTCGCCGCTTAGCCTGGCGAGCAATACGGAGTGTGACCGATGATGGCCGCACAGTGTTACTCACATCACATTCCATGGATGAAGTCAATCAGCTTTCTCACAGAATGGCTATAATGGTCAATGGACAGTTTATCTGTATTGGGTCACCTCATTATCTGAAATACAAGTAAGTCCTGAAATATTGTATTTAAAAGGTTAATTATTTAATGTCTTTTATTGTCCTTCAATGATTTTAGTCTATGTCTGAGCAGTTTCCTGCTACTATTCTCAAAAATAAGATTCTGCTGTGTCCAAAGGACTATTATTTAATCAGGCAAGACAACTTACTGGAGCTGGTACCACAATGTTTATATGTTCCTGCAGGGTTCTGGGTAACAATCAGTGGCCAGCTTGTCTATTTACATTGACCAGTACCCGGCAGCATCACCACCCACACCCCAGTCACCTCACAACCTGGTTGACTGCTGTGCAGTGTGCAACCAGTAGTTGGACCAGATTTTAAGTTCAATTTGATATGAAATCACTGTTTTGGATCTTTGAATCCTGTGCTTAAGGTCTGGCTTGAAAGCAGTGTTTAGAGGTCACAGCAGCAACTATGTTCTGAGGTTATGCAACTCATCATAGTTCTCTTTAAAATTAGGCAGGGATTAAGTGTTTGCTGTGACAAAGATGTGTTGGCCATTATTGCACTAGTGTATACAGTATGTGCAAACTGTTTTGTATACAGTACTAAAAATGTTGTAAAATATGGCAGTGTATTTTTCAGCTGTATGACAGTCATGCTCTTGATCAATTTTTTATAACTCATTACAGACTAGGCGACAAATACACAATACGACTGAAAACAAATGATATTGAAGATATGGAGTGTGTTCTTGACTTCTTGTGCAGTCAACTTGCAGATGTTTTGCTCAAGGTGAGATGTGTTGATTTCAGTTGACTTTATTATTACTGTACAATATTAAAGAAAATAATCATGACGTTCCTCATAATTTAACACTTTGGTGCACCCCGCTCGCCACCCCTCAACTGTGCGATATGGGACCCAGGGTGTCACGGGAGTGTGCGTAAAATCTGAAAAGTGTATACTCTCTTCAACTTTGTCACCTTAATTCTCGTCCTACGAGATTAAGTTTGGTATCATTGTGTTCGCAATAGAATTCTCTACAGCACTAAATGCATATAAACTCCAAAAGCCCGGCTAATTACCCGCAGCAAACAGAGAAAGTGCGAACAAGTTACCCAGGAGCGCGCAAACGCGATAAAATGTTTTCACTATTTTCACTCTGGTCACCTCAATTTTTATCCTAGGTCTTTCATTTTGGTCTCAATGGGTTCGCAATAGAATTCTCTAGAGGAACATTAGCATATCAAATAAAAAACCTGGTCACGCTCCAACCGCTCGCGTTAGCCGCGAGTGAGTTCTCAGCCGCCTTCCACCTACACTCCCAATTCCCGCCCTTTTTAAGCCTTTCTTTCGCAATTTTCTTCCTGGAAGGGCCTTGTTCATGATCACTATCCATCGTGGAGTAAGCGTAGATAGTTTCTAAAGCTGCAGTAAGAAATATAGCCACGGAAAATAGGCGAAATGTTCACACGTTTGAGATGGAAGGGGAGGCGACATTGGTCACAACAGTGGAGCGAAAGCAATGGGCCCACGGCATGTGCCAAGCCACCTGAGGGCCACGAGGCTCAACAAGGAAAATGGGAAGACATCGGCGCGCATTTTAAAACCAGTCCCAAAAAAAAAATAGGATAAAAACCTGATTTTTGGCGATTATTTAAAGCGGCCCCTGTCACAAGGTCACACTCACCTCAATTGTAAAGAGATCCAGCTGGGTGCTCAGTCAATACAAGATGTATCCTTTGCTAGTTGAGCTGGACCCTAGGCTACCACACAACCGTTCTGCGGAAAGCAAGAATTTTAGTTTTGGCACTCAAAAATCTAATATTTTTTCAATTAAAAAGTTCCTCCCGGTCAGCCCAATCACTTTTTATGAATTTGCTTACTTGTTATTGGGTGTATAGAGTATTAATGAGAATAGCAAACAGCTAGAATCAAGATGTATGAAGAATAGTGGAGTAGATAGGTCCGGCCCCCCAAGGAATATAGGTTCCTGTTAATGCTTCAAGGTTTTAGAAACAGATCTGCTGTCTAGGATACAATCATCTACACCACTACAACAGGATTAATGGATACACCTCAAAAACTAACTTATTTATTAAACCCTCTAACAACCCCCCCCCCCATATACATTACTATAATAACAATAACTGCTTTACCACACTATCTTACGTTAACTACCTTGGTCCACATAGACAGGATACAAGGCTTACACTTGGACAAAACTAGGGTAACATCTACTTGAAGAGTAGCACTCAAAGGCTTCGAGCAGCTAGGGTATGTAATGACCCACGTGGTACACTACTCACTATGGAGTACACTTAGTGATGCCAAAACACTGGCTTAGACTACTCGATAACTACAACTTTTGCCAGAGACCGGTACACAGGGTTATACTTAACTTAGAGAATCACTGTAGACTAAGGTAAGGGAAAGGGAGAAGGAGGATGGAGACAAAGCCACACAGGGAAGATGCTGCCACAAACACAGCCAGACCAGAGAAGAGAAAGGCAGCCTCTCTGTGCTCCCTCCTCTGATCGCTGCCGGCCAGATTCTTAGCTAATCGTACAGCAGCCATCATTCCAAGTTTACTCAGACCTACTTTACTAGTTACTTACATCATTTCTAAACATAGCTGATAACTAGTTCACTATTTAATCAACAACAAGCTCAGAGTCTGAATGTTCTGTGAGAAACAATATTCATCTTACGTTTGGCAAGGATGACGGGGATACTGCAGAAGGTATCTGCATGTAATTGTTATTGTAATTGACTATCCTTCTCACATGATCCAATTCTATGAATTAATGTAAAGTAATTATTTAGAGCTCAATTTGACCTCTGGTTTCCAACTAAGGATCCCAGGGTCGTAACAATAGTAAAATATTTTGGTAATTACCTGACCAACCAATGAATGTTTCAGGAGCAGCATCACTTGACTATTGTGGCAGAAGTGAGTCGTCAGCTACCACTTCGACTCATCTTTGACACACTCAACACTGCAAGGTCAATGGGAGTCACAGAATATGATGTATCACAGACAACATTAAATGAGGCAAGTTTATTTATAACATAAAGTGTAAAGAGCAGTCTGTGTAATATTCATAGTAAATTAAGATATAGTACTGTATGGATGAATGTAGGAGTTGGACAAATTAGCTTGTATGATATACCTGGGAGGAATTATTTTTCTAAGCCTTTTCTTGGTAGTCCTTATCGCTGGTTGTCAGGTTGGGGAGTTTCATGCTCTTCTCCAGTCCTTTAGTTCATGAAGTTCAGTTCTTCATGCTTTTGTTCTTTTGGCCCTAGTGGGTGTTAGTTCATTTGCAGCCACCTCCTTCTCTGGCAAAGAATGAGTCAGCAGGCTTCTGGAGGGGTCCTCTTATTATTAATGCTTGGTTAGTTCAGCCAGGGGTGCATCATGTGCCGCTTCTTTCGTACCACCGATTCTGCCTTGGTGGATGCTTTGTGCATGGATTCGGTGTCCTTGGTTCCCTGTTCCATGGCTTGTGTTTCTCGGGTCGTTCGCAGTGTCATTAAGTCTAGCCACCTGCAATCTACTCTCTCGTCATTGCTAATATTTGCGATGTACCCAAATATCAACCCAAACATCATTGGGTTGATATTTGGGTGTGGGAGTTTTGGCAATCTAACAGGGTTATAAGAAAGTAAGGATGGGTTTTATTAGTCTGTACTCTCGGGTATGGCTTACAAGCTCATGCCCTTACAACAAGCCACAGTGTAGGACTGAAAGCAGGAGATGCATTTTCACCCACAGGGTTATAAACCCATGGAATCCCCTACCCACCAAAGCTGAAAATGTAAAAAAACTGCTGAACTTTAAAATCCAGCTTGAAAAAATCATCTTGACAAATGGGAGGGACCCTTTGAAAAGCATCCAGCTTCCAGTCTTCATCAAGGCCACTAGTTCTATCCTTACCTCAACTATGGTATTTATGCTTGGGGTTCTACTACCCGAAATCATTTAAGTCCTCTAATTACTCAACACAAAGCTGCTATTAGGACAATATCCAACCCTGGCCCCAGACATCACTCGGTACCCTTACTCAAATCTCTGAATATGTTAGATATTAAGTCTCTGCACATCCTCTCATGTGTATTATGTATATATAAAACACTGAACTGTAATGTCAATCCTGTCCTTAAAAGCTTCCTAGAAGGTTGTAACAGAACCCATGAGCATCACATCAGAAGCAAATACCTATTTGATATTCCAAGAGTACGACTTAAACTAGAAATGCTCTACAAATCAAGGGACCGCAGAATGTGGAATGACCTTCCCAATCATGTTAAAGACTGTACCTCTCCCAACCTCCCAACCAACCAGTTTAAGATAAAAACTAAGCACTACCTAATGAACTCCCTGTAACCTACCTTACCCCTTAATGTCAACCCACTGTCTGCTATTTTAAATAATGCTGTTTGTTGACCAAATTTAATATTTGCTATTTTTCTGCCATGTTTCCCCCTTTTTTATTTTTATATTTTCTAAACACAATTTATACTTTAATCTCAATTAGTATTAAGTTTTAGTCTAGTGCTTTTCCTGCCCGAAACGCTTTGCGTAGTAGTGGCTTTAGGCATTGTATGTTCTAGCTCTTATCTATAAATCCATCAATGTTTGTATCACTCCTTGTATGTATGTACTTTACCTGAATAAATATTTGAGTTTTGAATTTTTGAATTTTGAGTTTGTTAGTGGCCTTCAGGTAAATATATCTGTACACATATATTTTCAAAGTTATACATAATGAACATAACGCTTGACACATCAATACAACATGTTAGAACAAAAAACTTTTTCAATAAAAACAGTTATTCCTGTGTGGCACCTCACCTCATTTGTGCCAAAATAAATGCAACTTCTCTGGGCTCCTACAACTAAACCACAAGAGGTAGAGACTTTTTACTTGGAGTTTTGTGCTTCCTGGATGCTAATTAACAATGTAGAAATTTTCAGGATAATTGTTCCAGTGCACCACAGGGGTGTAAAATTTAACATGTTCAAAGGGCAGGGAAGTTAAAGTTACAAAGTAGATTTTACCACACAATGACTTAAAAAGATGTATCATTTTGAGCTTGCCTTATGAGGACTTTTCCTTACAGGTGTTTCGGGTGCTAACCTCAAATCAGGGAGATGGACAGGTACCACCACCTCCCATTACCAATAATTATGAGCAGGTGGTCGTTCCAGTCCAGCTCTCAAACCAACTTCCAGTAGATATCCAGCAGCAGTCACCTGATATTATATTCCAACCATCTGCCAATGTTCCCCATTCGTCTTTGCTGCCATCAGTAGAGGAGCAGGACTGCACATCTTATGACCGTGAAAGTCTGTATGACAATGTAGAGACAGACAAGCAAGAGATTTATGCTACAGTAGGTAAAGTAAGTAGTATGAGAAAACCTTCTCCTGACTTGTATCAAGAAAATGAAAGTGGATCCGCAGATGACAGTCCAGAGGAAGAATGGACACATCTCTAGTTAGACGTAATGTTGGAAATATATATGGAATAGTGTTCATGTATATTAACCCTGTGTTCAGTGATGTTGAAACTTACATTACCAATGAATGTAATTTATATTAATGATATTTTAACTTATTATTAATAATGATAAAGTATTTGTTAATAAAAGATAACTTTTCATGTGATGAAATGTCACCCTATAATTTTACTAAGTTTAAAATATTATGAAAAATTTACAATAATGTCTTCAAGTTTAAGAAGTCGCCAGTCACAATTCTCAACAGACACATATTGTTTTACTGTTTAATAAAACAAATAAAAAAATTGTGACAATTTGACCTTAATGATTCAGTGTCTTGTACATGCTGAAAAGTTCCTATAGATGTATCATGCTTGACGTTTGCCATAGAGCAACACTTCAATACTATGTTCTTCTGTTCAATATTTCTACAGATTTCATAATTCACACAGGAAGAATATGGCTCTCCAGTTGCCTAACCACTACTGGGTGAATGGTTATTCAATCATTCATCAGTGTCAGCAAATTATAATTTTTAAATATAGAAAAGCTGTAAAATTTGCTTATTTAATGATTTAGTGAAAATTTTTGATCATGCATAATAAGTATCCTGAAAACTACCAAAGGAAACGTAACTTTGACGACAAGTAAATGAAGTTGTGTGTAATGTAAATCGGGCTAATATGGTGTTACACACATGCGTGCTCTCAATGATAGTAGATTTTCTTAAGTGAATCCTGTAATTATTGACATTAAAAAAATGGTACAATTATTCAACCTGAACACAAGTTCACCTGATATTATATTCCAACCACCTGCCAATGTTCTCCATTCGTCTTTGCTGCCATCAGTAGAGGAGCAGGACTGCACATCTCATGACCGTGAAAGTCTGTATGACAATGTAGAGACAGACAAGCAACCTATAACCTCTCTATAACACTTTCAGTAAAAAATAGTCCATCTAAATGATAGAAGGTACTACGGTAATTATAAAAATGCAATATTATGCATCATGTCTTGTTAACCACACAAAACATGTCATATCTCTTGCTGATCATTCAGGACAATGTTGTGTCAAATCTCTCATCCCATCCATGACAGTTCTGGCT